>NC_088221.1:41960486-42292924 GCF_036934945.1 Oncorhynchus masou masou | reverse complement strand
TCTCGTAAAACAATGTCAGCAAAATGGACGAATAGAGGGTCGGACCTTAGAGTTCTACTCAAATTCCATCAGGGGAGATGTGTGAATGGATTCTGACAAAAGAGAGCTTTCCTCTGAATAGGCTTGGCTGAGTGAATGGGGAAATATTCTGTTTGGGCTGTTGACAAAATAATCCCCCACAGACACGCCCTGTTTTCTCAAGACATGACAAAGACTGGAGATAGGATATTTACATAAGCCTGAATTCTCAACAACAACAAAAATGACATGAAATGCATTATGTAACAAGATTATGTGTACCTAATATAGTGCAAATATGTCTGGTGCTGGATTTATATTTCATCACCTGCTTGAAAGATCACAGTGAATTTATATAATAAACTTTCCTTCTTGCCTTTTGCAGTCTAGCTCATCTCAGTCAAATTGCTGTTGCCATTTACAGTAAATCTGTCAATCAGAGCAGGAGATACATAATTTCACAGCAACTTCTCAGTAATCCGTCTCGGGCGCTTGACAGCAACCATAATATCCTCTATGATTATTTGGCACTGATACAGCAATATTCTACCCATCACATATTTTCACTTCACTGTACCTCTCCGGACATCTTCTCTGCTTAGTCCCCTTCTGTACTTCCTGTTCACCCATGACTGTGGGGTCACGCACAACTCCATCACCATCATCAAGTTTGTTGACAACGCGATGGTGATAGGCCTGATCACCAACAACGATGAGACAGCCTACAAGTAGGAGGTCAGAGACCCGGTAGTGTGGTGCCATGACAACAACCTCTCCCTCAACGTCAGCAAGACAAAAGAACTGATCGTGTCCACATCACCAAGGACTTAACATGGTTCTCTCACACCAGCACAGTCGCGAAGAAGGCAGAACAGCGCCTCTTCCCCCTCAGGAGGTTTAAAAGATTTTCCCCTCAGATCCTCAAAAAGTTGTACAGCTGCACCACTGAGAGCATCTTGACTGGCTGCATCATCGCTTGGTATGGCAACTGCACCACCTTCGATCGCAAGGCGCTACAGAGGATGGTGCGGACAGCCCAGTACATCACTGGGGCCGAGCTCCCTGCCATCCAGGACCTCTATACCAGGCGGTGTCAGAGGAAGGCCCTAAAAATTGTTAAAGACTCAGCCACCCAAGCCATAGACTGTTCACTTTGCTACCGCTCAGAAAGTGGTACCGGAGCGACAAGCCTGTAATGCATCTGAACAACTTTTACCCCCAAGCCATAAGACTGCTGAACAATTCATCAAATGTCTACCCGGACTATTACATTGACCCTTTTTGCACTGTAATTTCCTTGAAATGACTTGGAAACAACCTTGACTCAACCAGTGTGTGCCCAGTCGGTAAGCATCAAACTGAAACATCTACACCTGTTGTATTCAGCGCACGTGACGAATAAAATTAGATTTGATTTCCTCCTCCCTACTGCCCTGCTTTGGTGAAATCTCCCAGGACTCTCCACTGCGGGGCTAAATTGGGCTAGAGGCTCCTCTTCCTCTCGCTGGGAGTTTAATCAGACTGCACCAGCAGAGTGGCTTAGATCTCCTCCCACTGACACACACACACACACACGCGGATTACACACACACACACACGGATTACACACACACACACACACACACACACACACACACACACACACACACACACACACACACACACACACACACACACACACACGGATTACACACACACGGATTACACACACACACACACACACACACACACACACACACACACACACACACACACACACACACACACACACACACACACACACACACACACACACACACACACACACACACACAAGGATTACACACACGAGGATACACAAGCATAACAGTACCTTAAGCCACAGTCAAACTTCAGAGAGGGACAGTAGGAGCGAAACTGCTGCTGTCTTCTGATGCAACTGCAGGGAGAAGAGTCAGGGAAATCATCATACAAAATCTCTGTACATTGACAATGGTCTTTAAAAACATGAACAAACTACGTTGAAAAGTCCTGACTGGAGTAGCCGTCCCTCCCCTCAGTCTGTTTCATATAGGATTGATGTCATAAAACAAAAGGTCTGTTAGTGAATATATGTCAGCATCTCTCTGTAGGGAATCCTCCTCATCTCTGTTGGAATCAACAGCAACACTACAGAAGAATAGAATCTCTCTGCAGCCATCTGCAGACAACACAGTGTCTCCTTATACCACCAACAGATATTACACCGGGCTGAAGTAATGAGGTAGAATTTCTTTTTAAAGAAACTCCAGCTCATAACAGTATGATCGATATAGAGATGTATCTCTTTGTGACAGGGGATGCCACTGCAAAAACATGAATAAAAACTTCACCAGGCCAAGAAAGGGAAGAAACTATTCAAAGACTGACAGTTGCTAATTGTTGCGCGCAAAGCACTGAGAAAATAACACCATGATTATTGTGAATATCAACCTGTTAAACCATAATCACCATAATAATCATTACAGCAGATGAACTAATGGCCTTGAGAATGTGTACTGAATAGGACATGTAGAGCCTCTGGCGCTCTGTCCTCCTGGTATGGTCGCCCTGCCACTCACTGCTGCCGTATTGACTGGAAGCTAAAACAGTCATTGTGTGAGAGGAATGTGAATCACCTGTGTGCCGTTTGTTTCTAACAGGAGGTCATGGTCCTCAGATCCCCTGGACTGTAGCCTCAGCCTGGTTGGTCCAGTCTGTTGCTGTTTTACGCATTTGTTTAGCCTTTGTTTGAACTGTTTTCTGTGTTTGCCCACTGCCATGGTACGGCCGTAAGGGTCCAGGCTGCCACGTACAGTACGGCCGTATGGGTCCAGGCTGCCACGTACAGTACGGCCGTATGGGTCCAGGCTGCCACGTACAGTATGGCCGTATGGGTCCAGGCTGCCAGGTACAGTACGGCCGTATGGGTCCAGGCTGCCAGGTACAGTACGGCCGTATGGGTCCAGGCTGCCACGTACAGTAAGTCCGTATGGGTCCAGGCTGCCACGTACAGTACGGCCGTATGGGTCCAGGCTGCCAGGTACAGTACGGCCGTATGGGTCCAGGCTGCCAGGTACAGTACGGCCGTATGGGTCCAGGCTGCCACGTACAGTACGGCCGTATGGGTCCAGGCTGCCACGTACAGTAAGTCCGTATGGGTCCAGGCTGCCACGTACAGTACGGCCGTATGGGTCCAGGCTGCCAGGTACAGTACGGCCGTATGGGTCCAGGCTGCCACGTACAGTACGGCCGTATGGGTCCAGGCTGCCAGGTACAGTACGGCCGTATGGGTCCAGGCTGCCAGGTACAGTACGGCCGTATAGGTCCAGGCTGCCACGTACAGTAAGTCCGTATGGGTCCAGGCTGCCAGGTACAGTACGGCCGTATGGGTCCAGGCTGCCAGGTACAGTACGGCCGTATGGGTCCAGGCTGCCAGGTACAGTATGACCGTATGGGTCCAGGCTGCCATGGGATCATGGATTTCTCATGAATTTAAGTGGTCAACAAAATAGTCTTCAAATACCAGCAGAGGTGCTATGATTTGGAAAACAGTAACCGTAGCCAAATTGTCCACATTAAGACATACTGAATATAGATGAACCATAACTGTCTGAAATTCATGGCCACACTAACTGCCTGAACAAACAGGCGTTTCTGAAAACCAGCTCTGCCGACGGTATAAAACCGGTAGAGATGAACTGTCATAACTTGAAACAAAACAATATGTTTATGTGAGTTCAGGACATTCTGTACTGCAGTCGACTGTGAGACTAAATCCAACGAGGCCGTACAGGAACTGTACGTGAGAGCTGACATCAGTTTCAGAACATGCCGTACAAGTTGTCTAATACCTCAGGAACTTTATGATCGGTGTGATACATTAAACTTGATGGTGTTCGGTTGTTCATCGGTTGCTTTGCTTTCCACTGTTACCCGCTACACAGAGTCCCTTCACCTCACACTAGTGTGCAGTATAGATCTGTACATGCCTGCATGTTCTGTGGATGTGTGCATGTTTTTGAAGATATTGAGTACGGTTTGTGACGACCCTCCCACTGTCTGCCGTATTCCCTCTCTTTGCTCTTGTTTTCCTAATTAGGATGTTGGTGGGCGGAGCCGGGAGGGTCGTCAGCGACATGGGACACCTGGGCCCGGGTGTGCCCCGGGATGAATACACCGCTTCCCCATTCATTGAGGAGACTCTCCATGCAGAAACACTTAGTTTGGTTGTGGCATATCTGTATGCTTTGGCACCTTTCAACACCCCTCCATCACATTTATGCACGCAACCATTCACTTACACTACTGATTAGACTACACACACACACAATTGTTAATTGTATTTCGTTTACTTTTCTGGTTTACTGTTACCAACTTCGAGCCGGTTAATGACAGTTTACTGTACATGCACACAATAATACAATTGTGGCAGTCATATTAATGTAGTTTGTTTAAAACGTTTACATTGTTATGGAAATCCTTCTTGCAAAACCAATCATGGTTCCATGGATCTGAAATCAGGCTACTGATGGCACTCTGATAAATTCAGAAAATGACCAATCAAACCATAGATTATACCACAGCGACCATGGTATTTTTGCGAAGCCCATTCGATTCCGAGTTGGGTAAAATGACTCTGTACTGCCATCAGTTTAATGTCTAATTAGTAGTATGCATGTAAAGGGGCTGGCGGGGAGCTAGTGGTCAGAGCGTTGGGACAGGAACCGAAAGGTTACTAGATTGAATCCCTGAGCTGACAAGGTAAAAAAAATCTGTCATTCTGCCCCTGAACGAGGCAGTTAACCCAGTGTTCCTAAATAAGAATTTTCTTAACTGGCTGGCCTAGTTAAAGGTACTCAACGTCACCACATTGTTTTCAGTTCTGTATCGTGTAATGGGCTCCCGAGTGGCGCAGCAGTCTAATGCACTGCATTTCGCTGCTAGAGGCGTCACTACAGACCCTGGTTTGATTCCAGGCTGTATCAACTGGCCGTGATTGAGTCGCATAGGGCGGTGCACAATTGGTCCAGTGTCTGGGTTATGGTTTGGTCGGCGGTAGACCGTTGTAAATATGAATTTCTTCTTAACTGATTTGCCTAAAGGTTCAATAAAACACAGCCTCGTGACTGCCAGCTTGCTCCATATCCATTATTAGCTTTGTTAGCTCACACATTTCTTAGCCAGAATGCATAAATATTGTCTTTGTTTAAAAGATTGACACAAGCTTGCTTTGAATCGTTGCCCAAGGCAGCCTCTATTCCCAACTGTTGACATAGAATAATGTACTCTGACTCGACCCCCAAATTGGAGGTAACCCTTTGTTTGCCTATAATGATGACCCTATTAGCTTAGGGGAAATGGGATGCTTGCTTGGGGGATCAAGAGGACAAGCCATATCCCATCAGCATTCACCATCAAAAGAACAAAATAGGTTTGCCTGTCTGTCACTAGATGTAAATCCATGTACCTCGATTCCTGCTTCTCAGATTTAAATTATATTTTTTAAATCACTGTCCACTTTGTCATCAACATGTCTTAGGAGGACCTGGGAGGAAATTGAGTGACTAGGATGAAACAGTACGTAGTGTAGTTATTTTCTTAGTTTAAAAGACAAGATATGGCTCAGACATTTCTAAATCAGAAATCTTTTTAAATAATCCTTTATTTTATACTTTAGAGGACTATACAGTACATATACATTTTTTTTTGTAAATGCTAAACCTTTGACTGTATCAAACGAGCACAATAAATCATTTTTTTAAAAGCCTGAGATTAAAACATTCCAGAAGCACATCCTTTCATTTGGTGGTTTTAATATACAGATTTGCAGTAGCAATTTAGTGGGGTTGACAATTCTGAAATGTTTCCACAGTGGAGACCTAGATATGTCAAATAAACATGATCTGTTGAAGAAAATATTATTTTTCTCACTGGACAGCTTTAGAATTCTCCCAGGTTGGTGCTCTTTAGAATGTCTTTATGTTTACAGAATGTGACAAGCCAATCAGCTTTTACTGAATGCTCCGGAGTTCTGAGGTTTTCTATCCTGGTCCCAGATCTGTATGACATGACACCAATAGTCAGGAGAGTTGGCTAAAGCACATACAGTACACATCTAGGACCAGGCTAGAGGAGTCCTGGGATCTGCAGATAAATAACACAGTGACAGTGAAAAGCACCATGGGTGTGATGATATCCTAAGTGTTGGATAACCATCACATGTATAACAATCCATGGTATGTCTGGATGATTTTATGCACTGATTACTAAAATATCTAAATAAAAACAATTATTACTACATTTATAATTACATCTATTGTTTCCAAATGAATGGATGATGTTTCATACATAATAACTCACTCATTTGATGAAGTACAATCAACATCTATCATGTGAAACTTGATCTGATAATTTTGAAGCAATGTGGATAAAGGTTCTGCTATTCAGAAAATGTCTATCAGTGGGGGCTCTGAGGAGGAAGGGGAGGACCATCTTCAGTGAATGTCATACCAAAAAAATAAACATTTTAAATGGTATCCTTCATAAAAAAATATGTACTAAATATATTCACGTCATCAAATAATTGATTCAAACACTTTTACATTGAAGGTCTACAGTAGCCTCAACAGCACTCTGTAGGGTAGCACCATGATGTAGTCGGAGACAGCTAGCTTCCGTCCTCTGGGTACTTTGACTTCAATACAAAACCTACTGTAGGAGGCTCATGGTTCTCACCCCCTTCCATGATTACCACAACTTCCGGAGGACGTCCTCCAACCTATCAGAGCTCTTGCAGCATGAACTGACATGTTGTCCACCCAATCAAAGGATCCGAGAATGAATCTAGTACTGAAAGCATAAGCTAGCAAGCACTACAGTGCATAAAATGTGTCGAGTAGTTGACTCAAAGAGAGAGAAAGTCAATAGTTGAAGTTTTGAGCAAATTAAGTTCTTCAAAAATGAAGCAAGATATTTTATGACCATCCAACACTGGAAATTGGTTTTACAAATGTATTGCCACTGGGGCCCGCTGCTGTAACTGCTAAACTGCTAACTGACTGTACTGCATGATTGTAGCGGGTCTACTAATGTGTTAGATCTATTAGCTAAGTTGACCAAGACGTTACTTCAGCTAATATGGTGAGGATGACGTAGGCTGTGTATAGCGGTCAGGAGTTATATGGTTTGGCTTGGAAAGTTTTTTTTCGCCTAGTTACAGACATCTGATGTGTTGCGCATTGAAGTCTACAAGCGAAGGGAAAAAGAGAGAGGAGAGCAAGTTGGAATACAATGTGGCTGCTATGAAAGTGAACCGTGTTTACGTGTGATTAGGTGTGTTCATTCTGCCGATTCTGTTGAAAAATCTGTCTTAAACGGAAGCAAACGGGGATAAACATACCTGAAGTTGGCCAATAGAAACTCTGGTCTAACTGTTGGACTAATGATTACACCCTATATCAGCTAGACGCAAGCAAGAGTGTGCAAGGCAGTATTGTGACCTACGTTGTAAACTTTCATTCGTAGGCTAGGTTGTAGCAACCTTATGATGGGTATTGGGGAAATTTGAGTTTTGTATAGTAGCCTAGTAACTTTCAATGTTACATTAAACTGGGTGAATGGAATATGAATGACAGTCATCCAATATGCTGTAATAGAAATAAGGCCATGATATCTGTGTTGAGAAACAGGGGGTTGAAATTCTGGTCACGATCTCATGCCACGTCTCAAACAATCAAACCTGCCATTCCCATATAATTAGCAGTCGGTTTGAAAGGCTTTTCTATAGGCTGCTGCTGCACTTTAAAAACAAACACACTGCCATCATAAGCCAGTCAAGAGCCATTCATCTTTCATTCAGCGGTCTCTCCATGCGTCTCGAACAGACAAGATCAAGAACTCTCTTGAGCAAAAGTAGTGCACAATTCTGTGAGAAGAGGTTTTAGAGGGACATAGATTCTCGATCTAATGAGCCTCTCAACTAACAGACAGATCTTATTTCGCATATGTGAAAAAAATTGTTGAAATATCAAGCATTTTTTATAGCTTGATCAACATTTTCAGACTAAACTCACGTACATTCCCTGACTCATAACGTAGGTAGAGCTCTATATCGAAATCAAGAGATGGCAGTTTTGATAGGAATGTTTTCAGACGAAACTGACGAACATCCTCAAACAGATAATTGGTATGTTTGCTTTTGGTCCTTTTTTTGAAGATAAAAGAGAGCCGCCCACTCTAGGAGCTCAGATGCAAATGTATAAGCTGTCTTCATCAGGGTATAATCACAAACACTGCGGGATGATTTGTTTATGTTGTGTCAAAAGACACAGGTGTCTGTAATCATGGCCAAGTGTGGCCTGATATCATTGGTTAATTATCAAATATTAAAATGGCATACAAACAAATGGATAGCATACGATCATAAATTAATTTGACGACAAAAGCTTACAAACAATTACAATGGCAAATTCACAATAATGGCTTCAGATCAAAGTCTACGTTGAGACCGAAGGGAGCAGGGGTCTTTAAGTTAGTTCCAGGCAGCCTCTCGTTTTAACAATAAATTATCAAGGTCATCCCCTCTCCTAGGGAGGGTGACATGTTCGATGCCAATATAACGCAGAGACGAAATCGAGTGGCCTGCCTCCAAGAAGTTGGCCGCAACTGGATAAGTAAAGTTTTTACACCTAATGGTGCTACGATGCTCTGAGATACGTACTTTTAAGTCGCGCTGTGTTTACCCACATAATATTTTACCACAAGGACAAGTTATAAGATAAATAACTGCCTTAGTGGAGCACGTAATAACACCTTTTATTGGGATCGATTTCCCTGTGTGTGGGTGTTTGAAGGATCTACATTTATAAGTGCCATTGCATTGAGCACAGCCATTACACTTGTAATTTCCATCCAGTAGGGGCGCAAATAGAAGTTGTCCAGGAATATCTTGGTGGTAAATCAGAGTGTACCAATTGGTCTCAGATTTCTGCCCCGCGAGAATACGACCAAGGGAAGGTCTGAAAACTGCTTTTGGTCCTTTCCCTAGAGTACCATCTAAATTGCCTGCTTAAATGCAAAAGGGTCCGTGGCATTTTGGAGGTCGACAGAGCAGTCTAAAACATACAGCTCAGACAAAGACTATTGATTAATTAATCCCATAACCCCCTTGTCCAAAATAAACAAATACAACTCTGACATCTTTATGGATTTTAAATACATACCACACATGCTATCGAAAGTAAATTCAGTCAATGCATTGCAATAATCATTCGCTTTGCAATGACATGTTGTCCATTTGTATGTCATTATAATGAGTCTGAATCAATTTATTACATACAAGTCAATCCAAGAAAAACATGTTTAGCGAGTAAGGGGGTGCTCAAGCATATGTTAAAACTGCAAATGTCAAGCACATTCCCATCCACAAGTACACGCAGCACAAAAGCCGAAACAACAAAACACAGGTCCTCACAGGACCAACTGACTTGGTAACAATAACAGACCAGACAATGAGGAACAGAGGGCACATATATACAATTACTAATCAGGGGAATGGGAACCAGGTGTGCATAATGATCCAGTTCAGTGATGCCTCGAGGCTGGAAACGTACACCTCTGGAGCTGGTGCATGAAATGATCAGCAGTACCAGGGGAATCCGCGACACAAATACTAGATGGCAGTGGGCGCGGCATGTAGTGATGCATAGTGGGCACGGCATGTTGTGATGCGTATTGGGCGTGGCATGTAGTGATGCGTATTGGGCGCGGCATGTAGTGATGCATAGTGGGCACGGCATGTTGTGATGCGTATTGGGCGTGGCATGTAGTGATGCGTAGTGGGCGTGGCATGTAGTGATGCATAGTGGGCGCGGCATGTCGTGATGCGTATTGGGCGTGGCATGTAGTGATGCGTATTGGGCGTGGCATGTAGTGATGCGTAGTGGGCGCGGCATGTCGTGATGCATAGTGGGCGCGGCATGTAGTGATGCGTAGTGGGCGTGGCATGTAGTGATGCGTAGTGGGCGCGGCATGCAGTGATGCGTATTGGGCGTGGCATGTAGTGATGCGTAGTGGGCGCGGCATGTAGTGATGCGTAGTGGGCGCGGCATGTAGTGATGCGTAGTGGGCGTGGCATGTAGTGATGTGTAGTGGGCGTGGCATGTAGTGATGCGTAGTGGGCGTGGCATGTCGTGATGCCTAGTGGGCGTGGAATGCAGTGATGCATAGTGGGCGTGGCATGTAGTGATGCGTATTGGGCGTGGCATGTAGTGATGCGTAGTGGGCGTGGCATGTAGTGATGCGTAGTGGGCGTGGCATGTAGTGATGTGTAGTGGGCGTGGCATGTAGTGATGCGTAGCGGGCGTGGCATGTCGTGATGCCTAGTGGGCGTGGAATGCAGTGATGCATAGTGGGCGTGGCATGTAGTGATGCGTATTGGGCGCGGCATGTAGTGATGCGTAGTGGGCGTGGCAAGTAGTGATGCGTATTGGGCGTGGCATGTCGTGATGCATAGTGGGCGTGGCATGTCGTGATGAATAGTGGGCGTGGCATGTAGTGATGCGTATTGGGCGTGGCATGTCGTGATGCATAGTGGGCGTGGCATGTCGTGATGCATAGTGGGCGTGGCATGTAGTGATGCATAGTGGGCGTGGCATGTAGTGATGCATAGTGGGCGTGGCATGTAGTGATGTGTATTGGGCGCGGCATGTCGTGATGCATAGTGGGCGTGGCATGTCGTGATGCATAGTGGGCGTGGCATGTAGTGATGCGTATTGGGCGCGGCATGTAGTGTGGGGGGAATGTAGTAACCGCAGTCCGCAGATACAGTATACATTACCAAGGTGATATCGTCCACTGAACCTGCTTTCATCCTCAAAAAAGTCAGAGATAATCTTACCAAAAACTATAAACCTGTCACTAATATTTATGTTTTCTTCATGAGCAAGTCTTCACTACCTAATTCTACATCTGGCTAAGGTGTTTTGTGGTGATAGCATCAGTATTTATGACATTTTAAATATGCACAAAAACTAGCAGTGTAGTGATATTCTAGCTAATGCACAAATGAGTTTTCATGACATCTGTTCTGCTGTGATTGGTGCTCCGAGTTGTACAGCACAGCTGACTGCTCTCTGCAATGTCATCACTTTGGCCAAATGTTACAAACTAGCGAAGCACAGTGCCAGTTGTCAGTGTCAGATACAGGCTGATTTTTGAGAATAGTCCCATCCCACTGGACAAAAACAGGTTGAATCAATGTTGTTTCCGGGTCATTTCAACAACATAAATATATGTGATGATGTTGAAAGAACATGTAAAAACAAATTATATTAACAAAGAGGCATTAATGTAAGGGCATTTCGTGTTTTTTTTTAAACCTAAATCCAATGACATGGTCATTTTTGTTGTTGATATCACGTTAAATTCACATTAGTTGAGAACTCAATCACATGTAAATCAGAACTAAATTAGAACAAATTACATCTGTGCCCAGTGCAATAACTTTGGGTGCCGTACAACTTCATCAACAAGTTGGAAAATGAGCTACCATATGGATATTCAAACAGGCTCACACTAGGCGGGAGCAAGTTCGCTCAGCTAATCGAGAATGTTTTGTCATAGTAGCCAGTGTATCATAGCTACCGAGAGTGGAGTGAATTTCAGAATTAGTACCTAGTGTTAGGCGGATGAGCAAAATCGATTTATTCTTTGATGGGTTCCACATCCTACAAGACAGATTGTTTGAGGGACGAGCATCGCATAGGAGTGACGCAATCTGACACGAGACAATGCCATCAGAGTAACATTGGGGGCATGTTCCATCAGAACCACTGTAATGACATCAATCTCCACCGCTGTCAAATGATAATTACTGAGGCATTCCTCCATGGCACAAAGAGGTTCAGCGGTAATCTGAGCAGCATCTCCAGTGAGACCATGTTCAATCTAATGTGTGTAGTGTGGAATTATTGACATGGACAAATGTAGATAAATAGCACCCTCAACATTATTGTTGAAATGAAGGGAAACCCAAATTGTATCTATTGATAAACATTGTTTGAGTAAGCGAACTATTTCAGCTCCCTAGGGCCTTATCCGAGGTACAAACAATGTGCAGCCATGTCACAAGCCCCAAACTGCATACAGTGCATTCAAAAAATATTCTGACCCCTTGACTTTTTCCACATTCTGTTCTGTTACAGCCTTATTCTAAAATTAATTAAATTACTTGTTTCCCAATCAATCTACCCACAATACACCATAAAGGTTTTTAAACATTTTTGCAAATTTGTATAAAATAAAAAACAGAAATACCTTATTTACATACGTATTCAGACCAGACCCTTTTAATATGAGACTCGACTCCATTGATCATCCTTGAGATGTTTGTACAACTTGATTGTAGTCAACCTGTGGTAAATTCTATTGAGTGGACATGATTTGGAAAGGCAAAACACCTGTCTATATAAGGTCCCACAGTTGACAGTACATGTCAGAGCAAAAATCAAGCCATGAAGTCGAAGGAATTGTCCGTAGAGCTCCGAAACAGGATTGTGTCAAGGCACAGATCTGGGGAAAGGTACCAAAACATTTCTGCACAATGGAAAGTCCCCAAGAACACAATGGCCTCCATCATTCTTAAATGGAAGAAGTTTGGAACCACCAAGACTCTTCCTAGAGCTGGCCACCTGGCCAAACTGAGCAATCGGGGAGAAGGGCTTTGGTCAGGGAGGTGACCAAGAACCCAATGGTCACTCTGACAGAATTCCTCTGTGGAGATGGGAGAACCATCCAAAAGGACAACCATCTCTGCAGCACTCTACCAATCAGGCCTTTATGGTAGAGTCTCTCCACAGTAAAAGACAGAAGACAGAAGTCTCTCTGCAGTAAAAGGCACATGACAGCCCACTTGGAGTTTGCCTAAATGCACCTACAGACTCTCAGAAACAAGATTCTCTGATCTGATTAAACTAAGATTGAACTCTTTGGCCTGAATGCCAAGCGTCACGACTGGAGGAAACCTGGCACCATCCCTACAGTGAAGCATGGGGTGGCAGCATCATGCTGTGGGATGTTTTTCAGTGGCAGGGACTGGGAGACGAACCAGGACTGAAGGAAAGATGAACCGAGAAAAGTACAGAGAGAGCATTGATGAACACTTGCTTCAGAGCGCTCAGGACCTCAGACAGGGGCGAAGATTCACCTTCCAACAGGACAATGACCTTAAGCACACAGCCAAGACAACGCAGGAGTGGCTTAGGCACAATTCTCTGAATGTCCTTGAGTGGCCCAGCCAGTGCCTGGACTTGAACCTGATCGAACATCTCTGAAGAGACCTGAAAATAGCTGTGAAGCAATGCTCCCCATCGAAACTGACAGAGATTTAGCGGATCTGCAGAGAAGAATGGGAGAAAATCCCATAAATACAGGTGTGCCAAGCTTGTAGCGTCATAGCCAAGAAGACTCGAGTCTGTAATCGCTGCCAAAGTTGCTTCAACAAAGTACCGAGTAAAGGGTCTGAATACTTATGTAAAGGTGATATTTCAGTTGTTGTTTTTTTTTTAAATACATTTGCTACAATTTCTAAAGACCTGTTTTTGCTTTGTCATTATGGGGTATTTGTGTTTCGAAAATTAGGCTGTAACTTAACAAAATGTGGAAAAAGTCAAGGGGTCTGAATACTTTCCACAATCACTGTATTTTGACGTGTGGCCGACAGGGTTATAAGCCTGTGTTTAGTGGGATATTATCTAAATACGGTCCATTTGGGACCAACAGACCAGAAGGGGAAATCACCATCATCAGCTCTTATCTGCATATACATTTCAGTCTTCACAGGAAGCGGAAACACACTAACAGTTGTTATCATCATTAGCCAATTAGCCCTGTACCTCTTTCAGTGTGTGTGTGTATGTTTGTGCGTGTATGTGTTCGTACGTGTGTGTGTGTGTTCGTGCATGTGTGCGTGTGTGTGATGCATTTGTGCGTGTGTGTCGGTGCGCGCTGACCACAGTGAACCTCCCCGAGGCATTTTCTGGGTCATGGTATTGGTATTGATGATCCTAAGGAGGAGAAGAGAGATAGATGTCTAGGCTACTCTCTGCCAAGCCCCAAAGCACCATGGGAGTCTGAGGATGTGAAGCTTATGGGAAATGAGAGTGTGCTGTCTCAGGGGTTCTATAGTAAGCATACAGTACAAATCATCAGGAAGTTGGAATGTGCCATCAACCCTGAAAAATGAATGTCCAACTCTCTTAAAGCACCTTGTATTATAACCTTTGGCCACAGGAAACCTTTTATATTTTCATTTATATGTTAAGGAGAACAGTAAATGTAAATGTAAAGGACAAAAGTAAATGTACATGTTAAGGAGAACAGTAAATGTAAATGTAAAGGACAACAGTAAATGTACATGTTAAGGAGAACAGTAAATGTACATGTAAAGGAGAACAGTAAATGTACATGTTAAGGAGAACAGTAAATGTACATGTTAAGGAGAACAGTAAATGTACATGTTAAGGAGAACAGTAAATGTACATGTTAAGGAGAACAGTAAATGTACATGTTAAGGAGAACAGTAAATGTACATGTAAAGGAGAACAGTAAATGTAAATGTAAAGGAGAACAGTAAATGTACATGTTAAGGAGAACAGTAAATGTACATGTTAAGGAGAACAGTAAATGTACATGTTAAGGAGAACAGTAAATGTACATGTTAAGGACAACAGTAAATGTACATGTTAAGGAGAACAGTAAATGTACATGTTAAGGAGAACAGTAAATGTACATGTTAAGGAGAACAGTAAATGTACATGTTAAGGAGAACAGTAAATATACATGTTAAGGAGAACAGTAAATGTAAAGGACAACAGTAAATGTACATGTAAAGGAGAACAGTAAATGTACATGTTAAGGAGAACAGTAAATATACATGTTAAGGAGAACAGTAAATGTAAAGGACAACAGTAAATGTACATGTTAAGGAGAACAGTAAATGTACATGTTAAGGAGAACAGTAAATGTACATGTTAAGGAGAACAGTAAATGTAAAGGAGAACAGTAAATGTACATGTTAAGGAGAACAGTAAATGTAAAGGAGAACAGTAAATGTACATGTAAAGGAGAACAGTAAATGTTAAGGAGAACAGTAAATGTACATGTTAAGGAGAACAGTAAATGTACATGTAAAGGAGAACAGTAAATGTTAAGGAGAACAGTAAATGTACATGTTAAGGAGAACAGTAAATGTACATGTAAAGGAGAACAGTAAATGTACATGTTAAGGAGAACAGTAAATGTACATGTAAAGGAGAACAGTAAATGTACATGTTAAGGAGAACAGTAAATGTAAAGGACAACAGTAAATGTACATGTTAAGGAGAACAGTAAATGTACATGTTAAGGAGAACAGTAAATATACATGTTAAGGAGAACAGTAAATATACATGTTAAGGAGAACAGTAAATGTAAAGGACAACAGTAAATGTACATGTTAAGGAGAACAGTAAATGTAAAGGAGAACAGTAACACTAATTAAGTATTTAGGAATGAACTGAATAGTAGGCTACAATATTACTGTAATAATTTGCATTCCTTGAAAAGTTGAATAGATTTATTCCAGATCAGCACTGTGTTCATACAGACTGCAATTTTCAACACAGTAAAAAGGCCAAGTACAGATGTCATGTTTTAATTTGAGGTGATGCTGCTCCAAGAGAAGAGTTCTCTTCCGGTCCACTGCTAGTTGTGAAATATAGAAATAACCCATTTCCCCTTCTTTAATGTTCCTTTGCTTTCCTTCCCTCTCTATGTCTCTCTCTCCCTCCAGTATTTCGCTCTCTCTGTCTATCTCACTCTATTTCTCTCCCTCCAGTATTTCGCTCTCTCTGTCTATCTCACTCTATTTCGCTCTCTCTCCAGTATTTCTCTCTATTTTGCTCTCTCTGTCTATCTCACTCTATTTCTCTCTCTCCAGTATTTATCTCTATCTCACTCTATTTCTCTCTCTCCAGTATTTCTCTCTAATTCGCTCTCTCTGTCTATCTCACTCTATTTCTCTCTCTCCAGTATTTCTCTCTATTTCGCTCTCTCTGTCTATCTCACTCTATTTCTCTCTCTCCAGTAT
Organism: Oncorhynchus masou masou; assembly: GCF_036934945.1. Lineage (NCBI taxonomy): Eukaryota > Metazoa > Chordata > Actinopteri > Salmoniformes > Salmonidae > Oncorhynchus > Oncorhynchus masou. The sequence goes on along the minus strand of NC_088221.1, from coordinate 42,276,780 downwards.
TTCTCTCTATTTCGCTCTCTCTGTCTATCTCACTCTATTTCTCTCTCTCCAGTATTTCTCTCTATTTCGCTCTCTCTGTCTATCTCACTCTATTTCTCTCTCTCCAGTATTTCTCTCTATTTCGCTCTCTCTGTCTATCTCACTCTATTTCTCTCTCTATATTTCTCCCTCTAGTGTTCCTTTGCTTTCCTTCCCTCTCTATATATCTCTCTCTGTCTCTCTCTCTATGTCTCTCTCTATGTCTCTCTCTCTATGTCTCTCTCTAGTTCTCTCTCTCTAGTTCTCTCTCTCTAGTTCTCTCTCTAGTTCTCTCTCAAGTCTCTCTCTAGTTCTCTCTATATTTCTCTCTCTCTATTTCTCTCTTTCTATTTCTCTCTCTCCAGTTCTCTCTCTCTAGTTCTCTCTCTAGTTCTATGTCTAGTTCTCTCTCTAGTTCTCTCTATATTTCTCTCTCTCTCTCTCTATTTCTATCTCCCTAATTCTAGCTCTCTATATTTCTCTCTCTATATATTCCTCTGCCTCTATTTCTCTCTATATATATTTTTCTCTCTCTTTTTTCTCTATTTCTCTCTCCCTATTTCTGTCTCTCTCTCTATTTCCCTCAATATTTCTCTCTCTCTATATTCCTCTGCCTCTATTTATCTCTCTATATATTTCTCTCTCTCTCTCTCTCTGTTTCTCTCTCTGTTAGCGAATCCATTAGGGGTCTGTTCTTGATTTGCTGACACTCTTCATTAAAAGTTGAGTAATTTGAGTAAAAATTTCAAAGAAAATGACATTGCAGCTATATTCTCTTTAACCTCTGAAAAGACTGGTCACTGGACTATCTGCTCACTCAATGAATCTGCATTCTGTGTGTATTCCTGTGTGAGCTATTCAGAGTTTGCCATACCCTTCAGGTCTCTCAACCAACCACAAGCCCCCACAGCTGCTCTGGGCTCATTATCTCCATTTCTTAACTGTTGTCTGCATAATGCATGCCATTATATGACATGACTTGACTGAGCTCCAGACCAGAGCTCCCCTCTCTGCCAGAGAGTGTCTGGGGCCACACTACTGGCCCTGCCCAGCCCTGGAGCATATGGAATATGCCGCACCGTCTAAGGACTTGACCGGGTCAGGAGAGTTTCAAACTTTTCCACCACGACCTTAATACAAATCAGATTGCCTTTGAAGGAGCCTGACCTCTAGGGTGGCAAGTAGCCTAGCGATTAAAACATTGGGCCAATAACCGAAAGGTTGCTGGTTTGAATATCCGAGCTGATGACACACTTAACTTAATGTGTTAAATGCTCAACAACTCCATTTGTCAAAACAAGTGTCTACATTGTTAATAACAATGTTTCATGATGGTGATAGGCAGAATATGTAGTATGTACAGTGGGGCAAAAAAGTATTTAGTCAGCCACCAATTGTGCAAGTTCTCCTACTTAAAAAGATGAGAGAGGCCTGTAATTTTCACCATAGGTACACTTCAACTATGACAGACAAAATGAGAAAAAAAATCCAGATAATCACATTGTAGGATTTTTTATGAATTTATTTGCAAATTATGGTGGAAAATAAGTATTTGGTCACCTACAAACAAGCAAGATTTCTGACTCTCACAGACCTGTAACCTCCTCTTTAAGAGGCTCCTCTGTCCTCCACACATTACCTGTATTAATGGCACCTATTTGAACTTGTTATCAGTATAAAAGTCCACAACCTCAAACAGTCACACTCCAAACTCCACTATGGCCAAGACCAAAGAGCTGTCAAAGGACACCAGAAACAAAATTGTAGACCTGCACCAGGCTGGGAAGACTGAATCTGCAATAGATAAGCAGCTTGGTTTGAAGAAATCAAATGTGGGAGCAATTATTAGGAAATGGAAGACATACAAGACCACTGATAATCTCCCTCGATCTGCAAGATCTCACCCCGTGGGGTCAAAATGATCACAAGAACGGTGAGCAAAAATCCCAGAACCACACGGGGGGACCTAGTGAATGACCTGCAGAGAGCTGGGACCAAAGTAACAAAGCCTGCCATCAGTAACACACTACGCCGCCAGGGACTCAAATCCTGCAGTGCCAGACGTGTCCCCCTGCTTAAGCCAGTACATGTCCAGGCCCGTCTGAATTTTGCTAGAGAGCATTTGGATGATCCAGAAGAAGATTGGGAGAATGTCATATGGTCAGATCAAACCAAAATATAACTTTTTGGTAAAAACTCAACTCGTCGTGTTTGGAAGACAAAGAATGCTGAGTTGCATCCAAAGAACACCATACCTACAGTGAAGCATGGGGGTGGAAACATCATGCTTTGGGACTGATCCGTGTAATGGAAAGAATGAATGGGGCCATGTATCGTGAGATTTTGAGTGAAAACCTCCTTCTATCAGCAAGGCCATTGAAGATGAAACGTGGCTGGGTCTTTCAGCATGACAATGATCCCAAACACACCACCCGGGCAACGAAGGAGTGGCTTCGTGAGAAGCATTTCAAGGTCCTGGAGTGGCCTAGCCTGTCTCTAGATCTCAACCTCATAGAAAATCTTTGGAGGGAGTTGAAAGTCCGTGTTGCCCAGCAACAGCCCCAAAACATCACTGCTCTAGAGGAGATCTGCATGGATGAATGGGCCAAAATACCAGCAACAGTGTGTGAAAACCGTGTGAAGACTTACAGAAAACGTTTGACCTCTGTCATTGCCAACAAAGGGTATATAACAAAGTATTGAGATAAACTTTTGTTATTGACGAAATACTTATTTTCCACCATAATTTGCAAATAAATTCATTAAAAATGTCATTTTCTGGAATTTGTTTTCTCATTTTGTCTGTCATAGTTGAAGTGTACCAATGATGAAAATTACAGGCCTCTCTCATCATTGTAAGTGGGAGAACTTGCACAATTGGTGGCTGACTAAATACTTTTTTGCCCCACTGTAGATGAAAATAACTGTAATCCTTAACATTTCATCGCATTCCACATGCATTTTTACATTTCGTTATGCTTCTAATAAGGCAAAGAACTTTGTCCTTTAGAAAACAGTCGCCTTTGACTGAAAGTTTGACGCTCATGTTCCTGTACTGTACCTCTGTTCGTGTTCATGTGTATGTATAGAGCTGTAGATTCTTGGCTAGTGCAGTCTGACTCAACTCCAGTCTCCCAGCCAGAGGAAAATGTGTCTGCAGACCAATTTAAGCTGAGAACAGTGAGGAGAAAATGTATGATACATTTTGCATCCAGCCGAAATTGAATTCAAATGTTGTTGTTTTTTTATCGAAATATGACATGTTGGGGTATTGAATACATGTAAGGGTTGCTGCTGTGCTTCTTTGTGTTGCTTGAAAAGGCCAATGCAAGCATACTGTACTCACAGAGACAGGAAGGTTTTGATAGTGGTCTTATTCTAATGAATAACAGCAAATACCAAAAAATCTAAAGATAAAGAATGTTGAAGGGGTAGGCCTACATATGTTTACATCAAAACAATCTTGTGAAATGCACAGTCCTTTCACAATGTGTTTTATTTGTCAATTTTTAACCATTTCTAGCATGCTTTAATAGCTTGACCATCCCGGTGTTTCTTTGGAATATTAATATTCTCTATTCTTTTCTGGAAGGTTCTTCTCCGTTCACTGGGCTCTGTCTATTGAGAGGAGAATATTGCCATTGTAAGAATCCATTCAAAAGAACGTGGCCCTAATCCCATTGTCACCCCAAGACAATACGCTGTTCCTTCTCCCTGGAAGATTCCCCAAAGCATCCATCCTTCATTAAACAGGGACTATGCACAATATTGGACAACAGTGGGGATGCATATCTCTAAGTCTTTTTTATGAGAAGGCTAGGATTCTAGCCCGACTGCGGTATCACCAGATCAAAGACTGTGTTGGATGTTTGTGGGTTGGAAATTCACTATTCTTTACTGGTCTCCAGTGAGATGCTGGTAGCAGTAGCAGAGGGCCTTGGGCAGTATAGAACATGCATCCAAAATGGCACCCTAGGTGCACTACTTTTGACCCCAAATGGCACCCTATTCCCTATATATTGCACTACTTTTGACCAGAACCCTGAGCCAAAAGTAGTGGCCTATATATGGAATAGAGTGCCATTTGGGACGTATCCAGAGCCACTTGTGATCTTACTGGGAGGGCAGGGACTCAGCTGGTATCCATAAGGCCTCTGGGAGAAACAGGGAAGTTGGAAGGCAGCCATCAATCATACACTGCTATTGACTAGAGCGAAAATGGAAGACAGGACACAGAGACCGCTAGAGACTACAGATCTGCAATTCTCATTTTGTAAAGGGAATGACAACATTGTTTTACAGATTCATTCTAGAATGTTTTTTTCCTGTGTTGAGGTGTTCCTGATTTCACATGTTCTATAGAACCGTGTGACTGTTCTGTCAATACATTATTCTACAGGCTTCAGTCGTACTGGAAGTTGGTTAAGTAGAGCACACTTTGTATGAACCATCCATCGTCACTCAAGCATCCCTTGGCCTCAGATCCTACTGCATGTGAACAGAGAAGGAGAGTGAACCGAGTGTGAAAGCAAAGTCACAGCTCAGATAGCAAGACACTATGACAAGAAGAGTCTGTAACTCCAGTTAATGCTTGAATTTACTCGTGATCAAGGGAAAAACTGGAAGAATTTCTACCCTAGGGAGGTGATATTCACCATAGCATCGAAGGGACACCTTGAGAGAAGTTCATTCAACTTGTCTTTCACTAGTTTTAACAACCATGTCAAACCAGGAGAGAACTGAAACCCTCTCAAGCAATAACACATTACCAACCTGAAACATGACGATTTGTTTTTAAATTATTGGAGCAAAAAATGTCACTTTATTTGGAAAGGCAAGCCAGCCAAAATTAAACATACTTATTTATATAATGACTATGAGTTCGGGCTGCTAAAATGATTAAATATTAAAGCATTAAACCTCGCAATAAAAGCATCCGTCTGTAACGGTCGTGGGTGGAAGAAGGTAAGGACCAATGTGCAGCGTGGTAAGTGTCCATATTCTTTAATAAAGTAATTGAACACTGAAACAAAACAATAAAATGACAAACAAACAGTCCTGTATGGTGCTGAAAAAAAACACTGAACAGAAAACAATCACCCACACCACACAAGTGGGAAACGGCTACCTAAGTATGATTCTCAATCAGAGACAACTAACGACACCTGCCTCTGATTGAGAACCATACCAGGCCAAACACAAAACCACAACATAGAAAAATGAACATAGACAACCCACCCAACTCACGCCCTGACCATACTAAAACAAAGACATAAAAGAACTAAGGTCAGAACGTGACACAGTCATACAAAAGTTATTCTTAAACCCAAACTGGTTCTCCAGTAGATCATTAAGGAAGACTCATCCCTTGTTCAAAAATGGCCCGTTTCCCTTCATCCAGATTGCAACATCTCACTTTCAGTTAACTGAAAATGGCCCGTTTCCCTTCATCCAGATTACAACCTCTCACTTTCAGTTAACTGAAAATGGCCCGTTTCCCTTCATCCAGATTACAACCTCTCACTTTCAGTTAACTGAAAATGGCCCGTTTCCCTTCATCCAGATTACAACCTCTCACTTTCAGTTAACTGAAAATTGAACCTTTTTCAAAATATCGCTGGTTGCAATATTTTGAAAAGACAGAAAAGACAGAACAAATATTGCAACTAATATTATTATTAAAATATACTAATATACTTTAAAAAACAACACAATTATTTATAAATAATCTTTAAAAAAAAGGAATGACCTTTGTTAATGGTGTTATGAATAGGAAAGGTGGAATTATGTCACGTGTTCAGTTAACTATATATGGAAATGTTTGCTCCATCTAAAATGACAAACAACTGATTGTAGCATTACCGCAAAAATGGAGGAGACAAGTGGATGGGGAGAAGGTAGGGAACTTGTTTGTCTGCCCTTTATTAAAGACCATAAATGGACAAACATTTTTTGTAAAACAGCCATGTATGCAAAATGTGTTGAATGTACATGTTAAAACAAAATAAAAAGCTATAAAGACTATGTTTATTTTTGTCCTCCGAAGAGGGTGGGGGGTTGTGGATGGGCCCCCAAAAAAACTAAAAGAAACATGAACCCATATAATGCGAGCGAGAGAGAGAGAAGGAGAGAGAGAGAGAGAGAGAGAGAGAGAGAGAGAGAGAGCAGAGAGAGAGAGAGAGAGAGAGAGAGAGCGAGACAGCGAGAGAGCGATAGAGAGAGAGAGAGAGAGAGAGAGAGAGAGAGCGAGACAGCGAGACAGCGAGAGAGCGATAGAGAGAGCGAGAGAGAGAGAGAGCGAGGGAGCGATAGAGAGAGCGAGACAGCGAGAGAGCGATAGAGAGAGCGAGAGAGGGAGAGAGAGCGAGGGAGCGAGAGAGCGATAGAGAGAGCGAGAGAGAGTGAGGGAGCGAGAGAGCGATAGAGAGAGAGAGCGAGGGAGCGAGAGAGAGAGAGCGAGGAGAAGTCGTACATTTCATGAGGGCTTTCCCTTCCTCTCCAGACCAGTGACCCAGTGAGGATGCATCATAAACCACATGCCTTCCAGTTGGCTTGCAGACTAACTAGTTTAGGGTGCTATTCATGTGCTCCAGGGAGCTCCACCACAACCGACAACTAGATCTGTGAGTTGTTACTGTATGTTCCCAGGTTACCACCAACAGAGAGGACTATCTATACCAGATACTCAAATAAAATAAAATAAAAATGGATTAGATGGATTACATTTAGAGACCCCAATGGAAAATGTCAATCCATATGGGATTATTTCAGACGACAGGATGAAATATTTATTAAATGACATGTACTTCAAGAATGTAGTTCATTGATCTAGATGTGAGCTCTAAATTCTATTTAGAAGATGAAATGCATTACAGAGAGGGCTAGTGCGGTCCCAAAGTTGTGCTGTTCAAACACAGCCCATTCATATTCACAGAGTTGCTGATAGGAGTGTTCAAAACATGACCCAGTTCATTAAGCAGGTGGAGGCAGTGCTAAGAAGGATTCCTGACGGGGATCCAACCTATTCTGAAAACACTGTTTTATCTAGCAATGCTGATACAGCAGCGTTTCCTAAACTCGGTTCTGGGGACCCCAAGGGGTGTACGTTTTGAGTTTTGCCCTAGCACTACACAGCTGATTCAAGCTCGATGATGAGTTGGTTATTTGAATAAGCTGTTCAGTACATGACGTGCACCTCTTAGGGTCCTCCGGACTGAGTTCAGGACATGCTGTAGTAAAATCACTCTCAGAAAAAAGGCTTGCTCGTCTGTCCCCATTAGATAAGCCTTTTTTGCTTCCAGGTAGAACCCTTTTTGGTTTCAGATGGAACTCTTTTGGGTTCCATGTAGAACCCTCTGGCGGAAGGGTTCTAAATGGAACCCAATAGGATTCTACCTGGAACCAAAAAAGGGTACCTCAAAGGGTTCCCCTATGGGGACAGCCACAGAACCCTTTTTTTCTCAGCGTGTATAGTGCAGGGGTATTCAACTCTTACCCTACGAGGTTCAGATCCTGCTGCTTTTCTGTTCTACCTGATAATTAATTGCACCCACCTGGTGTCCCAGGTCTCAATCAGTCCCTGATTAGAGGGGAATCACCCACCTGGTGTCCCAGGTCTCAATCAGTCCCTGATTAGAGGGGGATCACCCACCTGGTGTCCCAGGTCTCAATCAGTCCCTGATTAGAAGGGAATCACCCACCTGGTGTCCCAGGTCTCAATCAGTCCCTGATTAGAGGGGAATCACCCACCTGGTGTCCCAGGTCTCAATCAGTCCCTGATTAGAGGGGAATCACCCACCTGGTGTCCCAGGTCTCAATCAGTCCCTGATTAGAAGGGAATCACCCACCTGGTGTCCCAGGTCTCAATCAGTCCCTGATTAGAGGGGAACAATGAAAACATGCAGTGGAACTGGCTTGAGGGCTAGAGTTGAGTTTGAGGGCTATAGGGCAATTACAACAACAGCGTGAATCCTAGATTCTTTATATTGTTTTTTACCCTAGGATCCATTCTGCACAATACGAAGATTATAGTCTACTCTACATTACATTCCACCAAATCAAAAAGAGTTCTGACATCTGTTGTCTAACCTCTACAGTATTCTTGCATGTGGGTGAATAGAACCTTGAATTGTAACATTGATTTCACTGTTGGACAGTGACAAACACTGTCAGATATCACATTACTTTGATGTGTGTGTCTTCCTGTCTGTGTTCTTCATATGTGAATACACACTTGAGTATACACTCTGCACGTGAGTCCACCACAGGAGGTTGGTGGCACCTTAATCGGGGAGGACAGGCTCGTGGCAATGCCTGGAGTGGAATAGGTGAAACGCTATCAAATACATCCAACACATGGTTTCCATGTGTTTGATACCATTCCATTTACTGCGTTTCAGACATTAGTACGAGCCCGTCCTCCCCTCAACAGCCCCCACTGGTCCACATGGTGCAGTCAACATGGCAACACATACAGTAAATCTACAGATCTCCTCTGGGGAGAAACTATTTGCCCTTCAACACTTTCTCTCCCGCTGGAACAGACCAGATTCATTTCTACATCTGAAGCACAGCTGCTAAACATCGCCCAGCCGCTTCCCCCAGAGAGAGAGACAATTCAACTGTCCTACTGATCCCATCTCAGAAGATAATGGGGACCGGAGGCCCCTGTCACCCTGTCCTAAATTAACATTTGCTCAGTTCCGTTTGGTTGGTAAAAACCAAGCGATTTCAATCTCCAGTAAACAGAAGACATTCCTGCAGCGCACAGGGACACATGGGGAAGTCCCCCCCTGAGACTTGTAGGCCCGCCTGTAGAATGTTTCAACAGGGCCGGCTGTTACAGCTCACACTCACTCACACATGCACACACATAATTGTTTTACTACCCTTGTGAGGACCAAACAAATTATTTCCATTCAAAATCCCATTTTCCCCTCACCCCTAACTCGAAACCTAACCTCTAACCTTAAACCTAACCCCTAACCTCTATATTTAATTCTAACCTGAATTCTAACCCTAACCTTACATTTAACCCCGAAGCCTAAAATAACCTTTTTCCTAGTGGGAACCAGCAAAATGTCCCTTGTCACTTGTCTGAATTTTCCTTGTTTTATTATCCTTGTGAGGACTTCTAGTCCCCACAAGGATAGTAAACAAAAACACACACACTCACAGACAGAGCCAGGTGAGACATTAAAACATGTCAACATGTCACATCCAGAACATAGGCCCCATGGTCTGGGGAAGCCTTGTAAAGGAGGGTTATTTGTTTGGGCTATGAATTAGCCATAAAAGACTGCCGGTCCAGGAACTCACTATGGGGCCAGGGACCACATACATTACCTTTGTGATAATATACCTGAAATGCTATCGGCTATGAAGCCATATACAATAACACAACACATAAGAAAAAGCTGCATTAAATGTTTACTGTTTAGAGAGATTATAAGAACAAACACGGTCAAGTAAATATTCACACAAACCTTTTGGGGATTTTACGGAGAACACACACACACACAACCACATGCACGCACACACACACGCACACGCACACAAACACGCACACACACACTCTCTCACACACACACACAAACACACGCAGACACACATATATACACACACACACACACACACACACACACACACACACACACACACACACACACACACACACACACACACACACACACAAATAATCTACCCCTTGTTTTGACACATACACACATATACACACAAACACACATAATCTACCCCTTGTTTCTATCAAAACAATCACATTTTCTTTCAAGCGGGTTACTTCCTGCATGATGTAACTATCGCACAACTTTTTTGAATAGTACAATAGTCCATCTGTGGTGAGAGTTGTGTGGTCACAAAACAAGCAAAGCCCTACAGTACAGTAAGACAAGCCTGGCTGCCTAATGCTGACAGTTTACCAGTGGGGATGTGGTTTACATCCTAAATGTTCCCTTTATAGCGCACCGGCTCTGGTCATAAGTTGTGCACTATATACGGAATGGGGTACCGTTTAGGATGCGGACAAAAACCAGCAGGCTCTGAAGTAAACCTCTCTTTCTTTAGCCTGGTGGGGAAATTGCCCCTGGGTGAGCTCAGCCGGCTGTGCTTATCATGCATCTGTTATCAGTGAGTTGGTTTGTCTGCCGGGTCTCACTATACTAGCTGGGCTGCCGCTTGCTCATCTAAAGTGCCTCAGCCCACCTGGGCTCTGATTAACATGTGGTGACCAGCAGCTATAGACCAAACAGACGGGTGTTGTGGTTAATACGTGTCAACACACCTGACATCTCCATTCTGAGGAACGGTGACCTATTTGCTTGCTGCTTATTGCCAAAACCAATCAGAGGGTGTAACAAGGAACTCAGGACTTTGGTCACTATGGCTATGATCCAATCGTATACAACCCTGGAGAGGCATTTGAAATTAGGAATGTCCGCAGGTATTCTAACCTCTAGGACTGTTACACCTTACGCACGTCATGAGGACTCTCTTAACACAGTTCACGTCGTCAATTCCAGACTGCAAATTGAAATGACTGTTCATTTCCATTAGGTACAGTAAGGTATTTTCACCGACTGTGTTGTACTCCAGGAGTTCATGAAACGATTCTCCCAGAGTGCAGCTGAGTCTCACCTGACTGTTGTTGTTGTTGAACAAAGACATTGATGTGTGATCGTAGATCATTGGGGGGAGGGGAGGGGGGAGGAGGGGTACCCTGCAGGTCAACTGCTTCTATCTATTCCAATCACCTGCAAACCTATCTATGAAGGGTTCAGTAGAGAGAGTGCTCTCCTCCTGACAACAGTAATAGGTTGTAGTAACACAGACCTCTTAGACCAGGTCTGGCAAATTCATTCCATGAAGGGTCTAGTTTTCAATGAAGACCTAGACAACCAGGTGTGGGGAGTTCCTTGCTAATTAGTGACCTAAATTCATCTATCAAGTGCAAGGGAGGAGCGAAAAACCCTACAGACACTCCGTGGAGTGGCATCTTGACTGCATACCAATCAGCATTAGCTACATTACACCATTCATCCCTAGACACTCTGTGGAGTGGCATCTTGACTGTATACCAATCAGCATTAGCTACATTACACCATTCATCCCTAGACACTCTGTGGAATGGCATCTTGACTGCATACGAATCAGCATTAGCTACATTACACCATTCATCCCTAGACACTCTGTGGAATGGCATCTTGACTGTATACCAATCAGCATTAGCTACATTACACCATTCATCCCTAGACACTCTGTGGAGTGGCATCTTGACTGCATACCAATCAGCATTAGCTACATTACACCATTCATCCCTAGACACTCTGTGGAGTGGCATCTTGACTGCATACCAATCAGCATTAGCTACATTACACCATTCATCCCTACATGTCCTTATTGTAAGGCAGGTAACATTAACGTTAGTAGACGAGTCTGGAGAAGGAAGCTTGTGTATTAAGCTGTATTACAAAGATAAAGGTCTCTGCTTAAAGACTGGCTGCCCCAAGGTGCCTTTGTGATAGGCTATATTATATGATAGGTTATATTATATGATTCAAATCATGTCAAATGTTATTAGTCACATGTGCCGAATACAACAGGTTTAGACCTTACAGTGAAATGCTGAATACAACAGGTTTAGACCTTACAGTGAAATGCTGAATACAACAGGTTTAGACCTTACAGTGAAATGCTTACGTACGAGCTCCTCACCAAAAATGCAGTTAAAAAAAAAATATGGATATATATGGATAAGAAGTAATTAAAGAGCGGGGCCTCCTGGGTGGCGCAGTGGTCTAAGGCACTGCATCGCAGTGCAAGCTGCGCCACCAGAGACTCTGGATTCGAGCCCAGGCCCTGTCGCGACCGGGAGGCCCATGGGCCCCCGCCCAATTGTCCAGGTTAGGGAGGGTTTGGCAGGCAGGGATATCCTCGTCTCATCGTGCACTAGCGACTCCTGTGGCGGGCTGGGAGCAGTGCACACTGACCAGGTTGCCAGGTGTACGGTGTTTCCTCCAACACATTGGTGCAGATGGCTTCTGGGTTGGATGTGCATTGTGTCAAGAAGCAGTGCGGCTTGGTTGTGTTTTGTAGGACGCATGCTCTCGACGTTCGCCTCTCCCGAGTCCGTGCGGACGTTGTAGCTACGAGACAAGACTGTAACTACTACCAATTGGATACCACGAAATTGGGGAGAAAAAGGGGATAAAAAAAGTAATTAAAGAGCAGCAGTAATATAACAATAGCAAGACTATATATAGGGGGCACGAATTAGGTGAGGTAATACAGTGGGGCAAAAAAAGTATGTAGTCAGCCACCAATTGTGCAAGTTCTCCCACTTAAAAAGATGAGAGAGGCCTGTAATTTTCATCAAAGGTACACTTCAACAATGACAGACAAAATGAGAAAAAAAAATCCAGAAAATCACATTGTAGGATTTTTAATGAATTTATTTGCAAATGGTAAATAGGTCATTTTCTTTAAGAGGCTCCTCTGTCCTCCACTCGTTACCTGTATTAATGGCACCTGTTTGAAGTTGTCAATCAGTATAAAAGCCACCTGTCGACAACCTCAAACAGTCACACTCCAAACCCCACTATGGCCAAGACCAAAGAGCTGTCAAAGGACACCAGAAACAAAATTGTAGACCTGCACCAGGCTGGGAAGACTGAATCTGCAATAGGTTAGCAGCTTGGTTTGAAGAAATCAACTGTGTAGTCAATGAATAGCATTCTCATGTAGGTGTTCCTTTTGTCCAGGTGGGAAAGGGCAGTGTGGAGTGCAATAGAGATTGCATCATCTATGGATCTGTTGGGGCGGTATGCAAATTGGAGTGGGTCCAGGTTTTATTGGAATAATGGTGTTGATGTGAGCCATGACCAGCCTTTCAAAGCACTTCATGGCTACAGATGTGAGTGCTACGGGTCAGTCGTCATTTAGGCAGGTTTTATCTTAGTGTTCTTGTGCACAGGCACTATGGTGGTCTGCTTAAAGCATGTTGTTATTACAGACTCGGATAGGGAGAGGTAATCCGTCCTGGTAATTGTGGCCTTGTGAATGTTGACCTGTTTAAAGGTCTTACATCGACTGTTGAGAGAGTGATCACACAGTCATCTGAAACAGCAGGTGCTCTCATGCATGTTTCAGTGTTATTAGCCTCGAGGCGAGCATAGAAGCAGTGTAGCTCGTCTGGTAGGCTCGTGTCACTAGGCAGCTCTTGGCTGTACTTCCCTTTGTAGTCTGTAATGGTTTGCAAGTGCTACCACAAACATCAGAGCCTGTGTAGTATGATTCGATCTTAGTCCTGTATTGAAGCTTTTTTGATGGTTCATCGGAGGGCTTAGCGGAATTTCTTATAAGTTCCAGAATAGAATCCCACTCCTTGAAAGCGGCAGCTCTAGCCTTTAGCTCAGTGCGGATGTTGCCTGTAATCCATGGCTTCTGGTTGGGGTATGTACGTACGTTCACTGTGCGGATGAAGTCATCGAGGCACTTATTGATAAAGCCAGTGACTGATGTGGTGAACTCCTCAATGCCATCAGAGTTATCCCGGGAACATGTTCCAGTCTGTGATAACAAAACTGTCTTGTATTTTAGCATCTGCTTCATCTGACCACTTTTTTATTGATCTCGTCACTGGTGCGTCCTGCTTTAATTTTTGATTTTCTTTCCTCTGGATTTAAGTTTTCATGCGTTTAAGTCCCTGGCTACTTGGAGAGCCCCCTCTGGTAGAACGTTTTCTTGTTTGATTATGGCGGTATACAGCTCATTCATTCAATGCTGTCTTAGTGCCAGACTCTATCTGTGGTGGTATGTAAACAGCTACGAAAAATACAGATGAAAACTCACTAGGTAGATAGTGTTGTCTACAGCTTATCATGAGATACTCTACCTCAGGCAAGCAATAGCTCAAGACTTCCTTAGATATCGTGCACCAGCTGTTATTTACAAAAATACATAGTCCTCCGCCCCTTGTCTTACCAGACGCCACTGTTCTATCCTGCCAGTAAAGCGTATAACCAGCCAGCTGTATGTTGATAGTGTCGTATTTCAGCCATCGACTCCATGAAGCATAAGATATTACAGTTTTGAATGCCTCGTTGGTAGTTTAATCTTCCGCGTAGGTCATCGATTTTATTCTCCAAAGACTGCACGTTTGCTAGCAGAATGGAAGGAAGTGGGGGTTTATTAGATCGCCTACGAATTCTCAGAAGACAGCCTGCCCTCTGACCCCTTTTTCTCTGCCTCCTCTTCATGCAAATCACAGGGATCTGGGTATGTTCCTGAGAAAGCAGTATATCATTCGCATCAGACTCGTTTAAAGGAAAAAAAGCATTCTGCCGGTCCATGGTGAGTAATCGCAGTCCTGATGTCCAGAAGTTATTTTCGGTCTTAAGAGTCGGTAGTGGCAACATCATGTACAAACTTTGTTCAAAAATAAGTTACAAACAACGCAAATAAACAAACAAAAAAACTATTGGTTGGGGACACGTAGAACGTCAGCCTTCTTCTCCAGCGCCATTTATGGAATTTTATGATTATTTAACAATTATTCAACAAGTATATTATTGATTTTTAGGCAGAGGAGACACAGTACATATGTGTTACTGTAGCAACAGAGGTGACAAACAGACAAGACATAGATAGAGAGTGTCAGTCTCTCTATCTTGCCTGTCACCTCAGCCACAGGACTGAGGTCTGATGTGTTTCTGGTTTCTGCGATGGGCTTTCTCCATGGGGCATGGAGGAAGTGGATATAGATTAGGTGAAAATGTGCAGCTGCCCGAGGGATGGAGGGATGGATCCCACTCTAACTGGGATGGAGGAAGATAAGAGGTTCTCTCCAGGAGGGAGTATTCGATCAGATGGGGGCTAAGACTGGGAGGCTATTCCTGTCATCGACGGATCTCTCTCTCACACACACACACGCACACGCACACGCACACATGTACACACACTCACACTCTAACCCTTACACTAACTCTAACTCTAACCTTAACCCTAAACCCTCTAGAAATAGCAGTTGACCTTGTAGGGACCAACTAAAAGTCCCCAGTAGGTCAAATTTTTGTCTGTTTACTATTCTTGTGGGGACTTCTTGTCCCACCAAGTATAGTTAAACACACACACACACGCACACACACAAATAGCATGTCGGTCATTTCCTAGCAGCCCAGCATTCACCACAGCTGTCAATCTGATTTTCTTATACTGAAGAGAAGTCCTGAAGATTATTCAAATCACTTTATGGTTTCTGGGAAGTCCCTTGGCAAAGTCCCCAAGTCCACAGAGAATAGAATACCAGCGGTGAAAGAAAAGCAGCTGACTCTTTTCAATCTTCTTTATTTCTCCTTGTAATGGGATACAGACTACAAGTACAGTGGTATTATCTCCACAGAAAGAGACCGAAACTGGGCTTGAATAAGACGACTCCTTGCCTTACAGTACGCCTGGTTTACCACACAAAAACACTACTATACAACTTATTTGATGCACTAAGCTATTGGCCAATGGGCAGGAAACCAATATATAGTATCTACAATGAGTGGATTATGAGAATATGCTGAAATGTAATAGAAACCAACCATGAATTAATAACAAGACTATTCCTAGTTTGTAGACTGTACTCGGCCTGTGTAGGGACTGTATGTCGGCAGGCCGTTTTAGCAGATTGAGGTCAGCTGTCACTAAAACAACAAAATATAGAATTTCATCAGTGTCTATTATCCATAGGATGAGCAGTGAGACGGTTTGTTAATTTACCTGTGGATGCCGCCTAATGGGAAAATCAATATGGATCTAGTCTAGCTACTGTAGCTCGACCCACCTTCCCTTTGTAGTCGGATGCCTAAAATACACTTGAGGGACTCACCGAGGTTTGGGCACATCAGTGAAGATTGACACTCCGTGAGCAGAATTGAATTGGTTACTGTAAATACAGATGTAAGATCTTAATTTGATCACTCTTTTGTTGCTATGAATTGTCCTGCACAGCAGGAAATGGGCAAAGTGATTTAGATAAATTCACTGAAATCCCACGCTAACACACAGTATTGCACTTTTCATGTAGCTTACTTTTGGCCAGCAAATAGCCTAACCACTGATCAAGCAACTTTATAGACTAAATGTTGAATTCCTGTTGCTCCAGGGTTAACTTGGTGTGACATTAGCTGTCAAATTAAAATCCTTCATCTGTATTCCACTGGCTGTTCTCATATTCATAAAACTCTTTCATTGTTATTATCTATGGACCGCCATGCAGTCAATTGGATTCAGAATGTGAAATCAGTTAAAGCCAATTCTTAAATGTAGTCTAGACAATAAATGTTTATTAGTTGATCAGTGATATAGAGAAAACCTAGCATACGTCATATGCTGTTGTCTGGTGACTTGTGG
This sequence comes from Oncorhynchus masou masou, assembly GCF_036934945.1. Taxonomy (NCBI): domain Eukaryota; kingdom Metazoa; phylum Chordata; class Actinopteri; order Salmoniformes; family Salmonidae; genus Oncorhynchus; species Oncorhynchus masou. The sequence goes on along the minus strand of NC_088221.1, from coordinate 42,260,349 downwards.
CATATAAAAAAACATGAAGTAAATTGATCAAACAGACAGTATGTGGGATGATACAGTTGCTGCTTCAAGTCCTGTCATGGGGAAAGACAAAGATAAGGACAGAGATGGTGACAGTAGTGATAATGACGGTTTAAAGTCTGAAGCAGACAGAGAGGCTGACTGACAAGTAATGGAGGAGGACAAGGACTACAAAACCAGCGTCCCCACTGGCACCCTATTCCCTATGGGCCCTGGTCAAAAGTAGTGCACTATGTAGGGAAAAGGGTGCCATTTTGGACAGGTACCATGTTTCAACTTTAGCACAGAGGAGGACAGATGACGTTTCCATCTCAACGTACAGTACGTTCACCATTCAGTCCCATCCCTTTCCTGTTGAGATTAAACAGGCCTTCCAGGAAAACTCTGTTTGATCACGGATGCAAACAAAGTCATTGTTCTGTTCGATTAGGAGCCAGTTTAAGAATGTTTTTTTTTTGTTGGCGTATGTTTGTTTTATATTAAAAACTAAAACAACATTTTAAGAGGGTGAGGATTATTTTGCAAGCTTTAAAAAAAACTCCCCCCAAAATATCTGTATTATATAAATCAGTGGCATTTGTTGGTTTCCCCTCACCTGTTTTCCCCGTCCTTCAGCATAATGTGTAATCATAGCTATAATCATGGTAAATAACATCTTTCTGCAGTCTTCCAGTGTAAACACATGGTTATCTCACCAGCACAACATCAGGATCAATATTATAGGTTCATACAGATGCCATAACAGTCCAAAGCAATTATTCAAGGTGCTGCACTAACCATTAACCCTTTCTTTGGACCACAGCCACACAGTAGAGACAGACATGTATTTTCTCATTTGAAACGCAGTGAGGCTAAATTCATAGCATTACCCAGCGGGCTGTTGGATGACCTTGACAGAGATACAGGTAAACTGTCTATCTGAGCCAAATGAGCCTGTCAGGAACCATTTCAGCCTCACAGCTTCTCTCTATATGTTTACTTCCTTTGTTACACCTTGTAAACTGGGCTATAGAAGATGATGAAGAAAATTGAAAAAGCGGGATGTGTCAGTGAATGTTTACACAGAAATATTGTCTTGAGACAGGTAATCTTTAACAATTCTTAGAATTTATATAGTCATATTCTTCACCCCAAACGACTCCCCTCCCCACACTCACAAAAAAAACAGTTATAACACAATTCCGACGATGGTTAGTTGCTTCTCAAAAGGGACCTCGACACAAAAAGCCCTCAAGTTCAAGGTTGGTTAATGCAGAGAGTCCTAATGTACAGTAATTAAAACAGGTCAAAACAGACATAAAAGAGGACTACTGCAGTTTCAGGCTACTGTATTGCACCCAGCGAACTAGACCACTGTACATTTAGGTAATGTAAAATACATGGCATTTGATTCAGCACAATTATTCATAACAACACACAACATATATCTTTACTCGACTCCACCTGCTGGAGCCCAGTCTATGTTGCTTGTTTATTTGTCAGTCTAGTACACCCAGCGAGCAGCATACAGAGTCTTCAGAATCTATTCCTACCCCTTGACTTATTCCACCTTTGTTGTGTTACAGTCTGAATTCAAAATGGATTAAATAGCAAATGTTTAAATGCTAACCGATCGCTGCAGCTGTACATAGTCCATCGGTATATAGCCCACCCAAATTACCTACCTCATCCCCATACTGTTTTTATTTTATTTACTTTTCTGCTCTTTTGCACACCAGTATCTCTACCTGCACACGTTCATCTGATCATTTATCACTCCAGTGTTAATCTGCTAAATTGTAACTACTCGCTCCTATGGCCTATTTATTGCCTACCTCCTCATGCCTTTTGCACACAATGTATATAGATTATTTTTTTTCTACTATGTTGACTTGTTTATTGTTTACTCCATGTGTAACTCTGTGTTGTTGTCTGTTCACACTGCTATGCTTTATCTTGGCCAGGTCACAGTTGCAAATGAGAACTTGTTCTCAACTAGCCTACCTGGTTAAATAAAGGTGAAATAAAAATAATAAAAACAGGATGTATGTTTTGGAATATTTGTATTTTGCACAAGCTTCCTTCTTTTCACTATCAATTAGGTTAATATTGTGGAGTAACTACAATGCTGTTGATCTATCCTCAGTTTTTTCCTATCACAGCCATTAAACTCTGTTTTAAAGTCACTATTGGCCTCAGGGGGAAATCCCTGAGCAGTGTCCTTCCTCTCCGGCAACTGAGTTAGGAAGGACTCTTACATCTTTGTAGTGAGTGTGTGTATTGATACACCATCCAGAGTTTAATTAATAACTACACCAGGCTCAAAGGGATATTTAATGTCATCTGTTTTTTTATACCAATAGGTGCCCTCCTTTGAGAGGCATCAGAAAACCTCCCTGGTCTTTGTGGTTGAATCTGTGTTTGAAATTCACTGCTCGACTAAGGGACCTTACAGATAATATATGTGGGGTACAGAGATGAGGTAGTCATTCAAAAATCATGTTAGACAATAATATTGCACACAGAGTCCATGCAACTTATTATGTAACTAGTGTAACGGTTTTCCTCCTCTTCTGAGGAGGAGTAGGAAAGATCGGACAAATGGGCAGCGTGGTAAGTGTCCATATTTTAATGAATTGTAACGAACACTGAATACAAAAGAACAAGAGAAATAAATGAAAACCGAAACAGTGCTGTATGGTAAAACACAGACACAGAAAACAACTACCCACAACCCATAGTGGGAAAACAGGCAGCCTAAATATGGTTCTCAATCAGAGACAACGATAAACAGCTGCCTCTGATAGGGAACCATACCAGGCCAAACACAGAAATACAAAAACATAGAACAACACATAGAATGCCCACCCCAACTCACGCCCTGACCAAACTAAAACAGAGACATAAAAAAGGAACTAAGGTCAGAACGTGACAGTGGCTCAATACCCACATTCGCCCGGCACTGGCGGAGCGCAGGCATAGGACACACTGCACCCTCCCAGCGCCCCGGAGACACAGCACGCAGAGCCGGCGCAGGGTACCCTGGGCCGAAACGGCGTACCGGAGACAAAACATGCTGGGCCGACACAATACGCCCTGGCTGGATGCCCACTCTCGCACTGCGGGGGGCTGGCCTATAGTGCCCCGTGCTTTGAGCGAGTACTGGAGACACCGTGCGCTTGACCGCATAACATGATGCCTGACCAGTACCGCGCTTCTTCCGGTAAGCACGGGGAGTTGGCTCAGGTCTATCGCCTGACTCCGCCAATCTCCCAGTGTGTCCCCCAATTTTTTTGGGGGGGGGGCTGCCTCTCGTGCCTTACCTCATATCGCCGCCGCTCAGCTCTCGCTGCCTCCAGTTCTTCCTTGGGGCGGCAATATTCCCCAGCCTGTGCCCAGAGTCCCTTTCCTTCCAGTATCTCCTCCCAAGTCCAGGAGTCCAGAACCCTCTGCTCCAGGTTACCACGCTGATTGGTCCTTTTTTGGTGGGTAGTTCTGTAACTGTTTTACTCCTCTTCTGAGGAGGAGTAGGAAAGATCGGACCAATATGCAGCGAGGTAAGTGTTCGTCATTTTAATCAGTAGTACTGAACACTAAAAATACAAAGTAACAAAAAGGACAACCGAAACAGTTCCATCTGGTAAACTACATACAAAGACAGAAAACAACTACCCACAACCCATAGTGGGAAAACAGGCTGCCTAAGTATGGTTCTCAATCAGAGACAACGATAAACAGCTGCCTCTGTTTGGGAACCATACCAGGCCAAACACAGAAATACAAAAACATAGAACAACACATAGAATGCCCATCCCAACTCACGCTCTGACCAAACTAACACAGAGACATAAAAGAGGAACTAAGGTCAGGACATAACAAGTAGATAATATTTAGGCTTATCATAACTAAAGGGTTGAATACTTATTAACTAAAGACATTTCAGATTTAAATGTTTTATTCATTTGTAAAAAGTTTGAAAAACATAATTCCACTTTGACATTTTGGGGCATTGTAGGTAGGCCAGTGACAAAAAAATTGCAATTCGAGGCGAATGGCTCTGCCTCTCACCCATGACGAATGTGATCTGCCATACTCTCCAGCCAGGTTCAGTTCCAGCTATGTCAATACAGTAATATTAAAACAGGCCAGACAAACCAGATCAGAGGGTGTGAGGTTTAAAACTTAATAGATGTGTCTGGTTTAAATGTGACAAAGACTGAACTGAATGACAAGACTGAACTGAATTACAAAGACTGAACTGAATTACAAAGAGGGGTGACCCGTATTCTGACAAGGGCAGACTACAGAATTCTGGGGCTTGAACGTGACATTCCCAGAGGTGTGTGTGTGTGTGTGTGTGGTCTGTCTGTCTGTCTGTCTGTCTGTCATTGTGCGTGCGTGTGTGTGTGTGTGTGTGTGTGTGTGTGTGTGTGTGTGTGTGTGTGTGTGTGTGTGTGTGTGTGTGTGTGTGTGTGTGTGTGTGTGTGTGTGTGTGTGTGTGTGTGTGTGTGTGTGTGTGTGTGCGCATGCGTGTCTGTGCAATATTGTATCCAGATTTGCATGTTGTTCCCACTGTGAATGAAGAGCCGGGTTGTGGTAGAAACATTCAGCTGTCTGTTTGGGTATTTACATCACTAACCCATTCAAGGTCTTTCTTTGTCACTGATGGAGAAAATGTACATTTCATCTGGCTGTGTGAGACCGCATGTGGACATCACCAGCTGTGCTGTCAGCGCACCAAACACATTATTAAAGAATCACACACAAGCATGAACACACAGAGACGTAACAACACACACACAGAGACGTAACAACACACACACAGAGACGTAACAACATACACACAGAGACGTAACAACATACACACAGAGACATAACAACATACACACAGAGACGCATCGACACACACACACACACACACACACACACACACACACACACACACACACACACACACACACACACACACACAGAGAAGCAATGACACACACACACGCACCCACACACATTTACATTTACATTTAAGTCATTTAGCAGACGCTCTTATCCAGAGCGACTTACAAACACACAGAGACGCAATGACACACACACACAGACGTAACAACAAACACACAGAGACACAACGACACACACACAGATGCAACGATTCACACACACACACAGAGATGCAACGACACACATACACACACACAGAGACACAACGACACACACACACACACAAACACGCAACGACACAAACACACAGAGACGCAACCACACACACACAGAGACGCAACGACACACACAGAGACGTATGGTCACAAAGAGACACATGGTCACACAGAGACGCACACACACACAGATACACATGGACACCCAGAGACGCATGGACACACAGATACGCATGGACACACAGAGACGCAACAACACACACAGATGCATGGACACACAGAGACGCAACGACACACACACAGAGACGCATGGACACAGAGACGCATGGACACACAGAGACGCATGGACACACAGAGACGCAACGACACACACACAGAGACGCATGGACACACAGAGACGCATGGACACAGATATGCATGGACACACAGAGACGCATGGACACACAGAGACACATGGACACACAGAGACGGATGGACACACAGAGACGCATGGACACACAGATACGCATGGACACACAGATACGCATAGGCACACAGAGAAGCATGGACACACAGATACGCATAGACACACAGAGAAGCATGGACACACAGAGACGCAACGACACACACACACAGAGACGCATGGACACAGAGACGCATGGACACACAGAGACGCATGGACACACAGAGACGCAACGACACACACACAGAGACGCATGGACACACAGAGACGCATGGACACACAGAGACGCATGGACACACAGAGACGCATGGACACAGATATGCATGGACACACAGAGACGCATGGACACACAGAGACACATGGACACACAGAGACAGATGGACACACAGAGAAGCATGGACACACAGAGACGCAACAACACACACAGACGCATGGACACACAGAGACGCATGGACACAGAGACGCATGGACACACAGAGACGCAACGACACACACACAGAGACGCATGGACACACAGAGACGCAACGACACACACACAGAGACGCATGGACACACAGAGACGCATGGACACACAGAGACGCATGGACACACAGAGACAGATGGACACACAGAGACACATGGAAACACAGAGACGCATGGACACACAGAAACGCAACGACACACACACACAGACTTTGGAGTTATCGTTTAAAGTCAAGTATGACAACAGGCTGTATATGGCTTATGCTAGTACAGGTAGTCAACAGTGTTTTGAGTATGTGTATGTTGGCCATAAGCGACATGCATGCCCAAAAAGGGATAAGGCGGAGGGAGGGGGGCGCAGGTGGTCCTCACAACGCCTGAGCCCACTGATTTAGGGAGGGGTGGGCCGACAGTGATAGAGCAGCCTAAAGCACCTGTTGCTGAGGAACAATTTGTCCGTGTTGAGGGTACTGAGTTGCAGCTTGTACCAGAGGGGAGCATAGCGTCTGATGTGCAGCAGAAGCATATTGTTGTAGGAGGTAAGGATGGATCTGAGGAGCCATTTCCCCAGACTGGTGAGGAGATGCCAAGTATGAGTGATGGGGTACAGGAGGGGGTTCAGGTGGAGCTAGTCTCCCAGGTAGTGGAGAAGATGTCCCTTATGAGTAATGGGGTACAGGAGGGGTTTTACATGAAAGAGTGAAGGGTGCCTTGATTAGGTCTGGCTTTGCTACCCTCAAGGATATGGATGCTCCTGGTGCTTGTTTTTAACCACTAGGGCAGTGGACATCGCAACGCAAACAGTTGATCTGCCTTCGTCTCCCTGATGAGAAGTTGACCAGGGATGACGGTGAGATGCGCCGACATGCCGTGGATTTCTACTCTGCCCTCTATAAGGCGGAGGATTGTGATCATCTATTTGCTGAACAGTTGTTACATGGACTTCCTCAATTGGGCCCTGAGCAGAGAGCTACTCTGCAGGAGCTGTCCACTACAGTTCTCATCAGGTCGAGCCCCTGGCATCGATGGTTTACCATCGGATTTCTATAAGCATTTTTGGGGGTCTATTGGGGAGGATTTTTATGAAGTGGTGTGTGAGTCTTTTCATGAGGGTTCTCTTCCTGTATCCTGTCAACGTGCTGTGCTCTTCCTGTATCCTGTCAACGTGCTGTGCTCTTCCTGTATCCTGTCAACGTGCTGTGCTCTTCCTGTATCCTGTCAACGTGCTGTGCTGTTCCTGTATCCTGTCAACGTGCTGTGCTCTTCCTGTATCCTGTCAACGTGCTGTGCTCTTCCTTCTCTTCCTGTATCCTGTCAACGTGCTGTGCTCTTCCTGTATCCTGTCAACGTGCTGTGCTCTTCCTGTATCCTGTCAACGTGCTGTGCTCTTCCTGTATCCTGTCAACGTGCTGTGCTCTTCCTGTATCCTGTCAACGTGCTGTGCTCTTCCTGTATCCTGTCAACGTGCTGTGCTCTTCCTGTATCCTGTCAACGTGCTGTGCTCTTCCTGTATCCTGTCAACGTGCTGTGTTGTTCCTGTATCCTGTCAACGTGCTGTGCTCTTCCTGTATCCTGTCAACGTGCTGTGCTCTTCCTGTATCCTGTCAACGTGCTGTGCTCTTCCTGTATCCTGTCAACGTGCTGTGCTCTTCCTGTATCCTGTCAACGTGCTGTGCTCTGCTGTGCCTGTATCCTGTCAACGTGCTGTGCTTCCTGTATCCTCCTGTATCCTGTCAACGTGCTGTGCTGTTCCTGTATCCTGTCAACGTGCTGTGCTCTTCCTGTATCCTGTCAACGTGCTGTGTATCTCTTCCTGTATCCTGTCAACGTGCTGTGCTCTTCCTGTATCCTGTCAACGTGCTGTGCTCTTCCTGTATCCTGTCAACGTGCTGTGCTCTTCCTGTATCCTGTCAACGTGCAAAGTAGCAGGAACAGAGAGAGAAATAGAGACCTAATCAGAGGAGAAAGAGAAACAGGTGGGAAAGGATGAATGAGCTAGTTAGGGGAGATGTAGAACAGCTGAAGAAGGAGAGACAGAGAAGGTAACCTAATAAGACCAGCAGAGAGAGACAGAGTGAAGAGAAAGGACAGGAACAGACATAATAAGACATGACAGTACCCCCCACTCACCGAGCGCCTCCTGGCGCACTCGAGAGGAAACCTGGCGGCAACGGAGGAAATCATCGATCAGCGAACGGTCCAGCACGTCCCGAGAGGGAACCCAACTCCTCTCCTCAGGACCGTACCCCTCCCAATCCACTAGGTACTGATGACCCACGGCCCGAGGGCGCATGTCCAAAATCTTACGAACCCTGTAGATAGGTGCGCCCTCGACAAGGATGGGGGGGGGACGAGCGGGGGCGCGAAGGACGGGCTTAACACAGGAGACATGGAAGACCGGGTGAACGCGACGAAGATAGCGGGAGAAGAAGTCGCACTGCGACAGGATTAATGACCTGAGAAATACGGAACGGACCAATGAACCGCTTCCAACTTGCGAGAAGCTGTCTTAAGGGAAGGTTCTGAGTGGAGAGCCATACTCTCTGACCGCAACAATATCTAGGACTCTTGGTCCTACGCTGCTGCGGCCCTCACAGTCTGCGCCCTATTACGGCAAAGTGCCGACCTGACCCCCTTCCAGGTGCGCTGTTGGACAAAAGCCTGAGCGGAGGGGACGCAGGACTCGGCGAGCTGAGATGAGAACAGCGGAGGCTGGTACCCGAGGCTACTCTGAAAGGAGATAGACCGGTAGCAGACGAAGGAAGCGAGTTGTGGGCGTACTCTGCCCAGGGAGCTGTTCTGACCAAGACGCAGGGTTACGAAAGAAAGACTGCGTAAATGACCTGTCTGATTGGCCCATTCGGCTTGCCGTTAGACTGGGGATGAAAGCCGGACGAGAGACTGGCGGAAGCCCCAATCAACAAAACTCCCTCCAAAATTGAGCGTGAACTGCGGGCCTCTGTCAAACGACGTCTGACGGAAGGCCATGAATTCGGAAAACATTCTCGATAATGATCTGAGCCGTCTCCTTAGCAGAAGGGAGCTTAGCGAGAGGAATGAAATGAGCCGCCTTAGACCTCTCTGACAACCGTAAGAATAACTGTCTTCCCCGCTGATGAAGGCAGTCCGGTGATAAAATCTAAACGATGTGAGACCACGGTCGATGAGGGAATGGGAAGCGGTCTGAGACGGCCGGCAGGAGGAGAGTTCCCAGATTTAGTCTGCGCGCAGACCGAACAAGCAGCGACAAATCGACTGCGTCACGTTCCCGAGTGGGCCACCAGAAACGCTGGCGAATGGAAGCGGCGTACCCCGAACGCCGGGGTGGCCGGCTAACTTGGCAGAGTGGGCCCACTGAAGAACGGCCGGACGAGTAGGACCCGGGAACGAACAGAAGGTTCCTAGGACAAGCTCGCGGCGACGGAGTGTGGCGGTGCTTGCTTTACCTGCCTCTCAATTCCCCAGACAGTCAACCCGACAACACACGCCCCTCAGGGAGAATCCCTCGGGGTCGGTGGAGACCTCAGAAGAACTGAAGAGGCAGATAAAGCATCAGGTTTGGTGTTTTTTGAGCCCGGACGATAAGAAATAACAAACTCGAAACGAGCGAAAAACAGAGCCCAACTGGCGCATTAAGTCGTTTGGCTGAACGGATGTACTCAAGGTTCCTATGGTCAGTCCAAACGACAAAGGCAGTCGCCCCCTCCAACCACTGTCGCCATTCGCCTAGGGCTAGCGGATGGCGAGCAGTTCGCGATTACCAACATCATAGTTACATTCTGACGGCGATAAGCGATGAGAGAAAAACGCGCAAGGATTGACCTTGCCGTCAGAGAAGAGCGCTGAGAAAGAATGGCTCCCACGCCCACCTCTGACGCGTCAACCTCAACAACAAACTGTCTAGAGATGTCAGGTGTAACAAGAATAGGTGCGGATGTAAAACGATTCTTAAAGAAGATCAAAAGCTCCCCTGGGCAGGTCAGCCCACAGAAAGCTTCCTTCGTCTGCTACCGGTCTATCTCCTTTTCAGAGTAGCCTCGGGTACCAGCCTCCGCTGTTCTCATCTCAGCTCGCCGAGTCCTGCGTCCCCTCCGCTCAGGCTTTTGTCCAGCGTTGCGCGCACCTGGAAGGGTCAGGTCGGCACTTTGCCGTAATAGGGCGCAGACTGTGAGGGCCGCTAATAAGCGTAGGACCAAGTGTCCTAGATATTGTTGCGGCCCTCACAGGGGCTTCAGATAGGGTCGACCTGACCCCCTCCAGGTGCGCCAACGCTGGACAAAAGGGAGCTTCAGGGGACCAGGAGGGCTGAGCGGAAAGCCACTACTCTGACCAGGGGGCGAGCTCCTGTTCTGACCAAGACGGGGTTACGAAAAGAAAGACTGCGTAAAATGCGACCAACAGTCTGATTGGCCCGTTCGGCTTGACCGTTAGACTGGGGATGAAAGCCGGACGAGAGACTGACGGAAGCCCCAATCAAACGGCAAAACTCCCTCCAAAAAACGAGCGAGCAAAGCCGGCTCGTTCCAGTCACTAGAGGCAGCGAGAGTGCGAAACTCAATAGAATAATCCGTTATGGATCGATTCCCCTGACATAGGGAAGACAGGGCCCTGGAAGCCTCCTCCCCAAAAACAGAACGGTCAAAAACCCGTATCATCTCCTCCTTAAAGTCCTGATACTGGTTAATACACTCAGCCCTCGCCTCCCAGATTGCCGTGCCCCACTCACGCGCCCGTCCGGTAAGGAGAGAAATGGTGGCGATGCGGGCTGCGCTCCTGGAGTAAGTGTTGGGCTGGAGAGAGAACACCACATCACACTGAGTGAGGAATGAGCGGCACTCAGTGGGCTCCCCAGAGTAACACGGCGGGTTGTTGATCCTGGGCTCCGGAGACTCGGAAACCCTGGAAGTGGGCGGTGGATCGAGGTGGAGTTGGTGAACCTGTCTTGTGAGGTCGGAGACTTGGACGGCCAGGGTCTCAACGGCATGTCGAGCAGCAGACAATTCCTCCTCGTGTCTGCCTAGCATCGCTCCCTGGATCTCGACGGCGGAGTGAAAAGGGTCCGGGCCGCTGGGTCCATTCTTGGTCAGATTCTTCTGTTATGTACTTGAGTGAAGACCCAAAAGCGGTTTTAACAGAAAACAGAGTTCTTTAATGAAAAAACAGGAATGGCATAAATCCTCTTCCGACGTTGTATAGTGCAGGATGCACCTGCCAGGCCGACTCCGACAGGATAGGACAAGGTGGAAGCAAACGAGACGATAGCTGCTTCTGGCATGAAAAACACAAACAAGAATCTGACACTGAAAGTAGCAGGAACAGAGAGAGAAATAGAGACCTAATCAGAGGAGAAAGAGAGAACAGGTGGGAAAGGATGAATGAGCTAGTTAGGGGAGATGTAGAACAGCTGAAGAAGGAGAGACAGAGAAGGTAACCTAATAAGACCAGCAGAGAGAGACAGAGTGAAGAGAAAGGACAGGAACAGACATAATAAGACATGACACTTCCTGTATCCTGTCAACGTGCTGTGTTGTTCCTGTATCCTGTCAACGTGCTGTGCTCTTCCTGTATCCTGTCCACGTGCTGTGCTCTTCCTGTATCCTGTCAACGTGCTGTGCTCTTCCTGTATCCTGTCAACGTGCTGTGCTCTTCCTGTATCCTGTCAACGTGCTGTTTCATTATTGCCATGAAAAGGAGGATTTGTCTTCTTAAAAAACTGGTGACCTGTTGCATTGCTGTGTGCAGAATATAACATTATAGCTAAGTGTCTTTCAAACAGGTTGAAAGAACATCTGGGGCTGTTGGTCCACAAGGACCAGTCTTACTGTGTACCTGACCTCTCTGTTGTTGATAACTTGTTTCTAATAAGATATGTTTTAGACATTTAGAAACTGTATGATGTGAATGTGGGTTTGCTTTCTTTGGATCAGGAGAAGGCGTTTGACTGTGTGAACCACCAGCACTTCAAAACAATGAAGTTGGGGATGTTTCTTTTGTCTTGGATGAGTTGACTGTATGCTGGGGCCTCATGTATGGTGAAGGTGGGGTGTGGTTTGAGTTGCTCCATCCCTGTCCAAAGGGGTATCAGGCAGGGATGCCCAATTTCTGTACAGTTATATTGTATGGTAATTGAACCAACATTTTGTTTATTAAGAGCGAGGCTTACTGGTTTCTCTGTGCCAGAGGTTATGAAGGGTTCCACGATAGCACTGTCTGCGTATGCAGATGACATGACAGTTTGTATTACAGGGGGTGAGGATGTTAAGGTTCTCAAATGTTCAAAAGGTTTATGAGGGGGCCTCCTCAACTAGAGTTAATTGGGAAAAGAGTGAATCGCTGTGGGCAGGTCAGCTTCAGATAGTGTCCACTCCACGGTTACCAGGGGGCTTCAGATAGGGTCCGCTCCAGGGTTACCAGAGGGCTTCAGATAGGGTCCGCTCCATGGTTACCAGGGGGCTTCAGATAGGGTCCGTCCACTCCATGGGCTTCAGATACTCCATGGTTACCAGGGGGCTTCAGATAGGGTCCGCTCCACGGTTACCAGGGGGCTTCAGATAGGGTCCGCTCCACGGTTACCAGGGGGCTTCAGATAGGGTTCGCTCCACGGTTACCAGGGGGCTTCAGTGGGGCAGAGAGGGGATGAAGACTTTGTTTTTTTTCTAGGCTCCCATGTCTTGAACTGGGAGGGTGTAGTGGAGAAGGTGTGTGCCAGATCGTCTAGGTGGAAATGGGTGCTACCCCAGCTGTCTTATAGGAGAAGGGTGCTGGTAGCTAATAACCTAGCCGTCTCTACCCTGTGGCACAGACTAATGATATTATAGCCACTGTGGGTCTGATACAAGAGAGGATCCTTGTCAATTTATTTTGGTCTGAACAACATTGGATTAAAGCTGCAGCCCTGTACCTGCCACTGCACGAGGATGGGCAAGGCCTGGTGGAGATTTCTTCCTGGATAATGGCTTTCTGGCTTCAAGCAGCCCAGAGACTGTTGTACAGTGACGGTTCTAGCTGGGTCGACACAGCCTATACGTTAATGAGGAGAACGGGCTGTTTGGGCTTAGACAAGAACCTTTTCCTCATAAGGCCAGAGGGGGGTTTGTCTGGGAGAGCTGGGAGATAGAGTGGGTATCCGATCATCTCGCCTACTCAGTAAGGTCGTTGCTAAGGTCTGTGATTACTTGTGATTACTTGCCGGTACTTCATCGGCAGAATGTGACTGTCACGCCTTGGTCTTAGTATTTTGTGTTTTAGATAATTAGTTGGTCAGGCCAGGGTGTGACATGGGTTTATGTTATTGTGTTGTTGTATTGGGGTTTTTGTAGGCATTGGGATTGTGGTTGATTAGGGGTGTGTTTAGTATAGGTTTGGCTGCCTGAGGCGGTTCTCAATCAGAGTCAGGTAATTCTCATTGTCTCTGATTGGGAACCGTATTTAGGTAGCCTGGGTTTCACTTTGCATTTCGTGGGTGATTGTTCCTGTCTCTGTGTAGTTTCACCAGATAGGCTGTAATTAGGTTTCACGTTACGTTTTGTTGTTATTTATTTATATCAGTTATTTCATGTACAGCGATTCATTTGTTTCATTAAAAAACATGAGTAACCAACACGCTGCATTTCGGTCCGACTCTCATTCAACAAACGAAGAACGCCATTACAGAATCACCCACCACACACGGACCGAGCAGCGTGTTAACAGGCAGCTGGAGCAGCGAAGGGAGGACGTTATGGACAGCAGAGGCTTGGAGTATACGACGTGGGAAGAAATAGACAGGTGGGCGGCCGACCCAGAGAGAGTGCCGGAGCCCGCCTGGGATTCGCTGGAGCAGTGCGAAGAGGGCTATAGGAGAATGGAGTCGAAAAGAAAGACACGGCGGCGCAGGGAGAAACCCGAAAATCATCCCCAAAAATTTCTTGGGGGGGGGCTCAGAGGGAGAGTGGCTGAGTCAGGAGACAGACCTGAGCCAACTCTCCCTGTTTATCGTGAGGAGCCAAGGAGGAGACCAGAACCGGTGTTGGAGGTGAGCGAAACAGAGACTGTGAAGGAGTTAATGGGGAAATTGGAGGAGAGAGTAATGAGGGAGTTGCTAGTTTGGTGCTTTAGGTACAAGATTCGTCCGACGGAGCGTGTCGGGGATTTAATGGCACCTGGGTCAGCGCTCCATACTAGTCCTGAGGTGCTTGTTAGTCGGCTGGTGAAAAATGTGCCAGCCTCATGCACTAGGCCTCCTGTGTACCTACCTAGCCTTGCACGTCCTGTGCCAGTCCTGCTCTCAGGCTCTCCAGTACACCTTCACGGTCCAGTCCATCCTGTGCCTCCTTCACACACCAGTCCTCCGATGGCAGCTCCCCACACCAGGCTTCCTGTGCGTGTCCTCGATCCAGTACCACCAGTTCCAGTACCACGCACCAGGCCTTCAGTGCGCCTCGCCTGTTCATCGCAGCCAGCGCTTTCTCCCTCTCCTGCGCTGTCGGAGTCTCCCGCCTATTCAGCGCTGTCGGAGCCTTTCTTCTCTCCTGCGCTGTCGGAGTCTCCCGCCTGTTCAGCGCTATCAGAGCCTTTCTCCTCTCCTGCGCTGCCGGAGTCTCCTGCCTGTTCGGAGGAGCCAGAGCTGCCTCTCTGCATGGAGCAGCCAGAGCTGCCAGTCTGCATGGAGCAGCTGTCGGAGCTGCCAGTCTGCATGGAGCAGCCAGAGCTGCCAGCCTGCATGGAGCAGCCTGTTCAGAGCTGTCAGTCTGCGCTGGAGCAGCCAGTTCAGCTGCCAGTCTTCTCTGGCGCAGCCAGAGCTCCCGCCAGTCTGCATGGAGCTGCCAGTCCTGCAAGGAGCTGCCAGTTGTTCAAGGAGCTGCCAGTCTGCAAGGAGCTGCCAGTCTGTTCAAGGAGTTGCCAGTCTGCATGGAGTTGCCAGTCTGCATGGAGTTGCCAGTCTGCATGGAGCAGCTACCAGTCTGCATGGAGCTGCCAGTCTGCAAGGAGCTGCCAGTCTGCAAGGAGCTGCCAGTCTGCAAGGAGCTGCCAAAGCTGTTAGTCTGCATGGAGACAGTCAGAGCTGTCAGTCTGCAAGGAGTTGCCAGTCTGCAGAGCTGTCAATCTGCATGGAGCAGCCAGAGCCGCCAGTCAGCATGGAGCAGCCAGAGCCGTCAGTCAGCATGAAGCAGCCAGAGCCGTCAGTCTGACAGGATCCACCAGTCAGCCAGACTCTTCCAGATCTGCATGGAGCAGCCAGACTCTTCCAGTCTGCATGGAGTCAGCCAGAGCCTTCCAGATCTGCCAGTCAGCCAGACTCTTGCCAGATCTGCCAGTCAGCCAGACTCTTCCAGATCTGCCAGTCAGCCAGACTCTTCCAGATCTGCCAGTCAGCCAGACTCTTCCAGATCTGCCAGTCAGCCAGACTCTTCCAGATCTGCCAGTCAACCAGACTCTTCCAGATCCGCCAGTCAGCCAGGATCTGCCGGATTCAACTGCCTGGCTGGGCTTCATCTCAGTACTGGGCTTCCTCTCAGTACTGGGCTTCCTCTCAGTGCTGGGCTTTCTCTCAGTCCCGAGCTGCCCCTCAGTCCCGAGCTGCCCCTCAGTCCCGAGCTGCCCTTCAGTCCCGAGCTTCCCCTCAGTCCCGAGCTGCCTCAGTCCCGAGCTGCCCCTCAGTCACGAGCTGCTCCTCAGTTCAGTGGGGTTCTGGGTGAGGACTATTAGGCCATGGTCGGTGGCGAGGGTGGATCATCCCAGGACGCGAAGGGGAGGAACTATGACATTTATGGAGTGGGGTCCACGTCCCGAGCCGGAACCGCCACCATGGACAGATGCCCACCCGGACCCTCCCTATGGTTTTGAGGTGCGTCCGGGAGTCCGCACCTTAGGGGGGGGGGGGGGGGTTCTGTCACGCCTTGGTCTTAGTATTTTGTGTTTTAGATAATTAGTTGGTCAGGCCAGGGTGTGACATGGGTTTATGTTATTGTGTTGTTGTATTGGGGTTTTTGTAGGCATTGGGATTGTGGTTGATTAGGGGTGTGTTTAGTATAGGTTTGGCTGCCTGAGGCGGTTCTCAATCAGAGTCAGGTGATTCTCGTTGTCTCTGATTGGGAACCGTATTTAGGTAGCCTGGGTTTCACTTTGTATTTCGTGGGTGATTGTTCCTGTCTCTGTGTAGTTTCACCAGATAGGCTGTAATTAGGTTTCACGTTCCGTTTTGTTGTTATTTATTTATATCAGTTATTTCATGTACCGCGATTCATTTGTTTCATTAAAAAACATGAGTAACCAACACGCTGCATTTCGGTCCGACTCTCATTCAACAAACGAAGAACGCCGTTACAGTGACTGATATTTCCAATTGTGATCAGTGGATGGAGGGTCTGGATGATGCGTTCCCTGCGCTGAATGTTAGTGCTGCGGTGGGGGCATTAAAGGAGGAAATGGGGATGCTGATTTCCTTCGATACCCCAGAGCTGGGGGTGTTCAAGGCGGTGGGAAAGAAGGCTATGTATATAATATGTGTAAAAGTGTCCCGTGCTTCTTCCCTGGAAGGAGTAAAATCAACGAGGTGGGCGGCTGTGTTTGGTCCAGGTGCCTCCCCAAAAGACTGTTGGTGGTTTTTATTTAAACTGCCTATTGAAAAGAGGACAGCTGACCTCCAATGGAGGATAATGCATAGCCACCAACATGCATCTGGTTCACCTGGATCCTACTGGGGGAGGAGGGGTGTCCATCCTGTGCTGAGTCTGACACATCTATTCTTACAGGTTAGTCGGGATGATTGACCTGGTCACTAGTTGGTTCTCAGCTCTTGGAGAGGTTTTCTCTTTCCAACTGTTTATATTTGGGCCAAAGTACAAGTTTAGTCGAAGGTGTGTAGTTCTCTTGATTAACTTTGTGTCAGGGGCAGCTAAACTAGTAATTTGGAAGACACAAAATAACAGGGGACAGCGGTCTGTAGACGTGGTGGGCATGCTGGAGGGGATGTTGGCAGCAAGACTGAGAGTTGAGTTTGCCTATTACAAACTGGTTAATAACATTGGGCTGTTTATGAGCATATGGGGCATTTAGAGGCTGTTGTGTTTAGTTACTGTGGAGGAACATTTGTTTGAGTGTTTATTGTGTTATGGGTTCCCAGACCCAATAAAGGTTTATTTATATATATATATATATATATATATATATCTCTCTCAATTAAATTCGCTTTATTGGCATGATGTAACAATGTACATATTGCCAAAACTTATTCTGGATATTTACAATATACAAATATATAAAAATTAGAATCAAATTGTCAATGGGACAACAGTAACAACAATAACCAAGGGTCAAATTAACCATACATTCAACAATAACAATAAGCATACAGTAGAGGACATGTGCAGGTTGATTGGTCTGTCAGACACTGTCCCTCATCTTATGGCAGGCAGCAATGTAGTGCGCTGCCAACCTACAGCTCTCTGCATCCTCCCCCAACAGGACGGGTAGCCTATCCTCATCAGAGAGGTCTTTGAAACCTTGAATAAGGGTTTCAAATTTGTGAAAATGACACTCTCTAATTGTTTTCTATTTTTGACATTTTGTCAGGAAATGCAGCTTTGTCTCAGTAATCATGGTGAAATAGTTAGCCACGGTGTACTGTCCATTTAGGGCCAGATAGCAATGCATTTTGCTTTGTGCTTGTGTTTGTGTTTCCCAATAAGCAATATAGTTGTGTTTTGACTGTGTTGTAATTTGGTTTATCCTGATTGATTGGATGTTCTGGTCCTGAGGTTTCAGTGTGTTAGTAGAACATGTTTGTGAACTCAGCCCCAGGACCAGCTGGATGAGGGGACTGAGGCTTCAGTGTGTTAGTAGAACAGGTTAGTGAACTCAGCCCCAGGACCAGCTGGATGAGGGGACTGAGGCTTCAGTGTGTTAGTAGAACATGTTTGTGAACTCAGCCCCAGGACCAGCTGGATGAGGGGACTCTTTTCTTTGCTCAGCTCTTGGCATTGCAGGGCTTGGTAATGATATGAGAGGGGGGTCACTGTATTTTAGATGTTTCCTAAACTTAATTGCTCTTTTTTTGAGTTTTTATTATTAGTGGATATTGGCCTAATTCTGCCCTGCATGCATTGTTTGTAGTTTTCCTCTGGTCATGTAGGAGAATCTTACAGAACTCTGCATGCAGGGTTTCAATGGGGTGTTTGTCCCATTAGATTAAATCTTGTTTTGCAAGTGGACCCCACACCTCACTGCCATAAAGTGCAATTGGTTCAATGACGCATTCAATTAGTTTTAGCCAAATTTTAATAGGTATTTCAATTTGAATTAGCTTTTTAATGGCATACAATGCCCTGTGTGCTTTCTCTCTCAGCCCAGTCACTGCCTCATTTAGGTGTCCAGTTGAGCTTATTTTTACACCAAAGTAATTGTAGTGTGTGCAGTACTCTATATATTTTCTACCAATTGAGAACTTTGGTCTAATTCCCTGAGATCTGGGTCTTCTCTGGAAAATCATTATTTTAGTCTTTTTGGAGTCTCTCTCTCTCTCTCACTCCCTCTCTCTCTCTCTCTCTCTCTCTGTCTCTCTCCCTCGCTCTCTCTGTCCCTCTCCCTCTGTCTCTGTCTCTGTCTCTGTCTCTGTCTCTGTCTCTGTCTCTGTCTCTCTCTATCTGTGTCTCTCTCTAAATAAATAAACTGTCCATTTTCCCTCTCACTCTAATTCACACTCCTCTCATTCTTCATCTTGTTCGTTCTGTCCATTATAATGAACTTGGGGCTGTCCATGTTCTGTGTTTCTGAGATAATGAGGACATGACCTGCTACATGACTCTCGTAGGAGAATGCTTGGTCGAGGATGAGACGATTAAGTGAGCTCCTCTGAATTATTCAGACAGCGGTAATCTAAGTGTTTAAGGTGCTTTAGCTAAAGATACGCTGTCAACTCAAACAGACTTCTATGGGGCTTAGCTAACAACAGGGCTGGGTGGAATGAGGCTGATCATGCTCGTCCATGCCTCGTTGCCTCTTTTAGGGATGAGTCATTGGACAAAGTCAAAATTGAAATATTTCATCTTAACATCATTGAGCTGTTTTTTTTTTAAAGCTGAAAGGACATAAGTATGTGATAATCAAATTACAATCAGCCTGTCATCACAAGCATTCCACATATTCACATGGGAAATTTGCTGCCTCAGTTCAAAGGCAATCCCACATGACCCATGAGTTTTGAAATCTGATCTAAGCCTCGTCTGTGCGTAGATAGTATTGTCTTAACCTTACTCAAGCAAATGATCTGTGTCCAGGATTAATTTGGATTAGCGCAAACGGTCAATCAACCATTCTACAGCCTTTACACTCAATTTGTGAGAATATTGTTGAGTACTCAACCGACTGACTCTTCTCATAAGAGAAAATCTTTCAATGTAAGAGTCATGAACCAGGAAGCTAAGAAGATAAATATTGTATCATTCCTCAAAGAGATTCGGCCAGAACTTTGTATCATTTGATCGGTTTGGCCAAGTCAACTCTCTGTGTGAAATACCCGTCTTTAAACACCCTGTACATCTGAGACAAAGGTCTTCAGAAATGGAAACCTCTTGGGCCAGAACATAAAAATGTAATTAAAGAATCATGAGGCTCTAGTCTTTCCCATGGCAGAGCACCATATAGGAGAGCTTTTCCTCAGGTTGGCATCCCAAATGGCACCCTATTCCCTATATAGGGCACTACTTTTGACCAGTGCTCATGGGGCACTATGTTGGGCACTACTTCAGACCAGTGCTCATAGGGCACTATGTAGGGCACTACTTTTGACCAGTGCTCATAGGTCACTATGTAGGGCACTACTTTTGACCAGTGCTCATAGGTCACTATGTAGGGCACTACTTTTGACCAGTGTTCATAGGGCACTATGTTGGGCACTACTTCAGACCAGTGCTCATAGGGCACTATATAGGGCACTACTTTTGACCAGTGCTCATAGGGCACTACTTCAGACCAGTGCTCATAGGGCACTATGTAGGGCACTACTTTTGACCAGTGCTCATAGGGCACTATGTTGGGCACTACTTCAGACCAGTGCTCATAGGGCACTATGTAGGGCACTACTTTTGACCAGTGCTCATAGGTCACTATGTAGGGCACTGCTTCAGACCAGTTCTCATAGGGCACTATGTAGGGCACTACTTCAGACTAGTGCTCATAGGGCACTATGTAGGGCACTACTTTTGGCCAGTGCTCATAGGGCACTATGTAGTGCACTACTTCAGACCAGTGCTCATAGGGCACTATGTAGGGCACTACTTCAGACCAGTGCTCATAGGGCACTATGTAGGGCACTACTTTTGACCAGTGCTCATAGGGCACTATGTAGGGCACTACTTTTGACCAGGACCCATAGGGCACTATGTAGGGCACTACTTTTGACCAGGACCCATAGGGCACCATGTAGGGAATTGGGTGCCATTTAGGACGCATTCTCAGTCTTCCAAGGAAGTTAGGTTCAATTTGGGTCTGTGGCAACATCTGTTAAAGGGCCATTCCCCTGTTCTTTATCATGACCAGGTGCACATGGGACTAATCAGACTAATCAGAACCAAGACACAGGTTGGAGCAGGACCATGGAGAATATGCATAAGGACTTAAGTGGTAAGCATATGAGTATGGCTTTTTATTATGGGAACTATACTTATTACAGTTACAGATGTGCACCAATAGGTCCACTGATTTTTTTACAGGAAATGGAACACCTGGACTGATCTGTTTTCATTAGTATTTTCAGCCTTGTCTCAAAGACTAGACGTAACATAGTAAACGTAAATTGGATCCCCCCCTCTTCTCTGGTGAAATAGATTCAGACTTCTGAAGGACAACTATGAAACAAGAATAGACACGAATGAGAAACAATTTTAGACATTCTTATTGTTGGGGAAGCCTGGCTTTCCTTGGGATTCGTGAATACACACCACTTTATAGGCTGAACGTCATTACACATTTTACATACATTTTTATTTAACCTTTATTTAACTAGACAAGTCAGTTAATAAGATCAAATTCTTATTTACATTGATGGCCTACCCCAGCCAAACCCAGACACCGCTGGGCCCTATGGGACTCCCAATTACAGCCAGTTGTGATACAGCCTGGATTCAAACCAGGGACTGTAGTGACACCACTTGCACTGAGATGCAGTGCATTAGACCGCTGTGCCACTCAGGAGCCCATGTTTGTAATTAGATGTCCCTTCCTATTCAAATGCCGGTGCACATTGCACTGTTCGGATGCTGTACCTATTCTGGAATAGACAAATGTAACCTACTTTTTGAAGAGATTTGTTTGACAATCAGATGAAAATATCATGACTGGTTGTGTTCATGACACATTAAAAAGTAATGCATTTTTACAGTTTAATAATAATAATATTCTGGGTAAAAATTGTCATCTTTAATTTACAATCTGTAGAAACTATGAGAATAAAAAGTTTCAGAATGTTTGTGAAACATTACAGCACAGTTGCAAAATATATAGCAATTAGAAATCAAAACTAGATGTTTTTCAGAGATATATGGGTGGGGTTGAGGGTAGCTGAAGAGTGGGACTAAAAACAAATTAAAAAAAGAGAACTAATGTCAGATATACTGTGTCCATAAAATGTAAATGATATGTATAAGCAAGAAGTAGAAGCCTAAATATTGTTGTCCATTAGTTTATTCAAATTACAGGAGGGGTGGAAGGGTTAAAAATATTTAAGAAAAATAGATTTAAAAAAATATATGGGGAATTGGAAATGATGCTAACAATTACATTGATAGAACCCACAATTCATCTACAATATTAAAGCTGGTCTACCCCTTAATAAAAAAATATATAATAATAATGACATGTTTTTACCATAAAGCATATAAAAAAAACCTAGGTGGTCCCGTAAGAACATGGAGACCCCCGAATGTCACGGTATAATTTGCTCTCTGTAGGGCATTTTCAAGTTAATTTACTGCTGTATGCTGATATCATTGTATACAATCAGAATGTTATATGGCCCCTCTAAACTGGGTCTGTACCTCTCCTTGACCACCCCATTCAAAATGTTCTGTACACGCCCCTGCCTCCAATTAGTATGATATGATATGTTTGGTGTGGTTACGTAACACGGAAGGTTACTTAATATTTTGCCAAAAATTAATGGAGGAAGGCTTGTCAGGGAGGATGGGTGGGCATACAATGCAAACTTCTAAGCAATCCAAAGGTTGCGTGTGCGAATCACATCAGGGATCATTTTAGTATTTTAGCTAATTAGCATCTTTGTAACTACTTACTATTTTTTAGCTAATTTGCAACTTCTTATATACTGTATTTTAAACCATATATTTATTGTGTCTTACCTATGCCACTCGGTCATTGCTCATCCATATATTTATATGTACATATTCTTATTCCATCCCTTTACTTAGATTTGTATGTATTAGGTAGTTGTTGTGGAAGTGTTAGATTACTTGTTGATATTGCTGCAATGTCGGAACGAGAAACACAAGCATTTCACTACACTTGCATTAACATCTGCTAACCATGTGTATGTGACCAATAACATCTGCACCAATAACATCTGCTAACCGTATGTGACCAATAACATCTGCTGCATTATGTGACCATAACATCTGCTAACCATGTGACCAATAACATCTGCTAACCCAATAACATCTGTACCAATAACATCTGCTAACCATGTGTATGTGACCAATAACATCTGCTAACCATGTGTAACATCTGCTGACCAATAACATCTGCTAACCGTGTGTATGTGACCAATAACATCTGCTAACCATGTGTATGTGACCAATAACATCTGCTAACCGTGTGTATGTGACCAATAACATCTGCTAACCATGTGTGTATGTGACCAATAACATCTGCTAACCATGACCAATAACATCTGCTAACCATGTGACCAATAACATCTGCTAACCATGTGTATGTGACCAATAACATCTGTGACCAATAACATCTGCTAACCATGTGTATGTGACCAATAACATCTGCTAACCAATGTGACCATATGTGACCAATAACATCTGTGTATGTGACCAATAACATCATGTATGTGACCAATAACATCTGCTAACCATGTGTATTTAACATCTGCTAACCATGTGTATATGACCAATAACATCTGCTAACCATGTGTATGTGACCAATAACATCTGCTAATCATGTCCAATAACATCTGCTGACCATGTGTATGTGACCAATAACATCTGCTAACCATGTGTATGTGACCAATAACATCTGCTAACCATGTGTATGTGACCAATAACATCTGCTAACCATGTGTATGTGACCAATAACATCTGCTAACCATGTGTATGTGATTTCATTTGAACATATCATGCGTATTGCAAATTCATAACATATTGAAAGAAATTAATGATGGACATCCACAAATGAATACATACCATATGAAATATAACATATCTAACTACAAAGGAGGGTATGTTTACTATGTTACCAGGTTGGTATTTGACCAATTTCAGCATCTGTTGCAGCCACAGGCAGTCATTCAAATCTGGTGTTCCTATAACTGAACTAATGATATCCTGCATCAGCTACACAGCTGAGAAACAGTTTGTAATCCCTTTAGTAACTCGGTAATAGGATAGATCTTATCAAATAGATTGTGTGCATCTTCCTGTTAAAAGTACAGCTAGGGTAAAGTAAAAGGAGGTCATCTCTAAAATGGTGGAACACAGACCGAACAGACTATCAGGTGGATGGTGCAGATGCATGACTAAATACCCAACAGAACAACATGTATACTCATCACACAGTGTTGGTGGAGTATTGAACTACATGTAGTTCAGGTAGTAATTTAACTAAATGTTGCCGTAGCTTGGTGGTAGTGGAGCCCTAACTTTAAATCTAGGTAGTGTTCTCAGTAGATAATGACTTCATTGCTTACTACTGGAACGACACACTCCTTAATATGGGTGGCAATAATTACCTTGTATTTTCGGTGGCAGACCTGCGTAATTCTCACTTGAAACATTGTTTTTGTGTTTAATAGGCTAAATTACACATTATGCTAACATATGTCCCCAAAGTGATCTATAATTTGTAACCTATGACATTTCAGATTTACATTTTTTTTTTAATATTGCGAAGTCGTTTGAAAGTAATGAACTACTTTTTCAGAGTAACTTTAGTTCAGTAAACTATATATTTGATAAGGATAGCTTTAGTGTAGCGGAACTTCTTCCAGTGTGAAGTAATTGGTAGCTTGGTAACAGTGGAAGCTGCTGAGGGGATGACGGTTTATAATAATGGCTGGAACGGCACTAATGGAATGGAATGTATTTGATACCATTCCACTAATTCCGCTCCAGTCATTACCACAAGCCAGTTCTCCCCAATTAAGGTGCCACCAACCTCCTGTGCTTGGTAAGCTATGTTTTCATCATCTTCCCCAACACTGTCATTACATCGTTTGCATCCAAGGAACCAGGGGCAATTTGTTTTCATTTTGATCATACACTGTAGAGATTTTCTCTATAATGTTTGAGTGGAGAAAGGCAAAAAATGCCACTTCATTACCTTTGTATGTCCCAATATGTCCCAAGATTGATGGCAATAGTGCCCAATAATTGCCCAGAGGTCTACTCATATTTTCTAATCTAACAGTGCACTGCATCCACCTTGGCAGGTTGGCAGAGGGACACATGAGCATGTGAATGGACACATCATGCACAGCAGATGGCAAACACCTGGTATTAAATGGGCAGTTTGTTAATTAATGAGTTTTCTAAAGCACATATGGGGCTGCAGGAATACAAATTGAGTGAGTTGGCCCTGTGTGTGTGTGTGTTTGTGTGTGTCTATCGTTGCATGGTCCAGCACTGTGGTGCACTGAGCTGGAACTCAGTAATTACTTTCTAATGAAGGATAAAGTCTCGACAATACGGTGCTCAATTTATGTGCTCACCCGCTGACAGAATTAACATTTCTAAATGCTGCCGTTTCACATTCGCACATTAAAGCTGAATCGTTTTGAAATGCCAACTCCCCTCACATGTAATCTCATCTGGCCTGTTTTTGTTTTCAAGAGACAACATTTGACCTACGAGCTGCGACAAGCCTCAGTATAACCCCTCATTGAATACATTTGCGTTTGATGTGACTGTTTGGAAGAAAGGCCATTGCATTGCAGTGCTCTCATGGACCAATTCCATTCTTTGAAATAGGTTACCATCATCGTCAGTGTTAAAGTCCTGCTTCTCTAAACAAATGGTCCATTTGAAAATTAGAGTTAGGGTAAAGGCTAGGGTTGATCCAGGATGTAGACATGAAGCAAGGGGTTAGGATTACGAGATTGCATGGGTAGCAACCCTCCCAGACCCTTCCATTATATCCCCTTACCACTAGAACAAAAATAATGAATCTGTCAGCTGTAGTATTAAAGCCATAAAACAGCCATGTAGGACTCTCAGCTGATAATGGCTCCAGCACAGTGGGAGTGGAGGAGAACGCGGGCTGAGACCTAGAAGGATTAACTAGGATTTACTTTGTCATTGTTTGCTCATTAAAGCATTATTGTGCTGTGTGTAGGTTCAGGTTCTTGCTGCGCTGTGGTTTATCATGGAGGAGAGATGTTGACATGCCTCCCTCAGGGCTGCAGACAGAGTGAGTGTGCTTTGTGTTCGGTGTTCAAAGTGTGGAGGGAAGACAGGAAGTCAAATAACTATCCCCATAAAGACTAAACTATTGAATCCTATTGATGGCAGCTGGAAATATGCTGTCTGGAGATGGGTTGGCCTGGTGCTGTAGCTCGACTGAAGTTGCAGCCAAAGTTAATCTACAATAAGTAGGAGTGTAATCATCTGCTGTTGGGCCTTTAAGATTTTCCTGACCATGTGACCTGACTATAGAAAAGGTGCTATCTAGAACCTGAAAGGGTTTTTCGGCTGTCCCCATAAGAGAACACTTTGAGGAACCCATTTTGGTTCCATTCCACAGAGGGTTCTACATGGAGCCCAAAAGAGTTCTACTTGGAACCAAAAAGAGTTCTACCTGGAACCAGAAAGGGTTCTCCTATGGGGACAGCCAAAAATAACCTATCTGAAGCCTTTTTTCTAAGAGCGTAGGAAGAACTTTGGATCGTATCCATTGCTAATGAAGAAAGAACAACCATGTAAATAGTGTAGTCCAATAATGTAATCCAATAAGAATAAAACAACGAAAGCGTTCTATGAAAGCCTGGCATCAAGCCAAAAGCCTTTGCACTTTGTGCATGCTGCTATCCATAAACTACACCAGGAAAACACAAATAGGTCAGACCATGGTGGACTGTGCTAAGAATACTATTTCTCAGATTCAGCAGCTAACACTGCCTCACCAGCCAGCTCTTCTTATTCCTGTCCCACATTCTCTTAGGCTGTGTCTTGACTTGACAGTTCATGCAGCTTTAGTATGCTGATCATAGAGTTCTGATCATGGAGTTCTGATCATAGAGTTCTGATCACGGAGTTCTGATCATGGAGTTCTGATCATGGAGTTCTGATCATAGTGTTCTGATCATGGAGTTCTGATCATAGAGTTCTGATCATAGAGTTCTGATCATGGAGTTCTGATCATGGAGTTCTGATCATAGAGTTCTGATCATGGAGTTCGGAACACGTCATGCATCTACAGCTACATGTAACTGTGTCTACCGTGTCCAGTGTGTCCTGATCCCCTTTTCCTGTGCTATATTCAAATGCCAATATGCAGTCTATAAATGGTGGAATAGGCTAAATATTAAAATAACACAACACAAACTGATGGTAGTAGCTAACTACTGTAGTTTATTAGCCAGCTAACCTAGCAAGCTAGCAAGCAACGCTAAAGGGATTGCAAACTCACAAAACAGGAACGCCAAGTGCTGAAGCGCGTCTGTCCTCAGCTGCAACACTCACTACCGAGTTCCAAACTACCTCTGGAAGCAACGTCAGCACGAGAACTGTTCGTCAAGAGCTTCAATAAATGGGTTTCCATGGCTGAGCAACCACACAGAAGCCTAAAATCACCATGTGCAATCCAAGCGTTGGCTGGAGTGGTGTAAAGTTTGCTGCCATTGAACTCTTAGTGGAAAGGCTTCCCAGAAGAGTGGAGCCAGCATAGGGGGGACTTACTCCATATTAATGCCCATGGTTTTGGAATGAGGTGTTCGATGGGCAGGTGTCCACATACCTTTGCTCATGTACTGTATGAGGACCCCAGGGCAGCCATATCAATATATGTCTGTCTACGACCAGGTTGCGACTAATCTCCTCACTGCTTGGTGACTAATGTCATCACTGCTTGGTGACTGGAATATCATCACTGCTTAGTGACTGTAATATCATCACTGCTTAGTGACTGTAATATCATCACTGCTTGGTGACTAATATCATCACTGCTTGGTGACTAATATCATCACTGCTTGGTGACTAATATCATTACTGCTTGGTAACTAATATCATCACTGCTTGGTGACTGTAATATCATATGTGCTTGGTGACTAATATCATCACTGCTTGCTGACTAATATCATTACTGCTTGGTAACTAATATCAACACTGCTTGGTGACTAATATCATCACTGCTTGGTGACTGATATCATCACTGCTTGGTACCTAATATCATCACTGCTTGGTGACTAATATCATCACTGCTTGGTGACTAATATCAACACTGCTTGGTGACTAATATCATCACTGCTTGGTGACTGTAATATCATCACTGCTTGGTGACTGTAATATCATCACTGCTTGGTGACTAATATCATCACTGCTTGGTGACTAATATCATCACTGCTTGGTGACTGTAATATCATCACTGCTTGGTGACTAATATCATCACTGCTTGGTGACTAATATCATCACTGCTTGGTGACTAATATCATCACTGCTTGGTGACTGTAATATCATCACTGCTTGGTGACTAATATCATCACTGCTTGGTGACTGTAATATCATCACTGCTTGGTGACTGTAATATCATCACTGCTTGGTGACTGTAATATCATCACTGCTTGGTGACTAATATCATCACTGCTTGGTGACTGGAATATCATATGTGCTTGGTGACTGATATCATCACTGCTTGGTGACTAATATCATCACTGCTTGGTGACTAATATCAACACTGCTTGGTGACTAATATCATCACTGCTTGGTGACTAATATCATCACTGCTTGGTGACTGTAATATCATCACTGCTTGGTGACTGTAATATCATATGTGCTTGGTGACTGATATCATCACTGCTTGGTGACTAATATCATCACTGCTTGGTGACTAATATCAACACTGCTTGGTGACTAATATCAACACTGCTTGGTGACTGTAATATCATCACTGCTTGGTGACTGTAATATCATCACTGCTTGGTGACTGTAATATCATCACTGCTTGGTGACTGTAATATCATCACTGCTTGGTGACTGTAATATCATCACTGCTTGGTGACTGTAATATCATCTGTGCTTGGTGACTGTCACACCAGCCTTATCTTTGGCTCCCCCTCCTGTCCAGCTCAGACGTTCGGCGTCGCCGGCCTTCTCGCTGTTGCCGAACCTGCTGCAGGCAAATGCCCTTCACATATCAACCCCGGACTTGTCTCATCATCATTACACACACCTGGTTCCAATCCCCACTCTATCGCTGTATATCGCTGTATATATACTCCCTCTGGCATTTGTCTTTGTCGGTCATTGTAAATATTTCCAGACAGGAATCTCTCCTACTATTTCCGGAGAGGAATCTCTCCTACTATTTCCTGAGTCCTTTATTATTTTGCACTTTGGGTTTCGCACTGCTTTTATATGTGGTGCTTAGGGTTAGGGTTAGGGTAACCCTAAATTCAGTAGTTCTAAACCTGCGACTGCTTCCTGCCCATTCCTCTCTACACTTGTGACAGTGACCGTCTGAAGTTTAGTAACTGGTGTGGATGGATATTTAGTCAATTAGGGAACGCATCTAATATGAAAGCTAACATGATCACAAAAATAACTCTCAAAAGCTGATGAAAACATTGTTTATGTGGTTGAGTATTTCCTGTATTACCCCTTATCTAATTTTGGATCACTCTGAATTTAATGTACTGATTGTGTGTTCCATTGAGGATGTTATTTTACTTCATGGCTCTTGTGGCCACACAAGGTGATGAGAGGGGGACATGCAACAGGTTTAACTACCCATCAAATCCTGAGCATGAGACACTTTTGCTGTTCTAATGGCACTTATCACAGTGTGAGCTGTCATTACAACTAGTATGCATGTTCGCAGCGGTCTATGAAAAAATGTGCTTGCGGGGAACTTTCAGGTATTGAAATGCTGAAAATGGCATGTTCTGGGGAAATCAAAGGCTGCTAACTTCCAGACTAATCACCTCCTCATGGTTTGGCAACAGGAGGGAATTCTATCTCAACATTTAAAACTTTCATCGCAAGAGTAACCCTCCCCTATCTGGGAATTGTTGTCCGTCATTTCAAATAGCCATAAAACTATGGGAGTATGGGCTCATTGTAACGGAAGGAGTAGAATAAATGGAACAGTATCAAACACATCAAAGATATGGAAACCACATGTTTGACTCTGTTACGTTGATTCCATTCCATCCTTTACAATGAGCCCATCTCATATAGCTCCTCCCACCAGCTTCCACTGCTGTAGACCAACATCATTCCTACAATTCACAAATACATTCATTTATATTGTCTTCCAAGCAAAGTGCAAGTCCAAGAACTTCAATTTGTTCCATACTTTCTGATGGTTGTCAAACCACTACAGTACAGCTAGTTGCGCTAACCTGGGAATTGGCTCATGGGATCTGCTCTGCTTCCAAAACACTGCATGGGAACTCTGTGTTACGCCCTACCGTCACCTTCCTTTCTCTCCAACCTAAATGTTATGCTTCATGCAGACACAGGAAACAGACCTAGGAGGAACTCAAATATTTGTAGAAGTTTTAACAGACATGTTGGGTCACGTCTTTATTTTCTCACCAAGTGGTGACTGAATGACCCCGTGTCTACCTGTCAACAGTCTTCTCTCCACAAACTTCCTGATCCTTTCAGAAACTGACCCTTGACCTTGTTGTGATTTGTGTTTTGTCCTATATTTTTTTTTATTTTTTATCCCAGCCCTCGTCCCCGCGGGAGGACTTTTGCCTATACGTAAACCGTTGTTGTAAATAAGAATTTGTTCTTAACTGACTTGCCTAGTTAAATAATGGGTAACTGACCCTTTTTTTCCAAATTTCACCTAAAATGACATATCCAAATCTAACTGCCTGTAGCTCAGGATCTGAAGCAAGGATATGCATATTGTTGACACCATTTGAAAGGAACCCCTTTGAAGTTTGTGGAAATGTGAAATGAATGCAGGAGAATATAACACATTAGATCTGGTAAAAGATAATACAATGAAAAAACGTGTTGGTGTTTTTTTTGTCCCGTCATCTTTGAAATGCAAGAGAATGGCCATAATGTATTATTCCAGCCCAAAATTTTGATTTTGGCCACTAGATGGCAGCAGTGTATGTGCAACATTTTACACTGGTCCAATGAACCATTGCATTTCTGCTCAAAATGTTGTATCAAGACTGCCCAAATTTGCCTAATTTATTAATGCATTTTCAAGTTCATAACTGTGCACTCTCCTCAAACAATAGCATGGTATTCTTTCACTGTAATACCTACTGTAAATTGGACAGTGCAGTTAGATAAACAAGAATTTGAGCTTTCTACCAACATGGAAACAGATATGACTGTGTTCTGGGAAACGTTCTTGTTACTTACAACCTCATGCTAATTGCATTAGCCTACGTTAGCTTAACCGTCCCGCGGGGGACCCACCAATCCTGTAAAGGTTAAATAAAATAAAATACAAATAAAATTAAACCTTAACCTCTCACTAAAAGTCTGGGCTCGTTATGATTCCAAAACTTGTTCCACTACTTGCTCTTTGAAACAAAACTCTAAGCGATGTGAAATTGTGGTAGTTGGATTTAGATCAGTAGAGAGGCTGCTGAGGGGAGGACAGCTTATAATAATGGCTGGAACGGAGTGAATTGAATGTCATCAAACCATGTGTTTGATGTATTTGATACCATTCCACTAATTCTGCTCCAGCCATTATCACAGGCTCTTCCTCCCCAATTAAGGTGCCACCAACTGCCTGTGGTTTGGATGGATGCCAGGCCCAGCACAGTAGCTCAGCACAGCTGTCAATCTGAAATATCAAGCATTTCACTGAAATAACCCTCTTCCAAATCCAAACTCCCTCAGATTACCCAGCTCTATGACATGAATCCTCAAGGTGTCATGTGTCAACATGTGCCTGCACTATGCTAGATAACAGCTACACCATACATCTTTCATGGGCATTTTATGAACTCTAGTCAACTGTGGCCTTGATTTACTCCAAAATGCAATTAATGTCACAGTGCGACACAATTCAGTGTTTGAAAAATTGGGGGTCATTGAGGAATCTGATATAGGAACGCCACACGGGCCTGTAGAAAATGACATGCTGCTTTTAATTTAGTCATTCTCTATACATTACTGTGAGGCTACAGTGGTATTCAAATCAAATGAATTGGTCGCACACACATATTTTGCAGAAGAAATGCTTATGTTTCTAGCTCCAACAGTGCAGCAATATCTATAAATATAAATCCACAACATTAAAATTCAGAAATTAAGAAATATCAGAATTAGTAATGTCAGAGTCCGGAATATAAATATATATGTATGATACTGTATCTCTTTGGGTGTTTTAGACTTTACCTTCCCAGTAGAATTCAATGCTGTGTGAAACGCACGTTGCAGCAAGCACCCTTTTCATCCCATATGCACAAACATGATCAACACACCAACTGTAAGTGGGAACACATACAGTACCAGTCAAAAGTTTGGAGACACCTGCTCATTTAAGGGTTTGTCTTTATTTTTACTATTTTATATATTGTAGAATAATGGTGAAGACATCACAACAATGGAATAACACATATGGAATCATGTAGTAACCAAAAAAGTGCTAAACATATCAAAATATATTTTATATTTGAGATTCTTCAAAGTAGCCACCCTTTGCCTTGATGACAGCTTTGTACATTCTTGGAATTCTATCAACCAGCTTCACCTGGAATGATTTTCCAACAGTCTTGAAGGAGTTTTCCACATATGCTGAGCACTTGTTGGCGGCAGTCAAACTCATCCCAAACCATCTCAATTGGGTTGAGGTCGGGTGATTGTGAAAGCCAGGTAATCTGATGCAGCACTCCATCACTCTTCTTCTTTGTCAACTAGCCCTTAAACAGCCTGGAGGTGTGATGGGTCATTGTCCTGTGTCACAGGTTACTGGGAGTGGTGGGTAGGAGTCAGGCGCAGAGAGCAGAGGGTTCGGTGATTTGTAGTATTTATTCTCCGGCACAAAACGGTCGCACCAAATGTGGGGACACTGCATAACACTGACCAGCCCAAACACAGAACAAACGGTCTGGAGAAAACGAGAACACATCCACAACCAACAGAGAACCAAATTTATGAAAATTTAAAAAAAACTTTTTTTACCCCCTTCTTCTCCCGAATTTCGTAGTATTCAATTATTAGTAGTTACTGTCTTGTCTCATCGCTACAACTTCCGTACGGGCTCGGAAGAGACAAAGGTCGAAAGGCATGCGTCCTCCGAAACACAACCCAACCAAGCCACACCGCTTCTTAACACAGCGCGCATTCAACCCAGAAGCCAGCCGCACCAATGTGTCGGAGGAAACACCGTGCACCTGGCGACCTTGGTTAGCGTGCACTACATTTTGATGTGTTTAACACTTTTTTGGTTACTACATGATTCCATATGTGTTATTTCTTAGTTGTGATTTCTTCACTATTATTCTACAATGTAGAAAATAGTATAAATAAATAAAAACCCTTGAATGAGTAGGTGTGTCCAAACTTTTGACTGGTACTGTATGTGCACACACACACACACACACTCTGTGACTGAAAATGTTTGCTCAAGGAGATCTCAAAGCCTTTAGCTGAGTAGCTGAGACAATAATGTCTTTTCGAGAGTCGACAACTCTTGAGAATCTCCCTAAATTCTCCTTAATTCTGTGTCAAGTTTTTCAGCAACATTCCTTACCAGCTCTCACCAACAAAACTAACAAGGGCATACAGTTTGTTGATTTGTTTCTATTACTGCTATAGCAGTAGATGCTTCCTTTGAGATGTAGCTTTTTCAAAACCACAGTTGATACTCATCTTTCTGAAGCGGAAGCCATGTAAACAAAATGAAATGTCTCTCTAGTAAACCAGCATTTTTGCCATATCTTTAATTTTTTATTTTTTTTTTACCTTTATTTAACCAGGCAAGTCAGTTAGGAACAAATTCCTATTTTCAATGATGGCCTGGGAACAGTGGGTTAACTGCCTGTTCAGGGGCAGAATGACAGATTTGTACCTTGTCAGCTCAGGGGTTTGAACTTGCAACATTCCAGTTACTAGTCCAACGCTCTAACCACTAGGCTACCCTACCGCCCCAATTGAATAACAACTTATTTGTTGAGCCATTGCAATGTTTGTGTAAGCAGAGATAAACAAAGTAAACTGTTGACAAAGCAGTTTTTTTAGCTGCAAAAGGACTTGAAATGCTCAGCTAGTATATAAAAAGGATCTGCCCTGGAGTGTGACAATCCATGCATGCTACATGATCAATGCAAATGTGCACACGAGGGACACCACAGTCAGTCATAGCCAGCCTATAGGTCCCTGCCATACAATGCAATGGTATAATTATAGAGCACGCCACACTTGCTGAACAAAATGTGTTGCCATGGGGGTTCAGTGCTGCTCTAGAAATAACCTTTTATTACAGGATCAAGTAAGTTTAATCCATGAGTCCTTTCTCCCTACAGCAGCTGACTAATCTTCAGATGAAAGAACAGGATCTTCTAATGGGTAAAAAGCAGCGTTTTCATACCTCACAATCTGGAAGAAAATATATTCTGAGTGTACAAAACATTAGGAACACCTTCCTAGCATTGAGTTGTACCCCCGCTCTTTAACCTGTCTCCTCCGCTTAATCTACACTGATTGAAGTGGATTTAACAAGTGACATCAATAAGGGATCAATAGCTTTCACCTGGATTCACCTGGTCTGTCTTTGTCATGGAAAGAGCACAATGTTTTATACACTCAGTGTATATTAACAACTAAAGGTCTACAAGACATTTCAGGAGACTCGATAAAGATGGATTTCTGCTGACTGTAAAAAGCTGAGGCATCTTCTAAGCAAATAAATGAACCTTCAACATTCTGTCAAACCTCTCAATCTGTCTTTTCCTCTGACATTCTGCTGTTCTGCTCTGGCAAATGAGAGTTTGGTTCAATCTCTGGGTACAGGTGTCTCCTGTTACAAGAAGAGACCATCCAACTCCTCCTCCTTCTCCTCCATTTCCTCTACTCATCCTCCTTATCCTTGGCATAACCAGACAGTGGTGAGACAGGCTGAGAGAGAATGGAAAGAAAAGAGGACCCACATGAAAATATACTATAGTATACTATGGTTAGATATTATATTATTTTACTGACTTTACTGTAGTATTCACTGGTGTTTTTGTGGACTAAAGTCAGCAAAAACACTACAGTGAATACTGTATTCTTAAGAGATAAGACCCGAGCGGGTGTGATATATGGCCAATTTACCACGGCTAACGGCTGTTCTTATGCGGAGTGCCTGGACACAGCCCTTAGCCGTGGTATATTGTCCATATATCACAAACCCCCAAGGTGCCTTATTGCTATTATAAACTGCTTACCAACGTCATTAGAGCAGTAAAAATAAATGTTACACGGTCTGATATACCACGGCTGTCAGCCAACCAGCATTCAGGGTTTGAACCACCCAGTTTATAATGTAGTATTTACAGTTTACTATACTATAAATACTGTATGAGAAAAAAAACTGTAGTGTATACTATTGTCATTACTGTAGTGTTTCTGGGGATTGTAATATTTACTGTAGTGTTTTTGTATACTGTAGTATTTCCTGTAGTATTTATTGCAGACATTACTGTAGTATTTATTATAGTGTTTTTGTTTCATTATTTTTGACATAGTAGTGGGGGCTTTGTCCTTGAGGAAGAATATACTTGTCACAATCGTTTAGAGATGGATTGGACCAAGGTGCAGCGTGGTAGGCGCACATTTTACTTTATTTTAAATGACACTGAAAAAACAACAAAATACAAAAACAAACATAAAGCTACATGCAGTGCAGAAAGCAACTACACACAAACAAGATCCCACAAACTAAAGGTGGAAAAAAGGCTGCCTAATCAGAGACAACGATAGACTAGGAACCATACCCAGCCAACAAAGAAATAGAAAAACTACAATGCCCACCCAAATCACACCCCGACCTAACCAAATAGAGAAATAAAAAGGCTCTCTAAGGTCAGGGCGTGACAATACTAAAGCAATTACTGTAGTGTTTTGCGGTCTGTAATATACTTAAGCAATAACACACGGAGGGGTATGGCATGGCCAGTATACCACGGCTAAGGGCTGTTGTTAAGCACGAAGCAATGTGCCTGGATACAGCCGCTAGCCGCTGTACATTGGCCATATACCACAAACCCCCTACAGTATACTATAACATTCTATGGTAAGAACCAGAGGTGTGGACTCGAGTCACATGACTTGGACTGAGTCAGACTCAAGTCACAAATATGAGGACTTGCAACTCGACTTTGACTTTAATAACACCAATGACTCGTGACTTGACTTGGACTTGAGCCTTATGACTCAAACTGACTTGATACCCTCCCCAAGCTCAAATATTACAAATTATGCTATTTACAAAAGTGTGCAGCGTATCAACTCTTCATTTAACGGATTGTAGTTTGAATCGGACAGCAGCCAATCAAATTGTGCCAGCGGAGAAAGGAAGAAAATTACAGACGGAGGCGCAACAATTTCCAACTTTTTCCGACATTTGAAGCTGCACAAAGAACGGTAAGTTGTGGCTAATATAGCCAACAGCTATATATTTTTTTCTCATGGCTACCTGTGTATTTCCATGGAAATATAAAGTTTATTTGGAAAGTAATAAATATGTAGATATTTTTAAAAGCATTCATGATTTGGGTAAATGTAATATACTATTACCCTTGTTAAAAATATGAAATGGTATTACATTTGGTGAAGAGCACATTATGACTTGTTCAGGACTCGAAACTCAAAGTTTAGGACTTGAGACTTGACTTGATACTTGACGGTCTTGACTTGAGACTTGACTCGGACTTGCCTGTCTTGAATTGGTACCTGACTTGGGACTTGAGTGCTAAGACTTGAGACTTATGTAACGGTTTTCTGTAGGCGAAGGAGAGTCGGACCAAAATGCAGCGTGTAGATTGCGATCCATGTTTAATCAAAAAACGTAAACACGAATCAATACAAAATACTACAAAAACAAGAACGTAACAAAAACCGAAACAGCCTATACTTATGTAAACTAACACAGCGACAGGAACAAGGACACTGAGGACAATCACCCACGAAACACACAAAGAATATGGCTACCTAAATATGGTTCCCAATCAGAGACAACGATAATCACCTGACTCTGATTGAGAACCGCCTCAGGCAGCCATAGACTATGCTATACACCCCACACAACCCCAAGACGAAACACACCACAAATAAACCCATGTCACACCCTGGCCTGACCCAATAAATGAAGATAAACATAATAAATATAGACCAGGGCGTGACAACTTAATTGTGACTTGTGAAACAATGACTTGGTCCCACCTCTGGTAAGAACTACACATGATGAAGGTATGTTACAACACGTAGTATAGTATTCTACAGAATTCTAGAATAGGTAGTGTAGTATTCTATGGAAACTATAGTATTTCTTCACGGACTAGAATATTATTGAACAAGCTCAGGATACTTCCATAGCAACTTTAATTTGATTTTATTTACCTTTATTTAACTAGGCAAGTCAGTTAAGAACAAATTCTTATTTTCAATGATGGCCTAGGAACAGTGGGTTAACTGCCTGTTCAGGGCAGAACGACAGATTTGTACCTTGTCTGCTCGGGGATTTGAACTTGAAACCTTCCACTTACTAATCCAACACTCTAACCACTAGGCTACCCTGGGTGATGTTTCAATAAGACTATTTTCAGACAGTAAATATGAGGCCCCTTCTCTATGCATTTCACTCATGTATTTTAGAATAACACTGAGACATTCCAATCATTACTATTCGTACACATTCCCATCATTGTGAAAATGATCAAGTCCTCGTTACTGTGCTGTTTGAAATATGAGCTCTCACTGTCAATTTAATGAGCTGTCTGCTAAATTATGGCTTTTCATCACTTCCTCTGATTTCACAGAGTAAACGCTTTTATCTTAATTGTGTAAATAAATAAATTTGACAAAATGTCAAGATGATGTATCGTTTGTTGCTTTAAAAACGGAGCAATTTCAAATATTAAGTCATTCAATTTGTTCTGGGATCAAGCGAAAGGGCTCTATTCCATCAGATCAACTTCAGCCGACATCCGCAAAGCGGTTGTTTTGGTGGTGTAGGAGGTGGAACTGTGTTTGAGCTGTCAGATCCATCAGTGGACATTGTCTCTGGCTGCACTGAGTTGCATTAAGAGAAATCCCATGCAGCCTCGTTTGTAAGTTTGTACGCTGGAACGTGAGATGTTATCTACACCTCGAATCGGCTGATAGAAATCATAATTGTGTTTAGTGATTTTCAATTAGAGTGTCATTACTTCTATATAGCCTATACTTTCTAGTTCTGAACTTCTAACCTGAGTGGGAGGGGTGTGGCTTTGTGACAATGATCGGAAGAGCAGCTGCTCACTGGTTTGACAGCTACAATGCAGTTACACCTCCGACACTGCCAAAACATCAGCTATGCATGTGTCGACTATCGCATTGAATCTAAGCCTACGTCTGCAATGAATGACAACAAACATTGGGGGGCGGGACATATCCACAGCACACAACCACCAAGCTGAAACAGAGAAATTTACTTGACGAGTCAAATGTTGTCAGAATGGACCTTTTGTCCTTAGGCGCAAGGCCTGGTGAAGCTGAAAACAAAGTTGATAAGAGCATCTCATACCTGCAGTCGCCTAAATGCATTTACCACAAAATGGATTCCAAACAGCAAGTCAAAGAGCTGCAGTAAGAACATCGCCACATAACCTAAGGCCACTGTTGCCATGAACAACAGTGAACACACTCCATTAGTGACAACATGGCTGTCACAGGGTTTCTGCTGTTGTTGTGGTCGTTGTCAGAGTGAGAGAGCCCTTGTAGCTATGGGCTAGGCTATGTGCCCATTAAATCTAGTACCGTTGATTACAATGATTAACAAGGGGCTTCTTGGTAATGGAATTCAATGCCTAGGGACAGGTTTGCATATTCTTCCGCTCTCTCTGAGCTCACCAGGGATGGGAGACGTTAGATAGGTCTCAGAAACAGAAGGAGACATAGAGGAATCCTGTGGTAAATAGGAATGGAAAGACATATTTCCTCAGAGAGCAGATTTGTTCACCTGCCCTTAATGGAGGAGAGGACAAAATGGCGTCAGGGCACTAACAGAGCAATGGTATGTCGAAGTGGAAGACAAGCCCTTGACAACCAGTGAAACAGATTTTCTTTAGAGGATAAACAATAAAGACTGTTAATAGTTGACACAGTATGAACGGAAAAACAACCTTGAAGAACCCTGTTCAAATCAAATCAAATTATATTAGTCACATACACGTGATCAGCAGATGTTATTGCGGGTGTAGCGAAATGCTTGTGCTTCTAGCTCCGACAGTGCAGTTATATCTAACA
This sequence comes from Oncorhynchus masou masou, assembly GCF_036934945.1. Classification (NCBI taxonomy): domain Eukaryota; kingdom Metazoa; phylum Chordata; class Actinopteri; order Salmoniformes; family Salmonidae; genus Oncorhynchus; species Oncorhynchus masou. The sequence goes on along the minus strand of NC_088221.1, from coordinate 42,221,455 downwards.
AGTAATATCTAACAAATTACACAACATATACCCAATACACACAAATCTAAGCAGAAATTAATTAAGACTATATACATACGGACGAGTGATGTCAGAGCGGAACGGACTAAGATACAGTAGAATAGTATAGAATACAGTATATACATATGAGATGAGTAATGCCAGATATGTAAATGTAGAATAGTATGGAATACAGGAGAATAGTATGGAATACAGGATATACATATGAGATGAGTAATGCCAGATATGTAAATGTGAATGAGATACCGTAGAATAGTTGAACAGTAGTACCCAACACGGTGTCAACCATAACACTTAATATGACGTGTTTAGGTAAACACTGTATCTGGGCAACATTGAATTCATGATACATTTCTTTTGTTTTTCTTCACCACATAATGACGAGGGTAGCCTAGTGGTTAGAGCGTTGCACTCGTAACCGGAAGGTTGCAAGTTCAAACCCCCGAGCTGACAAAGTACAAATCTGTCGTTCTTCTCCTGAACAGGCAGTTAACCCACTGTTCCTAGGCTGTCATTGAAAATAAGAATTTGTTCTTAACTTTCTTGCCTAGTTAAATAAAGGTAAAAAAAAAAAAAATGTATTGCAGCTCACCACAATGAAGACAGTGTTGACCAGACGTGACTGATGTATTTGTTTAATTAACTGGTGTTTGGTGGCTCTCACACCATTCAGTGGTTTCTACTGTTGACATTGTGGGTAGAGCACATGGTTAAACATGTCTACACTGAAAACACAACCAGATGCTCTGCCACAGAATGACATGTCAGTTCGATTCCCATGGAGGGACCAGTACAGAGGAGAAAAACTCAAAGTAGGACATTTACATCCTGTAGCACAAACTCCAAACATTTCTGGGACACTTTTAAGTCCATGGAGAATAAGAGCACCTCCTCCCAGCTGCCTACTGCACTGAGGCTAGGAAACACTGTCACCACCGATAAATCCACTATAATTGAGAATTTCAATAAGCATTTTTCTACGGCTGGCCATGCTTTCCTCCTGGCTACCCCGACCCGGTCAACAGCCCTGCACCCCCCACAGGACCCTAGTCTTGCCATCCCCTGCGGTCACTGTCATATCAGTTGTCAATACAACACAAACCGATCTGAATCCAGGCTATCATGAACAGTGTTCTAACTGTAGATCATGTCAATTGCATTTGATGCTATCACAGCAGTTGGTTGATGTCGGTCTTGCCTACTGCATTACTTTTTCCAGGGATGTGGAATCAAGTGGTGAAGGCATCTCAGTAGAACAGAGTTAATGGGGATTGATTGTCTTTGTAAATTGCCCCTATCTCCTTAGGGAAAAGGTCAAGTCCCAACTGATCCATACGAAGACACTGACCATAACAATCACACGCAATTCATTCAACCTCAGGATCAATTCAGGTGTTTGGCCTGGGATTGAGTGATGGGGTCAGTCTGTTGCATTTTCTAACAGCTAAATGAAGGTTATATTTTTCATCAATAGCCATTATAATGATGTAGAAGTGCTCATTAAACTCTTCATTATTCCACCGCAGAAATCACCCATGTAGATTATTTTCTCATCTTTTATGTATTATCTTTGTTTTATTGTAGTTGAATAACAAACAAAATGCTTCCCTACACTCCCGGTCCCTGAACATCGGGGCACATTTTTTTCAATTTCCTAAAAGGTCACAGATAATGGGGCCCAAACAGTATTGTAGCATTGCAAGATCCGACACAGCCACAACATAGAGACTGGCTCTTTTAATCACACCAGACAAATGGACAATTTACACTGTACTAGCCCAGCTGTAATTGCTTATTAAAACACGGATCGCTGGGTGGGAAGTGTAATTATACTGGTGGATGCATAGAGATGCATGGGGATGCTGAGGCTTCATATGTGGAGCGATGTCAGAGACGATAACACCCTTCAATTCTGCATAATCGGATTGCCGCTGGACAATCGTCACATGCAGCATCCGCACCCCTCCCACACCCCCACAGAGGTCTAATCGCTATAGAAGTATCTCTCCCCCCTCCCCACCGCACCCCTCACTCCCCCCATCCCAGCTATCCGCCTTTTAGTGACTGTGAGGGTCTGGGCGCTGGCTGGCTGTTTGTCCTGCAAAAAAATCTAAATCAATTATAGTCTGCGAGGAAAGACTCACAGTAGGGGTGTGTTTTTATAGAAACAGATGAGACAGAGATATAGCCCTTCTATAGTCTGTTGCTGGGGCCATTACAGAGAGGTGACGCCATTTTTCACTCTTACTCCGTCTGGCCGAGGGGATTTGTTGAATAACAACACACTGAGAGAGGGATAGCTCACAGTCTCACGCTAAGACTCACGCCCAGTTGGTGCACAAAGGGTGGGTGGGAGCCTGCGAAATGAGCACAGTGACAACATACACACTGATGTCTTTGTGGTGTGTAGGGATGGTTATGTACAGGCACATTAACAGACACAGGCGAGTTGAGGCCTGTGGGCTTCCTGTGGTTTCTACTTTCCTGGAATCGTTTCAATTTCTATGGAGGACCGCTAGGAACCGGAGCTCCTCCGAGAAAGCGAGAGAAGGAAAACAAAAAGTAGGGGACCAGATGGGTCCAGAGATAGAAGACAGAGCCTGGTCTGACCACAGCACAGCCTGAGGACACAGCATATAGAGAGAGGAGACTAGAGAGAAGAGGGCCAGAGCCAAGCAACACACACAGAGCCTGGAGATGTGGACACTGGTTAGAGGTGGAGGCTGAGACAACTGTTGAGACTGGTCTTCCCCAGCGCATCCTTAGTGGCCTGATGGAGACCTTTGGCTTGAAACATTGCACTCAATAAAACTGTGGGAGCATTCAACAGTGTTCTGGTGTCCATATTTATTTCATCCTTAGAGAATTATCATACATCTGTGGTTTCAATTTGCCATCTTTATTTACCAACGGAGTATCTGAAAGAGACAGACTCCACACAGAGAGGACAAAGGCCCAGGGCTGGGAGCACAAAGAGATGATCTCACACAGTTACACTGTGTGAGATCAGGAAATCAGGAAATTATATTTGGCTTAGGTAGCGAGGGACTGCACACCCCTCCAGACCTCCAGAGATATGACCTTTGCCCCCATTGGGTCAGAACAGGAAGTATGGGTCGGCACAGGAAGTAGAAAGTAAAGACCAGCCATTGGCCATTGGTACCATGGAGGTCAGCTCGGGGTGGCTGGATAGCTGGCTGGTCCACAAGCCAAATGTCATTAATTGTCATGTTTCAACAACGAGGAGGAGGAGGTGGGCTTGGGCCCTGTCTGTGTGTGGGTGTCTAAAGCAGTGTTTTCCAACTCCAGTCCTCCAGTACCTGAACCACACACATTTGTGTTGAGGCCGCAGACAACAAAAAAAAACTGATTCCACACGACGACTGGAGTTGGAAACCACTGGTCTGACTGTGTGTGTAAGTAATGCTGGTCCCAAAACATTTAGGCAGGTCAGACTAAACACATCTGTTCAACGTTACCTTAGCTACTCAGCTTTCTTTACTACAAATGTTGAACTTTATGTATATGTATTTCATGGTCAATTAAGAACAATTATTTGTTTACTCTTTAGATGTAAAAAAAAAAAAAAAACAACAACAACAACAAATATATTCAGAGCCAATTCCTCTATAATTAAGGTTTACTTCTTTTCAAATAACTGTTAATTATATTTAAAAATGACAAAAGGCAAAAGGCATGTCCACAAACTGAACATCACTCTGCACAGTGACTCCAGCTCCAGAGGAACGTTTTGACATGGAAACCAATTAGAGATAGATTCACAATCTAGTCCCACTCATTTCTCACACATCCATCACACATAGGGTACTGGGAAAGCACACACTGCTCCTGTGTCTCAAGGTAAAAAAAACAACAACTAAAAAACAATTTATACATGAGACACTAGCCCTGTTTATACCTGGTTCTAACATGTATCCTTTGTCCTGATTTTGTCCACATCATTATGGTGCCCAAACCATTGGACAGGTGTGATCTAAATGTGGTCAGATCTTCCTGACCTCAACTGGAGGTAGTCAGGCAAACATTTTGTCTGGATATCTAGTGTAGACGGATCTGGACAGTGAAACCCTTTAAATCATCCTTATCCCACCATCTAAAATCATTTACAGGTGGCACCATTGATTTATGGCATCAAATTGTGTCTTAAAATAAATAAATATTATATTAAATTATACCACAGCATTGTTGAATATTCATTTCTGATTGGCTGGAAGGGCATTTTACATTGGACATTAAAACCAGATAAAGGGAGAATTTAAATAGATATCGAGACAGTTGGAAAAGATATCGGGACATCTTGCAGTCATGACGCAATAATATGCGCCTACACATGCAAATACAGGAAGGGACCATTAAATCTGGTCACAATGCAAACACAGTGGATGGATAAGAGACACATGCATAATCAGGGCATAGTCAGAATGTTGACAAGATCAGGACAAAGGACACATGTTAGCACCAGGTATAAACATAGCTTCTATGAATGAGCAATAAGACAGAAAGAAGCAGGTATTCAACAGCAGCAGGAAGGTTTGTATGGTTCTATTGGACCATGTCTATAAATGGGGAAATGGGCGGTTAATTTTCAAACCATGTACTGGTGAAAACAATTACATTGACAGAGCAGTATAGCTGTAAAGAGAATCATGTCATTCATGCACCACTCAAGTTCACTTCAAGTGTGACATGCAGTTACAGAATGTACTTCAACATGTATAAAATAAGATTACATCAGCTACAAATAGTGCCTAGTGCGACATGTACCATCTTAAATGAATGTAAAGTAACAGTGGTGTACTGTATGACAAGGTTAGTCCTCTAACGCAATTAAACTCCCCATCATGCCCAATCAATTTAACGCTGACAGAATCTCAATTTTTCAATTTCCAATATACCATACCATATGGTATGTCGTCCACCCCAGCATGCTTTCTCTCTCTCTCCCTTCCTCTCTCTTACTCCCTTCCTCTCTCTCTCCCTTCCTCTCTCTCTCTCCCTTCCTCTCTCTCTCCCTTCCTCTCTCTCTCCCTTCCTACCTCCCTCCCACCTCCCAAGAGAAATCAGACCAATGTGTTGGCTTAATTACTTTCAGCATCGTTTCGAAGGTCAACAACTACTGTAAATCTGATTAAGGCACCCTTTGGATAATGGGTTCATCAAGCCACAAATTAAAACCCTGAACCAGACTATTGATTCAGTAATCCCAGAGAATATCTGTAGCAGCAGAGACAATAGAACTCAACATTAGACTCTGGCTTTGGTCTTAACTGATGCATGATAATGTGGGGATGCTATCGGTGTTATTTTATACAGTGTAATTCTCTTGATTCTCCGGAGTTTTCACTCTGAGTCGGTCTTATCTGTTTGCACAGGTTCATATTACACCAGAAGGAAAAAATACAATCAGCTCACACAGGGCTAATCAAATGTCAAATTAAACATGTGATGGACACAAGATTGTGATTGTGACTATGTTACGGAAATGACCATTACAATATCGGGAGTATATTAAATGTAGAGTGAAGTAAAATAATAATGTCTACACACTGTAGAACGTAACCTGCCACTGTGTTGACTCGCTAGGAGAGCAATGGTGAGTGAATGTAGGTGAATGATGTCATTTCCTCTCAGGTTCAGAACCTCTGTGAGTCATTCAACAGGTGGAGCAGAACCAGAGACCCGTGGATTGAATTAGTCCAAACTAAATATAACTCAAACCCATATAGACTGCTGAAAACAGACTATAATAGATTATACTCACACAGCCAGCTTCCTGTGTTTAGAGGGCTGCTATGTAATATCCTTTAGGCTCAAGGCAGCTGTAGATTTGTGCTGATTTTACACACTTGGTCTTTCCCCAAAACATTTGAGAACATTAAAGCCCTCATTCATGTATTTCCTTAGATGTAATACATTTGAATGAGATTTAGTTACACACGTGTGAAGACTCATTTCAGCCACATGTTAAGGCTAACATAATAAAACATTATGGTAGGCGTCCGTAATATCTTTTATCAGTCTTCCAAGAAAACTGTCGTGTTGATTCTATTTTCCCGAACATATTGAAGTACTGTATCAAGTGTGTTCTGTTACGCGTATCAAGTGTATCGAAAATCATTCATGTCGCTAATGGGATATTGCCTAATATCACATACAGTATTAATTGTGTTCCTATAAGGAGCTTGGGGAGGATGGTTGTTCTTCCCAGCACACTCTCAGTAGCAGACACATACTCAAGAGCATCTCCTCTTTGTTCCCAGACACCGAACAAGTACAATAGTTGATCATGAAGATACACCCCCCAGTCACTCATTATAGGCCTAATACTGTATTCAGAGTGCTCACACAGTAACTGTAGCAACAGCACAGCTCTTTGCTCTAAAAATGAATACACACTGGGCTGTAAACATTTTGGAGGCCTTGAAGAGGTAGTACGATAAATATTGTGAGGAAAAGCACAGACAACACAGGGGGGTAACACAGGGAAACAGGACCAAAAAGCTTTTATCTTCCTAAGGGTGTAATTCATTCACTATCCTCCATCAACAAACCCATTTGAACTGAGGTAAAAGCGGAAGGGGGGGGGGGGGGACTCACAATTCACATTCATTCTCCTGCAAATGTAAAGAGTGCCTGTTGTACCCGTTGTCATGGCAACATTATCCATATGTGTCTGTGTGTGTGTGTGTGTTGTTAGAGGGAACCAGAAACCAGCGTTCCTGCCTCATGGGTCCCCCCCAGCTGTGTCGGGGAGATGAATAATGGAGGTGTACATGCCAGAGACAAGACTCCAGCAGAGAGCAAATGAGATAAGGACACCCACCACGGAAGAAATGAAGGATCTGACTCCATCTAAATGCTCATAACTGGGGGGGGAGCTCAACACATTGATAATAATCCAGTCAAACTTTCCTTCACTCCACTGGACTCCTTTCTCAGTCGATTCTAGACTCCATTATACACTGGGTGGTTTGAGCCCTGAATGCTGATTGGCTGACAGCCGTGGTATATCAGACCGTGTAACATTTATTTTTACTGCTGTAATTACGTTGGTAACCAGTTTATAATAGCAATAAGGCCCAAGGGTGGTGTGGTATATGGTCAATATACCACAGCTCAGGGCTGTATCCAGGCACTCTGCGTTGCGTTGTGCTTTTGAAGAGCCCTTAGCCGTGGTATAGTGGCCATATACCACACCACCCTTGGGCCTTATTTCTTAATTATAGAACAGTTAGTAGCCTACGTCAAACCGATTAATGTGTGTCTGTTACAGGAGGTTAAAAGGTGGAAGGGTGGGACGTAAGACAGTGTTTTCTTTTCCATTCAAGAAGACCTGACCTTTGGTCACCCATTACTACAAGGACATCCTCCCCTTCTCCCCTTCAGTCATTAGCAGGGTCAGATTAATGCAGGGGTTTACCAGGGCTGAAAGCCACTGTGCCCAGTCCCCATGGGGGCCTATGAGGCAGCAACAACAAAATAGTAACAACAAAAATAAATGTGAAGGAAATATATACAGTAGGGGAGAACAAGTATTTGATACACTGCCGATTCTGCAGGTTTTCCTACTTACAAAGCATGTAGAGGTCTGTCATTTTTTATCATAGGTACACTTCAACTGTGAGAGACGGAATCGAAAACAAAAATCCAGAAAATCACATTTTTTTAAGTTTTTAAAGATTTTTAAGTAATTAATTTCCATTTTATTGTATGACATAAGTATTTGATCACCTACCAACCAGTAAGAATTCCGTCTTTCACAGACCTGTTAGTTTTTCTTTAAGAAGCCCTCCTGTTCTCCACTCATTACCTGCATTAACTGCACCTGTTTGAACTCGTTACCTGTATAAAATACACCTGTCCACACACTCAATCAAACAGACTCCAACCTCTCCACAATGGCCAAGACCAGAGCGCTGTGTAAGGACATCAGGGATATAATTGTAGACCTGCACAAGGCTGGGATGGGCTACAGGACAATAGGCAAGCAGCTTGGTGAGAAGGCAACAACTGTTGGCGCAATTATTAGAAAATGGAAGAAGTTCAAGATGACGGTCAATCCCCCTCGGTCTGGGGCTCCATGCAAGATCTCACCTCATGGGGCATCAATGATCATGAGAAAGGTGAGGGATCAGCCCAGAACTACACGGAAGGACCTGGTCAATGACCTGAAGAGAGCTGGGACCACAGTCTCAGAGAAAACCATTAGTAACACACTACGCCGTCATGGATTAAAATCTTGCAGCGCACGCAAGGTCCCCCTGCTCAAGCCAGCGCATGTCCAGGCCCGTCTGAAGTTTGCCAATGACCATCTGGATGATCCAGAGGAGGAATGGGAGAAGGTCATGTGGTCTGATGAGACAAAAATAGAGCTTTTTGGTCTAAACTCCACTCGCCGTGTTTGGAGGAAGAAGAAGGATGAGTACAACCCCAAGAACACCATCCCAACCGTGAAGCATGGAGGTGGAAACATCATTCTTTGGGGATGCTTTTCTGCAAAGGGGACAGGACGACTGCACCATATTAAGGGGAGGATGGATGGGGCCATGTATCGCGAGATCTTGGCCAACAACCCCCTTCCCTCAGTAGAGCATTGAAGATGGGTCGTGCCTGGGTCTTCCAGCATGACAACGACCCGAAACACACAGCCAGGGCAACTAAGGAGTGGCTCCGTAAGAAGCATCTCAAGGTCCTGGAGTGGCCTAGCCAGTCTCCAGACCTGAACCAAATAGAAAATCTTTGGAGGGAGCTGAAAGTTCGTATTGCCCAACGACAGCCCCGAAACCTGAAGGATCTGGAGAAGGTCTGTATGGAGGAGTGGGCCAAAATCCCTGCTGCAATGTTTGCAAACCTGGTCAAAACTACAGGAAACGTATGATCTCTGTAATTGCAAACAAAGGTTTCTGTACCAGATGTATCAAATACTTATGTCATGCAATAAAATGCAAATGAATTACTTAAAAATCATACAATGTGATTTTCTGGATTTTTGTTTTAGATTCCATCTCTCACAGTTGAAGAAAAAATGATAAAAAATTACAGACCTCTACATGCTTTGTAAGTAGGAAATCCTGCAAAATCGGCAGTGTATCAAATACTTGTTCTCCCCACTGTACACAATATATTATATATGTTGTATATATTTTATATATTTTTTTTTACTGCAACCGCCAACCACAGGAAGACTCATGTGTCTGCTCTCAATGAGCATAGATAGCCTGCTGCCGCCTGCTGACATTCTACTAATCATCAGATGGGGGGAGGAGCGGAGGTAGTGGGGCCAAGGGGCTAACTGGGGGGCCCTGCCTTGATTGGCTAACTGGGGGCCCTGTCTTGATTGGCTAACTGGGGGCCCTGTCTTGATTGGCTAACTGGGGGCCCTGTCTTGATTGGCTAACTGGGGGCCCTGTCTTGATTGGCTAACTGGGGGCCCTGTCTTGATTGGCTAACTGGGGGCCCTGTCTTGATTGGCTAACTGGGGGCCCTGTCTTGATTGGCTAACTGGGGGGCCCTGTCTTGATTGGCTAACTAGGGGGCCCTGTCTTGATTGGCTAACTGGGGGCCCTGTCTTGATTGGCTAACTGGGGGGCCCTGCCTTGATTGCCTAACTGGGGGGCCCTGCCTTGATTGGCTAACTGGGGGGCCCTGCCTAGATTGAGTGGCTGGGGGGCCCTGCCTTGATTGGCTAACTGGGGGGCCCTGCCTAGATTGGCTAACTGGGGGGCCCTGCCTTGGGTAACTGGGGGGCCCTCTCTCTGCCTAGATTGGGTAACTGGGGGGCCCTGCCTAGATTGGGTAACTGGGGTGCCCTGCATAGATTGAGTAACTGGGGAGCCCTGCCTTCATTGGGGAACTGGGGGGCCCTGCCTTCATTGGGGAACTGATTAATAAAATAAATAAAAAATGAACAGCATAACACATACATGTGACTGGTTAATTGTGTGAGTCGGGCAAAAATGTAATTAAAGTACGTAATAATATAATATATAATATATATATTATCCAACCACACGAGCCCGCTTTCAATGTTCAAATACACCAGAGGGTATAATTTAGCCGCAGAGGATCAATAGTTAATAAATAATAACTGTGGATTAAGTTTTATCACAAGAACATAGAGGTATCTGCCAAAATTAAGGAAACACCAACCTAAACTGTCTTAAAATGATGCTGTGCCACCAGGAGCTGCTAGAACAGCTTCAATGCACTTTGGCATAGATTCTACAAGTGGACCTAAACCATGCCAAGAACATTTACTGAAGTGTTTACTTTATTTTGGCAGCTACGGTATGCCTACAGTCAGGAAAGCCGCAGTTTGGGCAGCTTGAGCTCCAAATACAGGCTACAGCTTTTGTGTTGTGGCCATAGACATATCATCTATAGAGAGGTTCTGTAACCTCTAACCCTGGCAATTTGACTGTTAAACTCATGGGGACACTAGCAAACAATGCCATTCATATGACTTGAATGGGAACTACCATCTATGGATTATATTTCAATGGTTGGTTGTGGCTGTCAATTTGCCGTTTGCAGATTTCTAAATACAATCGCGGGACAAACACACATTTTGGAAAGAGAATGCCTACTGCTGATGAGAGAAGACTAGTCTGTCTGTAGAACCAACAGAGAAACTATTTTCTCAACAACTCCCAATTTGATATTTAAAAAACAAACAAAGCCCCGGTGCCTATGATTTCTAAATCCGGCCTTGGTCATTAGAGTTAGATGAGCTCCTATAAGGACCTATGGGTCACTGGTCAGGAGTGGACAGGAAATGCCATCTCTCACAGAGAGTCTGATGTGTCCACAGAGATGTCTGATGTGTCCACAGAGAGTCTGATGTGTCCACAGAGAGTCTGATGTGTCCACAGAGAGTCTGATGTGTCCACAGAGATGTCTGATGCTCCTCAGAGTGACACCCTGTCAGGTTAATTGTCCATAGGGACGCTCTGAGATGAAAGAGAGCACTGACCCCAACGTGAAGTGTGAATTTAAATACAACGCCCCCTGTTGTGGAGGAGGGCCAGCGTCAAGACCAGGAGGTTTAATCTGGACAGGTCAGTAACATATTGTTTACCACGCTCTATCTCTTTGTGACCCTCTTTCTCTCTCTCCATACCTCTCACTGCCTGACCCCCTCACTCTCTCTCCATTTCGCTCTCTCTCTCACCCTACCTCTTGATGACAGACCCCCCTCTCTCTCTCCCTACCTCTCCCTTTTGCTCTCTCTCTCTCTCTCTCTCTCTCTCTCTCTCTCTCTCTCTCTCTCTCTCTCTCTCTCTCTCACACTCTCTCTCACACTCTCTCTCACACTCTCTCTCTCTCTCTCTCTCTCTCTCTCTCTCTCTCTCTCCTCAGTGGAGCCTCTGTCCCCTGATAATCACCATTACTCCATAACACCGTGACCCCTCTGACACCAAGGGATGAGGACAGCATTTCAATCAACTCCCCACTCAGGGATGACAAAGTAGTCTGGTGGTTCATCATGACAAATGACACAGGTTATATGTAATGCTAATTCAAGTGGAAGGAGGTGGGGAGGTCGGGGTGGAGGGTCAAGGAGTAGTGTGGAGGGGTGTGTGAGTGAAACAGGGGTGAATTTGTGGGGATTCCAGGAAAACGCTGAAGAGTCCGCTGGAGGACATAGCTGAAGAGTCCACTGGAGGACATAGCTGAAGAATTGCAGGTCTGTTGCAGAAATGGTGCTCAGACAGGCCAACTCTGCACTAACAGGAGGCTCTGTCTAAACATGACAATCAAGACTAGAAAGACAGGGTGTGTTACGAGACTAATGTTGCCCTCACACTCTGACATTCACCACCGCTGAGTCAGTCACCCCAGGCAACACTGACACACAGAGCAGTAGGCAACAACAACATGGTCCGGTTCAACATGGTCCGGTTCAACATGGACCGGTTCAACATGGACCGGTTCAACATGGACCGGTTCAAAATGGTCCGGTTCAACATGGTCCGGTTCAACATGGTCCGGTTCAACATGGACCGGTTCAACATGGACCGGTTCAACATGGACCGGTTCAACATGGACCGTTTACCACAGCCTGTTGGCTGTTCTATCTTTTTCTCCGTTCTCCAAATACTCTGAACGGAGTTCAATAACCCTGCCCTCTGGGTCCAGGCTTGACGGATAATGTCTACTCAGTATATCTCTAATGTGTACAGTTCGGTCCTCTCCTGTTAGTCCCTGCCCTGGGGTGATATCGATACTGGTTGATCCACAGCTGCACTGTCCGTGTTGATGATCTCACTTCCAGGCCTGCTCAGACTGAGTGCGTCCCAAATGGCACTCTATTCCCTTGATAGTGCACTACCTGTCACCAGGTCCCATAATGCTCTGGTAAAAAGTAGCGCACTGTACGGGGAATTTGGGACACAGGGCCTTTGTCTGTCTAATGCAGGACATTACAGGACATGATTTTGACTGAGCTTCAGCTCCAGATCAAGAGATCCTCTCTCTGCCAGACAGAGTGAGTTCGATGGTCCACAGCTCCGTCAGCACAGCTCAGCTTGGTCTGGAACAGGGAGTACTGTACATTGAGATCTAACACAGGTTGCATCCCAAATAGCACCCTATTCTCTAAATAGTGCACTATTTTGAACCAGAGCCCGATGGGTCTTGGTCTATTGTAGTGCACTATATAGGGCATAGGGTGCCATTTGTGTTACAACCATGGTTCGGGATGGGCATTCCTCAAGTGCTCGTGGTGCCTACAATATTAATAAAAGGCTAATTCTCCTCAAAAACGGGTTTGATCTTCCAGCTAATTTCTTGTGTGGGGGAGAGGTTAGAATAATGGTATGTAAATTACCATATTTGGTCCAGGGGTTGCTACTACGTTCTCTATATTTTGTATCGGTTCAGTTTGAATACATACATCTTCAACAATCTGTCTCCATCTCCACAAGATGGCTCACTTCCAATAGAACTGGTTGTGAAAAAATATATTAATTGGATAACCATAAGAAATATCCCACCTTATATTTCCACTGGCTCCAACCTCTGACATTAAACATTACGATACAAGCAGATTGTATATTAAACTTCAGTGGTAATATATGATCTCTTTCTAACAAGTCAAAAGAGAGAACTTGTTCCCAACTAGCCTACCTGGTTAAATAAAGGTGAATTAAAAGAAGAAAAAAAAGGCAAACAACATGAACGAACATGAGCATGTTTTCTCGAACCATGCCCATAACTCACAAGCTTTCTCATCCAGTGCACCAGTGACTCGGTCAATAAAAAAAGTGGTCAGATGAAGCAGACGCTAAGCTACAGGACTGTTTTGCTTTCACAGACTAGAATATGTTCCGGGATTCTTCCGATGGCATTGAGGAGTACACAACATCAGTCATTGCCTTCATAAATAAGTGCATCAATGACTTCGTCCCCACAGTGACCGTACCTACATACCCCAACCAGAAGCCATGTATTACAGGCAACATCCGCACTGAGCTAAAGGCTAGAGCTGCCGTTTTCAAGGAGTGGGACTCTAACCCAGACGCTTATAAGAAATCCCGCTATGCACTCCGATGAACCATCAAACAGGCAAAGTGTCAATACAGGGCTAAGATCGAATTGTACCACACCGGCTCCGACACTCGTCAGATGTGGCAGGGCTTGCAAACCATTACAGACTACAAAGGGAAGCACAGCTGAGAGCTGCCCAGTGACACGAGCCTACCAGACGAGCTAAACTAATTCTACGCTCGCCTCGAGGCAAATAACACTGAAACATGTATGTAAGCACCATCTGCTCCGGACGACTCACTCTCTCCACAGCTGATGTGAGTAAGACCTTTAAACAGGTCAAAATTCACAAGGCCGCAGGGCCTGATGGATTACCAGGATGTGTACTGCAAGCATGCGCTGACCAACTGGCAAGTGTCATCGCTGACATTTTCAAACTCTTCCTGTCCAAGTCTGTAATAACAGCATGTTTTAAGCAGACCACCATAGTCCCTGTGCCCAAGAACACTAAGGTAACCTGCCTAAATGACTACCAAACCGTAACACTCACGTCTGTAGCAATTAAGTGCTTTGAAAGGCTGGTCATGGCTCTCCTTAACACCATTATCCCAGAAACCCTAGATCCACTCAAATTTGCATACCGCCCCAACAGATCCACAGATGATGCAATCTCTATTGCACTCCACACTGCCGTTTCCCACCTGGACAAAAGTAACACCTATGTGAGAATGCTGTTCATTGACTACGGCTCAGCATTCAACACCATAGTGAACTCAAAGCTCATCAATAAGCTAAGGACCCTGGGACTAAACACCTCCCTCTGCAACTGGACCCAGGACTTCCTGAAGGGCCACAGGTGGCAAGGGTAGGTAACAACACATCCGCCACAGACAGCCTATAGGGAGGAGGTCAGAGACAGGGACGTGTGGTGCCAGGACAACAACCTCTCCCTCAATGTGATCAAGACAAAGGAGATGATTGTGGAGGAAAAGGAAAAGGAGGAAAAGGAGAATCGAGCACGCCCCTATTCTCATCGATGGGGCTGCAGTGGAGCAGGTTGATAGCATCAAGTTCTTTGGTGTCCACATCACCAACAAACTAGCATGATCCAAGCACACCAAGACAGTCTTGAAGAAGGCACGACAAAACCTATTCCCCCTCAGGAGACTGAAAAGATTTGGCATGGGTCCTCAGATCCTCAAAAGGGTCTACAGTTGCACCATCGAGAGCATCCTGACGGGTTGCATCACTGTCTGGGATAGCAACTGCTCGGCCTCTGAACGCAAGGCACTACAGAGGGTAGTGCATACGGCTTAGTACATCAGTAGGGCAGGGATTCCTGCCATCCAGGACCTCTATACCAGGCGGTGTCAGAGGAAGGCCCTAAAAATTGTCAAAGACTCCAGCCACCCTAGTCATAGACTGTTCTCTCTGCTACTGCACAGCAAGAGGTACCGGAGTACCAAGTCTATGTCCAAGAGGCTTCTAAACAGCTTCTACCCCCAAGCCATAAGACTCCTGAACATCTAATCAAATTGCTACCCAGACTATTTTCATTGCCCCCCCACCCCCTCTTTTATGCCACTGCTACTCTTTGTTATTATCCATGCATAGTCACTTTAATATCTCTACCTACATGTACAGTACATACAGTGGGGGAAAAAAGTATTTAGTCAGCCACCAATTGTGCAAGTTCTCCTTCTGAAAAAGATGAATGAGGCCTGTAATTTTCATCATAGGTACACTTCAACTATGGCAGACAAAATGAGAAAAAAAAATCCAGAAAATCACATTGTAGGATTTTTAATGAATTTATTTGCAAATTATGGTGGAAAATAAGTATTTAACAAAAGTTTATCTCAATAGTTTGTTATATACCCTTTGTTGGCAATGACAGAGGTCAAACGTTTTCTGTAAGTATTCGAAAGGTTATCACAGACTGTTGCTGTTATTTTGGCCCATTCCTCCATGCAGATCTCCTCTAGAGCAGGGATGTTTTGGGGCTGTTGCTGGGCAACACGGACTTTCAACTCCCTCCAAAGATTTTCTATGGGGTTGAGATCTGGAGACTGGCTAGGCCACTCCAGGACCTTGAAATGCTTCTTACGAAGCCACTCCTTCGTTGCCCGGGCAGTGTGTTTGGGATCATTGTCATGCTGAAAGACCCAGTCACGTTTCATCTTCAATGTCCTTGCTGATGGAAGGAGGTTTTCACTCAAAATCTCACGATACATGGCCCCATTCATTCTTTCCTTTACACAGATCAGTCGTCCTGGTCCCTTTGCAGAAAAACAGCCCCAAAGCATGATGTTTCCACCCCCATGCTTCACAGTAGGTATGGTATTCTTCTGGATGCAACTCAGCATTCTTTGTCCTCCAAACACGACAAGTTGAATTTTTACCAAAAAGTTATATTTTGGTTTCATCTGAATATGTCATTCTCCCAATCTTCTTCTGGATCATCCAAATGCTCTCTAGCAAACTTCAGATGGGCCTGGACATGTACTGGCTTAAGCAGGGGGACACGCCTGGCACTGCAGGATTTGAGTCCCTGGCGGCGTAGTGTGTTACTGAGGGTAGGCTTTGTTACTTTGGTCCCAGCTCTCTGCAGGTAATTCACTTGGTCCCCCCGTGTGGTTCTGGGATTTTTGCTCACCGTTCTTGTGATCATTTTGACCCCACGGGGTGAGATCTTGCATGGAGCCCCAGATCGAGGGAGATTATCAGTGGGCTTGTATGTCTTCCATTTCCTAATAATTGCTCCCACAGTTGATTTCTTCAAACCAAGATGCTTACCTATTGCAGATTCAGTCTTCCCAGCCTGGTGCAGGTCTACAATTTTGTTTCTGGTGTCCTTTGACAGCTCTTTGGTCTTGGCCATAGTGGAGTTTGGAGTGTGACTGTTTGAGGTGTGGACAGGTGTCTTTTATACTGATAACAAGTTCAAACAGGTGCCATTAATACAGGTAACGAGTGGAGGACAGAGGAGCCTCTTAAAGAAGAAGTTACAGGTCTGTGAGAGCCAGAAATCTTGCTTGTTTGTAGGTGACCAAATACTTATTTTCCACCATAATTTGCAAATAAATTAATAAAAAATCCTACAATGTGATTATCTGGATTTTTTTTCTCATTTTGTCTGGCATAGTTGAAGTGTACCTATGTTGAAAATTGCAGGTCTCTCTCATCTTTTTAAGTGGGAGAACTTGCACAATTGGTGGCTGACTAAATATTTTTTTGCCCCACTGTATTACCTCAATGACCTCGACTAACCGGTACCCCCTCACATTGACTCTGTACCGGTACCCCCTGTATATAGTCTCGCTATTGTTATTTTACTGCTGCTCTTTCGTCATTTGTTCCTTTTAAATCTTATTCTTATTCATATTTTTTACCCTGAATTGTTGGTTAGGGGCTTGTAAGTAAACATTTCACTTTTATATTCGGCGCATGTGACAAATACAATTTGATTTGATCCGAGCACAATCTCAATGACAAAGTGAATAACGTCAGTGTTGCCAGCAGCACTCATATCATATTCCATTGCCTTGTGTTTCAGTGACACAGCCACTTGCGGTTGCATCCCCTGTCACAAAGAGATACATCTCTATATCGATCATACTCTTATGAGCTGGAGTTTCTTTTATTATTACTTCAGCCCGGTGTAATATCTGTTGGTGGTATAAGGAGACACTGTGTTGTCTGCAGATGGCTGCAGAGAGATTCTATTCTTCTGTAGTGTTGCTGTTGATTCCAACAGAGACGAGGAGGATTCCCTACAGAGAGATGCTGACATATAATCACTGACAGACCTTTTGTTTTATGACATCAATCCTATATGAAACAGACTGAGGGGAGGGACGGCTACTCCAGTCGGGACTTTGCCTCAGAGTGTATGTGACTATGTGAAAAGAAATGTGATTGTTTCGATAGAACAAGGGTTAGTTTATGTGTGTGCTTTTGTGTGTGTGTATGTGTGTGCTTTTGTGTGTGTGTGTGCTTTTGTGTGTGTGTGTGCTTTTGTGTGTGTGTGTGCTTTGTGTGTGTGTGTGTGTGTGTGTGTGTGTGTGTGTGTGTGTGTGTGTGTGTGTGTGTGTGTGTGTGTGTGTGTGTGTGTGTGTTGTCTGTATGTGTACAGACAGTAGATCTATAGCCTCTCTCTGCCGGTGTTGTCTGATTAAACTACAGTCTCCCAACAAGAGGAACAGGAGCCTGCAGTGCAATTTAGCCACACAGTGGAGGATCCTGAGAGATTTCTCCAAAGCAGAGCAGTAGGGAAGAGAAGAGGTCTAGAGGGGTACAGTGAAGTGGAAATATGTGATGGGTGGAATATTGCTGCATCAGTACCGAATACAGTTCAAATAAGATTGAGCTTTTCTCACATTACTGCTTTCATCATAGAGGATATTATGGTTACTGTTTTTGATGCCTCAAGGCCTTTGTTGCTAGGAAGTCCTATGTATACCATGGTTACTGATTACAGCACTGAGTATGTGGAAAGTGGCATGTGAGTTACAACTGTGGAGAGAACGTTTTGTAGCCTACCCATTTTATGATGATTTGGTATGCTACCACTTTACCACATGGTCTAAAACACTGGACTGATAGCAACATACTGAATCACTATAATTAACTTGCATGTTGTATTTGAGGAAAACACATTGGTTTAAACAACAGATAGGACAAAAGAGGGACATTTTGAAGAATCCCTTTGCTTTTCCCTCCTTGTTTGTTATTTTGCACTGTCGGGTGTTGTCGTTGCCTACCAGTGGAGGCTGCTGAATTGAGTACGGCTCATGATAATGGCTGGAATGGAGTCAGTGGAATCAAACATGTGGTTGATGTGTTTGCAACAAGATATCTCAGATGTGTGAGTGACTTTTTAATGTTGAAAGTAAAACACCAACAGTAGATGTGCCAATATCGAATAAAAATGTTTATTACAAGAAACACTTTTCAATGAGAAAACAACATCTAAATTTGGGTTTAAAAAAAAGAGGACTTCACCAAAAATAGTAGAACATGAATACATTAATAACTATAAATAAAATGCATACAAACCTCCCTGGCAGTCACCTCCTTCTCCAGCCTCCACATCTGGACCCTTCTGGGAGGGAGAGGAGCCCAAAGATGCAGTTTATTTTTGTTTAAGACTAAGGTTCCTCCACTTCTTTTTCACCCAGGTGACAGTTGTCCCTCCAGCTCACACTCCTTCACAAAGATCCTGAAAAGACATAAGATGAAGTATAACATTAACCAACACATGGAAATCCCTGATCATGCTTGTAGCTAAGCTCATGTTCAGAGAAACACGTCGCCGGGTCTAACAGTCATCCCGATTCAGACTGTGGATGAGCAGGCCGTCAAATCAAAGGCACTTGTTCGATATAAAGTTGATTTTGACGAAAATGTATACATGTCAGTTTGTCAATTTCACAAGAAATAACATATTCAATTACTTAATGCTGCATTAGGAAACTCTGAAATGTATGACTTGCTAATACAAGTTTCCTAGTTCCGACTAGCACTAGAACGCAGCATAAGACATTGGTTCGAATCTAGGGCTGCAGTCCAAACACCTTATTTTTACCCCCTTAGCCCTGGCGCTATCCACTTTCCCTCGGGAGAATCCCCATCGAAACCGGATGTGTAGTTTGATTGAAATCTTAAGTGGAGGTCCAATTCACTAACGTTGCCCCCTCGGCCCTCAATTTAGCCTGCAGAGCCCCACCTGTTTTGAGCCCCATATTCTTGGCAAAAAATAAAATACATACATATATATATATACACAGTGCCTTGCGAAAGTATTCGGCCCCCTTGAACTTTGCGACCTTTTGCCACATTTCAGGCTTCAAACATAAAGATATAAAACTGTATTTTTTTGTGAAGAATCAACAACAAGTGGGACACAATCATGAAGTGGAACGACATTTATTGGATATTTCAAACTTTTTTAACAAATCAAAAACTGAAAAATTGATTTTTACATGATTTTTAAAATATTTTTTGGGGGGGTGGGGTAGCCTGTTTTGCATGTTATTTTGGCATTAATATGTCGTATATATCAGTTTGCAAACAATGTAAAAATATATATTGATATATATATATATCAGTGAGTTAATAAAGCTGCATACAAACAGGCAGCTCCAAAATGCAGGTGTTTCTGCAAGCATTGCAACTGGGAAGTCGGAAATAATAAGTTTTGAATGGTCATTCAACTCGGAATATTAAATCCGGCATATTTCTCTTTGATGACAAAATGTGCACACAAGGGACCATCGCGCCACTTTCCTGTTCAAGCACATCACAACAATGTGAGTCCAAAAATGTGTTTTGCTGCTTCATAAATTACGTAGGATGCCAGAGAGATATGTATACTGTAGCTAAGAAAGTAATACTAAGTGTATGTTGTGCTGTTAGTAGCCCATGTGCCTAATCATTTGGTCTATTTTCACCAACGCGGGATTGTAAAACAGATCGTTCGTGGCTGGTGTGTGCTTGTTTGCAAACTTTTTGTGTATAGCTTTGACAGTGCTGCGGAGAGTATTACACTGTAAGAACCGCCCATGTTCTGAATTTTGTCGCTGTACATTTCAAAAGTGCTAAACAAATAGTTGTATTGACTACGTCAGTCGTCGCTCGCTCACCTCTTGAAACTCCCCATCCCGGATCCGGGATCGTGACTAAAGCCTCAGGCTCATTAGCATAACGCAACGTTAACGATTTCTGAAAATCGCAAATAAAATGAAAATAATGCGCCTACTCTCAAGCTTAGCCTTTTCTTAACAACACTGTCATCTCAGATTTTCAAAATATGCTTTTGAACCATAGCAATTCACTAATTTGTGTAAGAGTATGCTAAGCTAGCTTAGCATTTTGAGTAGCATTTAGCATGCAACATTTTCACAAAAACCAAATAAATAAAATCATTTACCTTTGAAGAGCTTCGGATGTTTTCAATGAGGAGACTCTCAGTTACATAGCAAATGTGCAGTTTTTCCTGAAAGCGTCTTTGTGTAGGAGAAATCGCTCCATTTTGTACATCACATTTGGCTACCGAAACGAACCGAAAATTCAGTCACCTACAACGTCAAACTTTTTCCAAATTAACTCCATAATATCGACCGAAACATGGCAAACGTTGTTTGGAATCAATCCTCAAGGTGTTTTTTCACATATCTCTTCATTGATATATCGTTCGTGGAAGCCTGCTTTCTTCTCTAAATTCCATGGAAAAATACTTGCAGCTGAGTTTTGCGCACCAATTTCGGCGCAGGACACCGGGGGACATCTGGTAAATGTGGTCTCTTATGGTCAATCTTCCAATGATATGCCTACAAATACGTCACAATGCTGCAGACACCTTGGGGAAACGACAGAAAGGGCAGGCTCGTTCCTCTCGCATTCACAGCCATATAAGGAGACAATGGAAAACGGAGCCTCAAAAATCCTGCTCATTTCCTGGATGCCGTCTCATCTTGGTTTTGCCTGTAGCTCACGTTCTAGGGCACGCACAGAGAATATCTTTGCAGTTCTGGACACGTCAGAGTGTTTTCTTTCCAAAGCTACCAATTATATGCATAGTCGAGCATGTTTTTGTGACAAAATAATGCGCATAAAACGGGCACGTCTTTTTATCCAAAAATGATATAGCGCCCCCAGAGTTTCAACAATCATTAATGTCTTCATCGAAATTACGGATTGCCTCTTATCCTCTTGTCATCCCCTTATGCCATAGTTTGCACATCTCAATTGTCAGTAGAAACCACATTTGTTTAAACAAGTCAGCCATATTAGCACAAAAAAAGCATTTTAAAAGGCAGTAAATTATGCTGAATGAACTGTCTAGCTGCTTGACAAGGCTACACTGAAAGCCAGGTATAGCAGTGGTAGGTAAGGTAACTCTGATGGCCGTGAAGTGTCAAATATAATCAACAAGGCTGCATTTTCAGCATGTCAGAAAAAAGTATGACTCCAGCTTGCAAAAAAAAAATCATATATATATATATATACATTGATTTTAGCGTTGGCAAATTGGCTTAGTCTCGTAGTGAGGAGCCTATAAAATGTTGCTAGATTCATAAACATGTTTTTGCAATTTTGAAATGTATTGGAATAAATTACCAAAATATAAAACTAGCTAGCCAGCTATGGGTAACTGTAGCTAGCTACCTGACATGAGTGCTAGCTAGATATGTTAGCTTACTAGGTACATTCATAGCTTTAGGTTGGTTGTTTTTAAGCTCAATTTGAAGATTTTCACCAAGGACGTTGCCTCTTCGATCATCACTTTCCCTCGCTTGGGCAAGGGACATTTAAGGGTGTGACAATGTAAAATGTCATTCAAGGGCTGAGGGTTTAGGGCCTAGGGCTGGTTACTTTGAGTTTGAAACGTAGCCTAGGTTGTATTTCGAGAAAAATGTAGCCTGTCTGACCCGTGACCAGACAACGAGAAGACTTCGAGAGCTGGTGTCAACCAGACTATAGAGAACAACTAAGGAATATTTGTTTTACTTGGTCGCCTGTTCTGTTTCGTAAGCGTTTCCGGAAGTCTCGTGATGTTGCGTCTCTGAGTTTAGAAAGTCTGTGATTCAATTGTGCATACATTTTTTTGTATCTTTGCGACACAGGAGGCTGCTGAGGGGAGAGCGGCACATAATAATGTCTGGAGCGAAGGAAATGGAATGATACTTTCCCACTTATTCTGCTCCAGCAATTACCACAAGCAAGTTCTCCCCAATTAAGGTGCCACCAACCTGTGTTTGTGTACTAAATGATCAAAGCTGATGTGCAGAAACACTGAATATGTCTACGCTTTGAACCCTGAAATAAAAAAAATAATGAAAATGCCATCAAGCTGAATATAGAACAAGTGAGGAATACACTGTTTTGAATTCACTGTCTCTTTCTAAAGCACTTTAGAAGTCTGTTAATATTCTTTGCTTGAGCTGGTGTGTAGCCGTCTTCACAATCTGGCCAATTGTTTCTGGGGATTAGAATGTTCCCTAAAGCCTATCCTCTATTTCCCTCCTCCACCTCTCTCTCTCTATCGTCAAGCAGGGGCCACTTTGTCACAAGCTAGTAACAGACACACACACATCAAAAGATAATAGAAATTCATTGTCTCTATTGGATTCCTGGGACATAACTACTGATGCACAAGTTTTCTTTCATTAGGTGCCATGCGCAGCTGGAGGAAAAGCAGGGCATAAATATTTGCTTTGTTTATTACTAAACCAAGTACCATGCATACACTAAACCGAAATACACATTCTTTATTCCCAAACAGTTTACATACAAACTGAAAAACAGTATTATGTTGAACTGCCAAAAGGTCATCAGGTGGGAGGAGGTCGAAGGGAGATTTGTATTTATTTGTATTTTGTATTCATTAAGGATCCCCATTAGCTGCTTCCAGGGTAGCAGCTCCTCTTCCTGGGGTCCAGCACAATTAAGGCAGTTATATACAATTTCAAATATTACATGACATTACATTTAATAACACTTTTCACAACACAGATTGTTCTAAGATTGTTGTAGTGTAGTTCATACTACTTGAGGAACTGTCATGCATCATGCTACCTATACCTTGTGGAATATTACAGGATAGGCCAATGACTTTACAGCAGATGTTCTAGGGTTCAAGGACACAGGTTCTTAAGGGACTACTGGGGCTGTAGGGAAAGAGGGGTCATCTGAGCTGTAACCTTGATCGACCAGCAGGTGATATATAAGATGGTTTAAAAAAATAAAATCTAAAGCATTACATGGTTAGGGGGACATTCACAGAGTTAGTGCATGTGACAAGACCCCTACAGATATAATTACTATGCATTCACAATGCACGTGGCAAATTGTCTGCAATCAACATGCCTTGCTGCTGATGACAAATGTATGTGTTATACTTGTGTGTCACAAATTGACCAGGGGTTCTGCCTGAAAAATTGCTCACTGGGGAGGAAAGGAAGGGGGGGGTCGGAAAGAAATTCAGCTTGGCAAACAACTGCGACATCAGCACGTAATCCATCATGATGCTGTGCATTCCACACACAGAGACATGCACAGTGTAGAGGTGTTCATGGGTCCACCCGAACCGGATTACCCAGGGTCGACCTGAGACCTGACCGGGTCCGAAATTCTGTAGTTGCCCATCGGATCCGGGTTGGAACAGATTTGATTGTCACGGTTCTTGGGTGTGTAATTAGAACTGATTTGCCGGTAAGGACCTGTACAGACCTGAACCTGACTGCTGCAGTAGAAAGAGAACTAATTTATGCTGCTGCTTCTTTTCACAAACGTTGGCCTGCTGCCAAGTCTGTTCCTCTTTCTCTCGATGCGGGCATTAACAGTTTTAATTAATAACATATCTAAAAAAATGATACATCTTCAACTGCTTCCCTGACTCGGATTGGATCGTGCCGGGTCTGGTTGTTCTCGGGTTTGTTCAAACCGGGTCTCCATATTTCAAGGGAAATGTGAAAAAAAGAAAATCTACTTCATATTCATTTTCTCAAGCACCACCCCAACATCAACAAATGTGAAAATTACACATTTACGTTTAGTACAAAAGATGGCAGATGATGCATTTCCAATGACATCGGTGTGCATTGTGATTTTTACCAATTTTGACTAGGTATTGCCAATTAATTGGTTGATGTCATTGGAAACACTTCTCATCTTTTTTACTATAAAACGTGCCATTTTCACATGTGGTGCTGGAGAGGAAGCTGATTTATTTTATTTTTTTACATTTCCTTTAAAACAATTTATTCAGGTAGGGTCCAGGGAGGAAATCCCCAATCCTTTTTGGAACAGGTCCAACTTCTTTCACCAGAGAAGACTGATGTACATCCACTGGATCAACGCTTCCATCTGTGATCTGATGAGCATAACAGCCACTGTTCTGTCCTGCATGGCTCTGTAGCATGTCTGAATCACATTCAGTAGGCAGGCAACTTTCACCAGCCAATTGTTTCAGAGCTACAGGAGTACATGTTCCACCATGGCACGGACTAGCCTAGGCAGCCAATTTATTAGAATGGCAAGTCTTAGTTATTGCATTCTAGCCACCCGGGATTTCGGTCTACATGTAGCGGGGGGGGGCAATTTAATGTGCTGAGTAACGGTAACACTCCAACCACATTTAGTTTTAGCAAAAAATGTAACGAAACATACCTACTTAATGCATCTCAGCACAGGTTGTCAGATGTATAACATTTCCAGGGTAATCGTGGTTACCTAGACACTCAAACACTGTAGGCCTACAGCCAGTCTTGAAATAAGTCAAGATGTTATACAAAATGTAAAACTCAAACTAGAAACTGACTAATCTATCATGGAGTATCTGACTAAACTGCATACATTTGCCTTAATTCTGTTAATTTGCGAGTGAAAGCATATCTACGGGAGTCGAACCTAATTGACATCTCAAGAGGCAGTCGTTTGAACCTGGTGAGAAAGTGCAAGCTGGCCAAGTAGATGAGAGAACAATTTCATCAAACAGCATTACTATTTCTGAAAAGACTGCGGTTACCATGTCCATGATGTTCTCAGATTATTAATGTGCCAGAAGGATGAAATATTTAATTGACTATTAATCAATGTTTTAATTATCCCAAGCGAAGCAATTATTTTACTGCAAGGAGACTGCAGATGCAGCAAGAAAAACAAAATGTCTGAAATGTGTTCTGAAAATATCCAGGCAGAATCTGTGGTATTCCAGACAGTTTGACAAAAATCAGGTCTTAGTCAAGACAGAAATGGACCTTGTACTGTACACTGAACTTTATTGTCAAATGGAAAATATATAACTTCAATAAATACTGTGGTAACAATCATACAGACGCACAAATGGACTTAATTTCAAAAGAGGTTGATGTTCTACAGCTAACACTGACCGTTACTTTAAACCATTTTCATACAGAGGAGGCTACACCCGCTGGCTGATAATACTATTGTCAAAGCAGTTCAGACTTCTCCAGTTATGAGAAATTGGAAAACACCAAAGTACTATGATGACAGAACAGAAAATAAAATTGCAGCTGTTAGATTTAGAACTACTTCACCAGCAGCTGCTTGGAGAGGGCGGAGGGATCTATAGCTACAGCGTCTGCAGGCTAGTTCTACTTAGCTACTTGACTTAGCCTACTGACCCAGTGAACTAGTCAAACGCCTAGTACCAAACAATGATACAAGCTAGGAGATATGCGTTTGAATTAAAGTAGGCTATGGATTCAGAGATTGACTGAGTAGTGTGTAGCCTGCACTAGAGCACCTCACAAAGCAAACAGCACTGTACAGTCCTTCAACCAGCTAACATTGAAAACTAGACACTGGTCATCAGAATCTGTGCATTGCATAGCTGAGGACATCCTTAAAAAGAATCCGTGCAATAATGGATTTGAGCTCAGTGACCTTCAGCACTGGCATCGTTAACCCCATCCTGCATGTAAAACTTGGCGTGGGTGTTCACCCCTACCGTTACGGAGTGACTGGCTTCGGGACTAGACACCACCGCTGAAATCTACCCAGTGACAGAGGAGCCATGGTGTAGGATACGTCCTCAAAGAGATGTAGCACATCTTTTCAAATCATTGGCTATGATCGTTATGCAGCCAGTCACAACAGTAGTACGCTGAGCGATATCGCCACTGTCAAGTTTTTCTTTGGTTGTAAACTTATAAGACAGCAAAACAAGGAGGAAGCAGGCAATGCTGATCGAAAACATCGCTAGAACAATATGCAACGTACTAAAACACATTAAAAAGGCTTTCAGCTCTGTTGTAACAGTGTGCAACAAGTTTTTAACACAAACATCCCATTTCCATTTGACAAACTCAAGGCAGTAACAAAACAAAACTCGAACAGGCAGTCCTTTGAACTTCTGGCTGTAAGTGCGAGACCTGGGGGCAAGCGCAAGAGCTCCATCTCTCTTCGTAAACCATTTTACTGAGCAGAACACAGTAGCGGTCTCTCGCATCTGAACAAGGATCTTCTCACTCAGTGGTGAATACACAGTACACTTTTCTCTTTGAGGACAAAAGTCAAAAACCAGATTAGCGCATTTACTGTCCAGATCCCGGACCAAAAAAAGTGCACGTCATTTCCGCGGGTGAAGAAATGTCGACAAGAAGTCCACACGTCTTTGTGGATTAGTTTATTGACCTTTAAAAATAAATAAACTGAAGACATTTAAGTCTTCAGTGGCCTCAGTCTCTCCGGTGTACTTCTCCTATGACAGAGTAGGGCAGCTAGATGTAGGTTGATAGTTTTTTTTGGGGGGGGGCTGATAATGTCATGTGCGGCGATAACCCGCCTTCTCACTGCTTTGCATGCATGTCTAGAAGGAGGGAAGGGGCTCTATGCACAGTCCTCACCACCCACCTGCTCCTGCCAGTCCATAACAGTCAGTCGCCCTAGTCTAGGGCAATCACATGACTGTACAGCTCTTGGCCTTGTCTTTGCGAAGGTCTGACGTGACAGCGGTTAGTTCGGGCCTACTGGGCATGTGTGAGATCCTCTTGGTGCTCCTGGAGGACTTGTTGCGTTTGACGTTCTTGTTGCCCTTGTTGACGCAGGCCAGCGTGGCCACGTGGAAGAGGTCCCTGACGCTGTTCTCAGACTGCAGAGACGAACACTCGATGTACGGAGCACTGATCTGCTTGGCCATGTTAGAGCCCTGAGACAGAGAATCAGTGGGAGAGATGAACAAAGAGTCTGGAACTCAAGCATATTTCAGTATTGAAAATCTATGCAATTTAGCAGACTTAACATTTTTTTTAAGCTGTAAATAGATGGCACTATTAATGAATAAATGTGGCAAGTGAAAGACATACAGTACAAGTCCAATAAAAACTATGAACTGCATATTAGTGAGTGTCAAACTACGAGCAAAAAGCATGTAGCGCCTACCTGATCATATGACACGGGTGTCTGTCTGTGACTGGATAGTTCCACCAGTGTGGTGAGGTCTGTACGGAGATCTGACTTGCATCCCACCAGCAGGATCTTGGTGTTGGGACAGAACTCCTGGATCTCGCCTCTCCACTATACGGAGGAAAGAGAACGGGAGAGATCAGCAACAGTTCTAGTACAAAAAAAAAAAGTTGTGCTTTTACAGGATTGGTTTATATTCAGCGTCAGACAACCCAACATGAGTTAAGTGGATAACGTGACTTTTTGTTATGCGCAAGGATCAAATTAAGATTTGGGCTTCTGTGAGTAAAACATGTGCATAAAGGGCTGTATTGATGGACACTGGAGCATCTCAACAAGTCAACCACCCACACCCTCTCGTTGTCTTTCTATCATGCCATCGTTGAAAAGAAAGGGAAAAAAGTCACTCTGACAGCGCTAGCTTTGTGTCGCGCAACTTAAGTAATGGAAAACACCCTCTTCCACTTTTCCAGGCTTATTCAGAGCCTTGAACATCATGTTTCCCCTTAGTTGTTCAACACAGGACCACACGCCTCTCAGCTGGTGCAATACTGAGCGTTGGTGACATTACAGGTCAAAGGGCACCGAGACCCACCATAGCCGTGTCTGGGATCTGGACGACCATGTGTGAACAAGGCCAGTTGGACTACTGCTGAGCCTCACGCGAGTTTGTTTTCACATTCCTCTCAAATGGTACAACCCGAGTTCTAGTCCCCTCATTGGTACAGCCCGGTAAAGTAATTTGGAGCGCTGGGATTTCTGAAAAGCCACTTGACCCAGTAACAAAGAAGACTTTTAGAGAGGGTCAAGGGGGCTGATTGAAAATTCTAGTGGGACAGGCCACTTCCTACTATAATTCAGGGGCAAAGCAGAGGTAGCTTACAATATACAGGACATACATGCCCTGAAAACGCACCTTCTTCAGTACACTGTCCAGGGTCTCTGGTCTGCTGATGTCAAAGCAGATGAGGACTGCATCAGAGTCCGGGTAGGAGAGAGGTCGCACGTTGTCATAGTATGGTGAACCTGCAAAGACAAGCATAAGAGCAAGGTCAAAATATGCAAACAAGGTCAAATTAATACACCATCACATCTCCTCAGCTCTGCACTGTAACTGTGCTAAAACTAAACATGTCATCAGTTCCAGACATAGATTTTATACAGTGCAGGTGTTAGAATGACCCAGGGATAGAAAACTTACTCCCTGACGCCATGTGACTGTGCGAGTCAACACCTAGGGACAGCCATAGTAACAGCTTGTGTAATCATTTAATATGCTCGTAGAGCTCTCCCACACACGCGCTCCTTGCTCGGAGCTCTGGCATCCATTCATATCCAGCCCAGAGGCCACAGTCAGAATTAGGACAGGAGACCTCTTCCAAATTCGGCAGATAAGGGTTTCACTGATTAGGCTAGCTATTCAAAGCTTCATCTAAGAAACAAAATTATACACTCCCGTCCCTGGTCACTGCTGTATACTACATGAGATCCCACCAGTTACCCCCCCCAGAGTGTCTCACCATAAAAAGGGGGACTGGGCAACTGATTAGGAGCAGGCTAGATTGGAACCTAAATATGGCATGATCTTTTTTTTTTTTTGCATTTCTTTGAAGCATCTTTCCACATGAATTTTAATTTCCTCAATTCTACTGCACACTAATATAATAATGCCCGGAGGAGTCACCAACAAAGTCAGGTAAAAACAAGGCAAATTAAAGACAAATTGTTTTACTTATTATCCAGTAGAGGTGGTATGCCACATGCAAAAAGCAAGACACCTGAGATTCAAACTGAATTTGGAATAGGACTACTTCATTAAAGCCCAACAATACGTGTACAGTCTGATGACTAGCAGTGGAACATTGAGCTTACAGATGTGGAATGCTATGCCAAGAATATTAGGAATATTTGTTTCGTGAGATTACAAGCATGTCTGGGAGATCCTTTGAGAGCGCCAAACAGAAGAGTTGCGCGTGCCCCCCAGCATACAATCAAGCCCCTAACTGGTCTGTTAGGGGGACCACCCTGGTTGGTTTGTCTAACCTGATAACTCAGCGATGATACGTGGCCCTTCCCTGGACTTTACCCTTCTGAACAATGAGACTGCTCATCGATCAGCTAAAGAATGAAGATAGGAGTGTTTAACGTCATTGAATAGATTCAGCAAAAGTATACATTGCTCATGGAGACGGATTGTTAAATGTACTATAAAGAAACAAACAGTGGTCACTGAAAATAAATAAGAATGTTAACTGACTTGCCTAGTTAAATAAAATTCAAATAGGGACACTGATAATACATGAGCACAGGAAAAAGGTGAGGATGGTCGATGGCACTGCTGACAGACAGCTCATTAGCCCCATTTCAGTGCAGCCCTGAGGCTTGTTCAGTCCCCTGATTCCGACAGCCAGGTACCCATCTCATCCTTAGCCACCCCTGTATGACGGAGGACATGTTTCGACACAGAAGGGTCTCCGGGACCTCTAAAAACACTGACCGGTGACCTCCCTGACCAAGGGCAGCCAGCTCTATGAAGAGTCTTGGTGGCTCCAAACCATTTAAGAATGATGAGGCCACTATGTTCTTGGGGACCGTCAATGCTGCAGACATCCCCTCCCCAGATCTATGACTCGACACAATCCTGTCTCAGAGCTCTACAGGCAACTCCTGCGACCTCATGGCTTGGTTTTTGCTCTGACATATAACGTCCCACAGTTGACAGTGTATAGATATGTGTTCCTTTTCAAATCATGTCCAATCAAATTGTATTTACCACAGGTGGACTCCAATCAAGTTGTAGAAACATCTCAAGGATGAGCAATGGGAAAAGGATGCCCCTGAGCTCAATTTCAAGTCTTATTGCAAAGGGTCTGAATAGTTTATATAAAAAGGTATGTGTAACACTTTCAGAAACATTTCTAAAAACCTGTTTTCATTTTGTCATTATGGGGTAGTGTGTAGATTGCTGAGGATTTTTTATTTGACCTTTATTTAACTAGGCAAGTCAGTTAAGAACAAATTCTTATTTTCAATGACGGCCTAGGAACAGTGGGTTAACTGCCTGTTCAGGGGCAGAACGACATATTTGTACCTTGTCAGCTCGGGGATTTGAACTTGCAACCTTCCAGTTACTAGCCCAAAGCTCTAACCACTAAGTGTAACGGATGTGAAACGGCTAGCTTAGTTAGCGGTGTGCGCTAAATAGCGTTTCAATCGGTGACGTCACTTGCTCTGAGAGCTTGAATTAGTTGTTCCCCTTGCTCTGCAAGGGCTGCGGCTTTTGTGGAGCGATGGGTAACGATGCTTCGACGGTGACTTGTTGATGTGTGCAGAAGGTCCCTGGTTTGCGCCCGGGTTTGGCCCGGGGGGACGGTGTAAAATTATACTGTTACATAGGCTACCCTGCCACCCCATACAATACAGCGTTATTCTAAAATGTAACAAAATGTGGGAAAAGGAGTCTGAATGGTTTCCGAAGGCATTGTACTTAAAATATAAAAAGGTGAGAATGTTTTGCTCACAACATAGGCAGAGTTTTGAAAACGAGCTTAATAAATAAAATAAAGCGATGCAAACAATGAGGTCTTTGTGAATAGATCCAGCCTCTTGTGAATGGCATGCAGCTCAAACTCACTCAACACAGAGTCAAGAGCCCTGCCAGTGCTACCATATTAGAGGGCAGCCCAGCCATATCGGTCAAGGGCTGAACTACAAAAATAATGAAATCCTTAAAAAGCCAGGTAGGCCTTATGCTGTTCCTTTGTCTCATTAGACTAAAGACATCAAGAAGCTACAAACAAGTGACACCAAATGCTGTGTGTGCTTGCTTACTACATCCTACCTAAACACCAGATCAACAGCCCGGGCACTCCTTCTCTGACCTGCTCCTCCAATAGGTGAATGACCAGCCTTCGGGGCATCTACATGAAACATGGGTGGATGTCAGTGGGAGTTCTAATGAGTCACCTATTTTATTTTATTTAACTAGGCAAGTCAGTTAAGAACAAATTCTTATGAAGGCCTCAGAACAGTGGGTTAACTACCTGTTCAAGGGCAGAACGACAGATTTGTACCTTGTCAGCTCGGGGATTTAAACTTGCAACCTTCCGGTCACTAGTCCAACGCTCTAACCACTAGGCTACCCTGCCACCCCAACATGGACATCCAGTTTGAAATAAGCCTCTAATCAAACACCACTGCATAAAGACAATAAAGATGGACCCAGTCAGCAATAGAGGGTGTACCTGATTGCGAGTCAGTGTCTCTTCACAAACTATCCCATTCATTACACTGGGTGATAGCGGTTGGTTCAATAACAAACATGACCTCATTTATTATGCACAGATAGTAACAGTGTAGTGGTGAGCCTGAGGCTAAGAGGTGAGACAACTGACAGCTGAGAAACCTACACTTGCTGTGTGCCAGGTACCGACAACCATCTGCTCAAATGGCTAGACCAGAGATCCAGTAACATACAGTATATAGTGACGCTTCCAAACAAACTGCTTTAACATTAGCACAAGACACTAAAACATCAGGCTTCTCGTAGTGCTGGACAGAAATATCCCCATGAACAGCTTCTGCTATAAGATTACATTTGTAAAAATAATATTGCCCAGTGTAGCTAAGGCAGTCCCCAACATCACCCATATCAGGCCTGGTGTGGTGAGCTGAGCTTTTCCTGAAGCTGTGGTGTAGTCACGGAGTAATGTCCTGGACAGACACATGGGAAGCTACAATCAGCTGGTGGACATAGTAGGGGAGGTGCCCAGAGCTCTTGTATCCCCCCAGCTGGTGAAGCAGCCCACAGCTCTTCCTCCCCCTACAGCAGCCAGCCGTGGGAGTGGAGGAGCCCAATCCCTCAGCCAGTCCAGGCTGATTCAGAGGCTGTAGATAGGAAATTATTACCACCAGGGGCTGGGTTAAAGGCGTCCACCTGCTTCCCAGCCGAAACAGTTCGGAAGACGGCATGTATACTTTATGACATTGTTACGTTTTCGTTCGTTGTGGACTTCGGTAAGGTTTTATTTTCGACTCGAGGCAAACACATCGGTAGTCTACGCCCCTTTGTCGGTTATTGGGCATCAGTAGAGATTCTTCAATTAAAGTCTTGTCATTCAATGATATGAGTTTTCATGAACATTCTTTTCCAAATACTGCACCAAGTCCTTCGTTTGATGTACATTGCGCTATTTAGATCTAGTCTTCAAAAACTAGAAAATGAATGACAGATTTATTGTGCCATGTTAATTCTGACTAATTCCAGGAAGCGTATACTGGCTATGGCGAGTCAAAATGGACAAATAGTATTATTGCTGCTTTTTTGTCGTTTGTCAAACGAAAGTTACTTTTTTTTAAGAGAGCATGCGAGCACACTCGTTCAGTTCGCCTAGATGAGTGCAGCCGAACTGAAGCATACTGACGCCTTAGGGGTGTCCACATGCTTCCCATCCGAAACAGTTTTATTATGGTCTTCGACAAGGGTTTTCGGCTGTTCATGCACCCATTTTTTTCTTGAGGCAAGCCTAAATTCGGAAGCCAAATTCTACGCCCCCTACAGTGAGTTAGTCATCAACGAGACTACTCGTTGTCATGCAAATTATTTCACTGGAGAAATAACGGACCAAACATCTTAGTTAATGTAAAATTGAAGACTGAGACCTCCTCGGTAACTCAATAAACCTGTAATAAATTTAAGTTTTTATATTAATTTACACTTTAAATTAAATAGCTACGGTGTATCAAGACGAACAGACAGTACTAATGCCGCTTCCCTTGTTTTTCAAGCAAAGTTATTTTAAGAGTATGCGAGGCACATACGTTCACTTCGCCTAGCCGAGTTCTGTTAGGAGCAAACTGAACCTACTATGCGAACGCCTTTAGGGTTAGATCTCCCGGGACCTCTGTGGGGAAATGTTTTTAGCAAGAACAGATGTAAGGAATGTGTCAGCATTTATTGAGTCAAAAACGATTCCAAATGGCAGCCGAGTGATTTTAAGTTCAGTTAGCCTGTTGCTGTCCCCAATCAGGGCTTTTTCTAAATGCTATGCTATTCAAAACTAACAATATAAATAATTAATTTGCAAATGTATTGTGTTTTCTTAGCTGGTACCGCAACTGAGTGCCAAATGGCTTCATCTGTTTTTACTCAGCTCTGGACCAAGATGCACAGAGGTGTGGATGTAAACACTGCACATTGAAGACAAATCCTCGCGCTACAGCGGTCCATCCCAACATGCTAGAGATGCGTCACCGAGTTCAATCTCTGTAGAGTCTCCACTCACTGGGGTGGTTTAATATATTAATGACCCGTCAAATTAAGATTTCAGGCAGAGCGCAGTCTAATTCGAACGCTCACTGTTCCAATCCAAATTCCAGTCGGACTCGTTCCCTGTGACACTGCCATATTTAAGAAATTATATAGAGATTAAATAAAACATTGTCATGCAAAGTTACTCACCTGAAGTGTCCCAGAGACTGAGTTCTATTCTTTGCGTGTCGATTTCGAAACTGGCTGTGTAGTTCTCGAACACCGTTGGGACATAATTCTATAAAGAATTTACAACGCATTATTGTCGCTCTCACACACACACAATTGTCCAACAATGTTAAAATGAATTGTACCCAGAAAAACATTTTCCATCACAATTTGATCCATAACGCTGCAAGCATATCATTTGAATAATTGAAGACTTGGCATGTACTAAAGCGCACACGAAAGTTCGAAATTCTTTCCAACACTTCCCCGGGTAACGCCTTACAAACCTGCACGTTTATATGCATTTACCCAAACGATAGCCAACAACATACCTCTGGAAAGCAATCTTTCGCAAAGACGTGAAGAAGAGCAGTTTTTCCACACTGACTGTCCCCAACGACCACGATTTTACGCTTCACGCTCTGGTTAGGATCCATCCCGGATTTCGGTGAAAGCTTTTGACTGGATCCTGTATCCTTCATTGACTTTTTAAAATGTATGTAGATTGCCGACTTCAAAGAGAAAAACTCCGCATAGAAATCAGATCCCCCATAACAATTGCTCCTGTGCTGTGATATTGTTTAGCCTTTAATTCACACGCGTCCTCGTTGCACTGAAAAACTACTGTGGCTAATGCCCAGCGATGCGTACGGGGGTGTATATATGGGCCACCGGTGAACCAATCGCTTTCCCTGGTCATTTTGTGAAGCAGTAGTCCGCCCCTTTCTCCCTCGTGGAGGCAATCAACATTACCACGAGGACAGCGCCCTCTATTTCTTGGTATTTCAGGATCTCAGAGGAACAGAACATAGAGACATGTTCAGAGATGAAAAGAAGCCAGCAAGTTTATTTCACCTGATAGTAAAAATAAGTCATTATCACTGTGGCTGAATAAGTGGGACACCTCAAGATGAAGGTATTAATAAAGTGAATTATTTTATTTTTATTTTACCTTTATTTAACTAGGCAAGTCAGTTAAGAACAAATTCTTATTTTCAATGACGGCCTAGGAACAGTGGGTTAATTTCCTGTTCAGGGGCAGAACGACAGATTTACCTCCCGGTTACTACGTTTACATTACATTTAAGTCATTTAGCAGACGCTCTTATCCAGAGCCACTTACAAATTGGACTAGTCCAACGCTCTAAACACTAGGCTACCCTGCCGCCCCATTAACTAAACGGTCCATTATGTAATTCAGCAGAAATACCTGGAAGGCTGGAACAAGGTGTCTGTTCAACACCTGGTGAACTAATGCACACATAACTCGTGTTTAGAACATGTGGCTGCCCCCAGGGCGAAACAGGCATGTGTATGAAGATACTTTTCTTCACTTCTGGTAGGTCTGCTTCTGCATCTGGTAACAACAGGCTCAACCTGTGTTTTCCCGCCCCTCCCTTGGGTTTGGTCAAGGGAAAGCAGTGAGATTAATTCAATTCACTTTGAGATGAAGGACACTGGAGTGGTTCAAGATTAAGAGGGAGGGAAATTACATTTGTTTTGGGTTAAGTAGGCCCATCAGGGATGAGATGGGTGATGAATGTAATTCGTGAAGGGAACATACTTTGAATGCAGTGTATCAATGAATGAAAGGACACATTAATAAATAACATGAAAAAAATGTGCAGGGACCTTTATTTCACAGGTTGTCCCATCTAGCTATTTTAAGATGAATGCACTAACTGCAAGTCGCTCTGGATAAGAGTGTCTGCTAAATGACTAACATGTAAATGTAAAATGTAAACAACTACAACAGGTCTACTCTTATAAAGGTCTACTCTTTTAAAAAGGTCTACTCTTTTAAAGGACCTTTCCTGGGACTGTGTGTTCTTGTGCATAGAGGAGATGAATATGAATGATGACAGAGCCCATAGGCAACATCTGCTGTCTCTCACCTATCTCACCATCAGTCAGTGTGTTCTTCTGTAGCACGATGGAGGAAACAACGTCTCACACACACTCTCTCTGAGCATTACTTATTGTGAGATATGATGAGTTCCCTTGACTTTGCCCTGCAGCTGTTCGTCATAGTAAACACACAATGAGGCTCTAAATAAGGGAGAGGATTCTGCTTTGGTTTAAGGAAAGCACTTCATTCTGCAGCATTGCCCCGGGGCCCCAACATTTAGCCCCTCCCCCCCCTCCTCTTCATTAAAATTAGCCACTAATGGTGTCGACTACTGCTAATGATGTTCACCATGCGGTCTCACATGCTGTCATTTCCTGAATAAGCTAATCATTGGAAACGGGTGTTATAAATATGAAGAAATATTAGTGTGTGTGATTAGATGCTGAGAGCTGGGAATATTCACCACCACCACCTTGGTTAGAGCGTTGGGCCAGTTACCGAAAGGTTGCTGGATCGAATCCCCGTGCTGACAAGGTTACAAAATCTGTCGTTCTGCCCCTGAGCAAGGCAGTTAACCCACTGTTCCCTGGGCACTGAAGACGTGGATGTCGATTATGGCAGCCCCCCTCACCTCTTTGATTGAGGGGTTGGGTTAAATGCAGAAGACACATTTCAGTTGAATGCATTCAGTTGTACAACTGACTAGGTATCCCCCTTTCCAAAATCACTGATGAACATAAACTGACCAAACTACTGTGCAAAAACCAAAACAGTGAGAAAAGGAGAATTATGATACATTTTACTGCAATGCACCTCATAGTTTGATGCTATTGATTTCCGTCGGTGGGAAGCAGTGCAAGTCAATCTGAATTATAAACTGGGTGGTTCGAGCCCTGAATGCTGATTGGCTGACAGCCGTGGTATGTCAGACCATATAGCACATGTATGAAAAAACATGTATTTTTACTGCTCTAATTACATTGGTAACCAGTTTGTAATAGCAATAAGCACCTCATGGGTTTGTGGTATATGGCCAATATACCACGGCTAAGGGCTGTGTGCAGGCATTACGCGTTGTGTCGTGCATTTGAACAACCCTTAGCCGAGGTATATTGGTCAAGAAATGTAGCTGATATGGCTGACTTGCTTAAACAAATGTGGTTTATAATGGCAATTGAGATGTACAAACTATGGCATAAAAGGGGACGACAAGAGGATAAGAGGCGATCCGCAATTGTGATTAAGACATTAATGAGTGAGCTAGGACGGACGTGTCACGGATCCCACTGGAACTTTCATTGCGCACACCTGGCCCCTATTCCAACTGATTCTATTTGTATATATGTGCCCACTGTTCCATTTGTCTTGGTCGATTATTGTTACAATGTCCGTTGGTGCGTGTGAGTACCTGTGCTTTTTTTGGCTTTCGTGCCCTTGTGGATTGCGCAGATGATTAATCATGATAATGTCATTGATATTCAGGTCGTAGCCCTAGAAAGAGGCCCGAGTTCCAGACTTACAATTCCGGGTTGGATGTCATTTCAAAACGTATTTTCCCAATCAGAGCAATTTTTTTTCCGGAATTCCCAATTGTCTTGAACTCAAGTCAAGTTTTTGCTGGAGTCTCTGACAATTTTATGGGCTTTCCTCTGACACCACCTATTATATAGGTCATGGATGGCAGGAAGCTTGGCCCCAGTGATGTACTGGGCCGTACGCACTACCCTCTGTAGTGCTGATACCGAGCAGTTACCATACCAGGCGGTGATGCAACCAGTCAGGATGCTCTCGATGGTGCAACTGTAGAACGTTTTGAGGATCTTGGGACCCATGCCAAATCTTTTCAGTACATCACTGGGGCCAAGCTTTCTGCCATCCAGGACTTATATAATAGGCGGTGTCAGAGGAAAGCCCATATAATTGTCAGAGACTCCAGCCACCCAAGTCATAGACTGTTTTCTCTGCTACCACATGGCAAGTGGTACCGGAGCGCCAAGTCTAGGACCAAAAGGCTCCTTAACAGCTTCTACCCCCAAGCCATAAGACTGCTCAGCAGTTACTCAAATGGCCACCGGACTATTACATTGACCCCCCAGTTCCGAGTTAACAGTTGTTTTGCGGCTGCACAAATCATTCTTCATTGACAGCATGGCCAATGTTGAATGTTTATCATTTTAAACTTGGAAAAGAGACACTTATTCCCAGATTTGGGACCACACAGCCACTCCACTGAATAGCAGGCTAGTGATTGCTCTGCAATTCTTGCTGTTAGCCACTGTCATTGATTCCTTCCAAACCACTCATTGTTGATTTTGAGATTTCCAACTTGTGTCATGTTTATGGCGGATGAGCACCGATATGTTTCATCTATAATTTCTCTTGATTATTTCTCTTTATACGACAAGGATTAAGAAGAATTTGCCAGTAGATTGTCAACTTGACTGATGATGATGATGACTGCTAGCCAAGATTTTGAAAGTATGATGTCGACATGTTGACAGTCCAATCAAAGCTACTGTAGCTATAACGGGTATTAACGTCATTTTATCTGTGGCCAATGACCTTGAGACTTCTTGGATGGGCACCTATATTGCAACATCTATGGCAGCTCGAGGTCTAACCTTAGACTTGGCGGTGACGTACTGTCCCCACAAGTGACAGAACACAGCTAATCATGGCGAGAACACATACGCTCTGTATTTTCCACTGGCTGCCACCAACACTGAAAGCACCGAGCTAGACTGAAACACCTGTATTTGGAGCTGCCTTACTCAAGAAAATAAAGAAGAGACCATGTTTTTATGCAGCTGTATTAACTCAATGATTATTATTTTTATTTTTTTACATTGTTTGCAAATTGATATGTGACATGTATTAATGCCAAAACAACATGCAAAACAGGTAAACCTGTTATTTTGTTAACAAAAAAATGTGGGGCTCAAAATAGGTGGGGCTCTGTCCCATCTGCCCTGAATGATGGGTCGCCACTGCAGATAACAGTTCACAACAGTTCACAGTTATATGTATTGGGTCCTGGCAATGTGCAATGGCATCCACCCGCTAGAAACAGGCATCACATGGACAAGGTGTGACAGACAGATGCTGTCATCATCGGTTCCCCTTTGTCTCAGTGTTGAGGAGAAGAATACTGCTTTTTCATTTCCCCAACCTTCTCAAGTGTTGTTATATTAAATTTGGCTTTATGTTTTTGCTCACAGACTGAGGAAGGTTGAGTTGAGAAGGTTGCGCTTCTTCAAAGCGCTCTTTAAGCTACTGTCAAACATTAAATTAA
This sequence comes from Oncorhynchus masou masou, assembly GCF_036934945.1. Classification (NCBI taxonomy): domain Eukaryota; kingdom Metazoa; phylum Chordata; class Actinopteri; order Salmoniformes; family Salmonidae; genus Oncorhynchus; species Oncorhynchus masou. The sequence goes on along the minus strand of NC_088221.1, from coordinate 42,182,374 downwards.
CCACCTCAGGGAAAATAAACCCTATATTACCGTAAACCAGATCAATAGTTGTGTTGTTAAACCACATTAACTTGGTAGCCTGTTATTTTCACACCTCATATGCTTTCTCAATTACACTCCATGTGTTGGAGCTAGCTTAAATGGCTGCAGCCGCAGGGTCTACTCCTGTCTGGCTGCTAGTCAGCCTTCACAGAGACCCACTGGTGGGATACAGACTAGCCTAGGGTCCTGGTGGGGCTGTCACAGCCATGGATCAAGTGACCGCAGATTAGAATCTGGGTGTCTGCAGGCACTGTGAGAGAGAGAGAGAGAGAGAGAGAGAGAGAGAGAGAGAGAGAGAAAAATAGAGACTCCTCTGAGATGGTGTGGGGGAGGAAGGAGTGGTAAGAAGAGGGAGAAAGAGAGGAAGAAGGAGAGGATACAGACAAACAAAGCCAACAAGGGAAAAGGGAAGAAGAGATGAAGTGGGGCAGGAGGACAGCAGCATATGATGAGTGTAAATCAAACCGTGTGTGTGTTTGTGCTGTGTCGGTATGTGTGTGTGTGTGTTTGTGCTGTGTCGGTATGTGTGTGTGTGTGTTTGTGCTGTGTCGGTATGCATGTGTGTGTGTGTGTGTTTGTGCTGTGTCAGTATGCGTGTGTGTATGTGTGTTTGTGCTGTGTCAGTATGCGTGTGTGTATGTGTGTTTGTGCCGTGTCGGTATGTGTGTGTGTGTGTTTGTGTTTGTGCTGTGTCGGTATACATGTGTGTGTGTGTGTGTGTTTGTGCTGTGTCGGTATGCATGTGGGTGTGTGTGTGTTTGTGCTGTGTCGGTATGCGTGTGTGTGTTTGTGCTGTGTCGGTATGCGTGTGTGTGTTTGTGCTGTGTCGGTATGCATGGGTGTGTGTGTGTTTGTGCTGTGTCGGTATGCATGTGTGTGTGTGTGTTTGTACTGTGTCGGTATGCATGTGTGTGTGTGTGTTTGTGCTGTGTCGGTATGCATGTGTGTGTGTGTGTTTGTGCTGTGTCGGTATGCATGTGGGTGTGTGTGTGTTTGTGCTGTGTCGGTATGCGTGTGTGTGTATGTGTGTTTGTGCTGTGTCGGTATGTGTGTGTGTGTGTGTGTTTGTGCTGTGTCGGTATGTGTGTGTGTGTGTGTTTGTGCTGTGTCGGTATGCATGTGTGTGTATGTGTGTTTGTGCTGTGTCGGTATGCATGTGTGTGTATGTGTGTTTGTGCTGTGTCGGTATGCGTGTGTGTGTGTGTGTTTGTGCTGTGTCGGTATGCATGTGTGTGTGTGTGTATTTGTGCTGTGTCGGTATGCATGTGTGTGTGTGTGTTTGTGCTGTGTCGGTATGCATGTGTGTGTGTGTGTTTGTACTGTGTCGGTATGCATGTGTGTGGGTGTGTTTGTGCTGTGTCGGTATTCATGTGTGTGTGTGTTTGTGCTGTGTCGGTATGCATGTGTGTGTGTGTGTTTGTGCTGTGTCGGTATGCATGTGTGTGTGTGTGTTTGTGCTGTGTCGGGTATGCATGTGTGTGTACGTATACACTGTATGTGAATGTGTGTGGGTTTAGTGTCAGTGTAGTGTGTGAGGGAGTGTGTATTTGATTGGTCACCCAGGCTGTGAAGTCCAGTAGGCCTGTCCTGTCAGATGCATGTTAGCAATGCACGTACGAACAAAGACACACACAAAGACAAAACACACACACACAAACACAGATAAAACACACACAGACACACACACACACAATATGGGTTTCTTTGTTTAACAGCAGTCTGTCATCCTGGGGTGGATCTATTTGGTGAGGTAATTCCTGTGTAATTCCTCCTTATGTGTCGGTCGCTCTGACTCACTCTTTCTGGAATGTGTGGCCATTATGCCTCACAGGCCAGCAGGGTAGGAAACTCCTCTATGGAACTGCCCAACATCTACAATGACGCTGTGATTTTACTTATTAGGGTGTGTTTGCTTGAGTTCTTTGAATTACTAACAGCATGACATGATCAGTGGCGGAACCTGAAGTACATTTGAACTGCATGCACAGGACTGTATAACAGGTTATTGAAAAACCAAGTAAAATAGGCATGGTGTGTACAGACCGAGCATATGCCGTGAAATGCTGACTTACAAGCCCTTAACCAACAGTGCAGTTCAAGAAGAGTTAAGAAAATATTTACCAAATAAACAAAATAAAAACGAACACAATAAAGTAACAATAGTGAGGCTATATACAGGGGGTACTGGTACCATGTCAGTGTGGAGGCTATATACAGGGGGTACTGGTACCATGTCAGTGTGGAGGCTATATACAGGGGGTACTGGTACCATGTCAGTGTGGAGGCTGGTACTGGTACAGTGGGAGGCTATATCCAGGGGGTACTGGTCCGTGTCAGTGTGGAGGCTATATACAGGGGGTACTGGTACCATGTCAGTGTGGAGGCTATATACAGGGGGTACTGGTACCATGTCAGTGTGGAGGCTATATACAGGGGGTACTGGTACCATGTCAGTGTGGAGGCTATATACAGGGGGTACTGGTACCATGTCAGTGTGGAGGCTATATCCAGGGGGTACCATGTCAGTGTGGAGGCTATATCAGGGGGTGTACCAGTGTGTGGAGGCTGGGGTACTGGTACCATGTCAGTGTGGAGGCTATATCCAGGGGTAGTGTGGAGGCTACTGGTACCATGGTACCATGTCAGTGTGGAGGCTATATGTCAGGGGAGTACTGGTACCGTGTCAGTGTGGAGGCTATATACAGGGGGTACTGGTACCGTGTCAGTGTGTACAGGTTAGAGGCTATATTTGGTACCACAGTGTGGAGGTAGGGGTGAAGTGACTGCATAGATAATAAACAGCGAATAGCAGCAGTGTACAAAACAGATATAGTCCAGTGTCCATTTGATTAGTTGTATAGCAGTCTGGTACCGTATGGCTTATACAGGGGGTAGAAGCTGTTATATACAGGGGGTAGCCTTTTGGTCCTACCGACTTGGCTCTCAGGGGGTACTGGTACCGCAGTGTGCTATATACATGTGGTAGCAGAGAAAACAGTCTATGACTTGGAGGACTGGAGTCTCTGATAATTTTATGGGCTTTCCTCTGACACCACCTATTATATAGGTCCTGGATGGCAGGAAGCTGGTGATGTACTGGGCCGTACGCACTACCCTCTGTAGTGCTGATGCCGAGCAGTTGCCATACCAGACGGTGATGCAACCGGTCAGGATGCTCTCGATGGTGCAACTGTAGAACGTTTTGAGGATCTTGGGACCCATGCCAAATCTTTTCAGTACATCACTGGGGCCAAGCTCTCTGCCATCCAGGACTTATATAATAGGCGGTGTCAGAGGAAAACCCATAAAATGATCAGAGACTCCAGCCACCCAAGTCATAGACTGTTTTCTCTGCTACCACATGGCAAGCGGTACCGGAGTGCCAAGTCTAGGACCAAAAGGCTCCTTAACAGCTTCTACCCCCAAGCCATAAGACTGCTGAGCAGTTACTCAAATGGCCACCAGACTATTACATTAACCCCCCCCCCTCCATTTGTTTTGTACACTGTTGCTACTCGCTGTTTATTATCTATACATAGTCATTTCACCCCTACCTACAGTACAGGTACAAATAATTAATATAATAATATATCCCATTTAGCAGACGCTTTTGTCCAAAGCGACTTACAAGTCGGCTGGGGCCACTACTTTTACATATGGGTGGTCCCAGCGGGAATCGAACCCACGACGCTTGGCGTTGCAAGCGCCATGCTCTACCGACTGAGCCACACAGATGGGGAATTTCCTGTCCTCAGTAGTAACCACAGCGATGTCTGATGATCTCATGTTCTAGAGCTCTGCTCTGGGAGAGGTGAGCAATGGAAAACTCAACTGTCATTTCCTTTCCATTTTTCTAAAGAAGCTCTTGCTGTTCTGGAAGATTCTTTTCCTTCCTGTTCTCTCTCTGTAATCCACCTCACTTCAAAGTCCTAGTGCTAAATTGAGGCAGAATTAGTGCTAGATTTTCCCAGTGCTCTGCTGAAGGTAACTCCATAAAGGCAGAACAGAAGAGTAGTCGATGTAGTGCGGTCTGACATCTGAGCCTCATGTGATCATGTCAGCCTAGTCTTGTTGGGTAACACAACTTGAGCTATGCAAAACTATCATGATAATGACATGGCAGATGTCATAAACGGCCATGTCTGTTTTATGTAACCCTAGTGACAGAGGGGTCAAGTAGACTAAAGTTGAACCCTATGTACAAGGCATAGTGACTGTTGATAAGGAGTCCCTTGCTGTACAACATGATGTGTCTGGAAGTTACCAAGGTTATTTGTTATTATGATGTTTTTTCTGCGATGGAAAATCAAAATGGTGATTTTTGGGATAGGTTTGATATTTATGGCATAGTTTGGTTGGGTATTTAATAGGGTGAGGCTATGGGAGTGGAGGTTGATGACATAAATCCTCACTTTTTCATTAAGGTAAAATGAAAAGTAATTAATCCATTCTGATATATGGATTAGCAGTGCTATTTTCAAAGGACGTTCACTCAATACTTTCAGACATTAAAATTTAACGAGGTTGGAAAAATCTATGGGATTTCTGGAGTGATAAAGTCAAGCCCGTCAGAGCCTGAGCTGTGTGGAGGCAAGGTCATACACCTTGACATCCTACTCACACAGCATTATGAGTGCCTAGTTAAATAAAGGTTAAATAAATACATCAAAATTAGTGATTTATACCACATATGATTAGCCCAACTGTGCCAAATATGTACCGCCAGCCGGTCTGGCCACCTCTCCTCAGATGTGTGTGTAGCTAATGGTCAGTCTAGACTTTAGTCAGTGTGTCAGCAGAGGAAAAGGTTACAACAAGGATTTATTCATCGGACCAGTTGTAATAACCCTGTGATAAGCCTAATAACCATTGGAATAACACTGACATGTGTACATCAACCAGATTGTACTAAAGAGAAAAAAAATGATCACTGACCATTTCCCCTTAGTAGCGTGGCCTTCCATAACATTGTCTGTATTCTGACTTCCTCGTAGCATTGAATAGCGTTACCCACAGGTTAATGCCTAGTGGGCTTTGTGGACTAAACCTTTTCACCTGACTGTTCCCTCTCCCCATCACACCCTCAGATCATTATTCCTAGGGCACCCCATCTCGCAACCATTAACAACCATATTTACTCTAGCTTAGTTAAAGTGTGAAAATAGCACATAGAGGATTTAAGAAAATCGAGAAAGTGGTTTGATTATACACAATACATGGATTTTATATAGAGCTTTTCATTGACCCAGAGACTCTTAAAACATACATCTGTCTTTAAGCTGATTCCAGGAAGGTGCTGCCATGACCACTGGCATGACATACAGTTATATCACCAGAAACCTGTGAAGCCAGATGGATAGGGGTGTCCATAGGGGGAATCACAATCACTGCCCGTCCCTTTCTCCCAAATCCTCAACTGCGGTCTTGAAAATGCATCTGCTCCCAACAGTGAAGGACGGGTGCATGGGCCTGCCAAGAGAAGACATATATCCAATTTATCAGTCGTTCATTTCCTGGACAAAATATATGTTTTAACAGCCAAGGAGGAGTATGATGCAGATTGGCACCACATTTTTATCTGGAAGCTCAATGTGACCTCATGTGACCCTGCTGTGACTTGGACTGAAAAAACATGCCCATGTCTGTTTTGTAACACAGGGAGAATTGGCCGATATGGGAAAATAAAAGACAGCTAGCTACTTGTTCAAGCACAATATACAGTATTCAAGTTTTAAAGCATTTCTTGCTCAGCCAAATGTTCTGTGTAGATAATTTTGATGAAACGCCTCAATTATGAACTGTCATCTCAAGCAAGAGTTACTTTTCTCTCAAAATCAATCACACTCCACATGTTCCGCTGTCTGTAAACGCCCACTTTCTACAGTCTGAGGCCGGCGCACAGTAGATGGAGGAGGTTCGTTGAAGAGAGGATTGTGAATGTGCTATAGACCCTACCACCCAGTCTTAAAGCAAAGCTACCAATGACTGACTGCAGGAGTCCCATGAGCCATAGGGACGATCAAATACAGTAAGGGTCCACCACTGGTTGGTTGGTCCTCAATACGAAATACAGCACAGGTTAGAGGGAAATCCATTAACAATAGCTTCTACCCTTTAGCCAGAGGCACCCAATACAGCATATCACAACAAAACATTTAGGTCTGATTACCAGAGCTGCAACCCTGGTCTAAATTCAATATATAGAACAATAACTCCTCTCTATCCTCAGTATATTGGCCAGACTCATAGACAGCCTTATCTTGTTATATGGTTTGGTGCATCTCAGATTGCTTTTCTGTAATATCCAAATGTTTGTTTTTGTTTACTTCATTTGCTCAAAATGACAAATGATTTCAACGGGGAGTGTTCATAAGTAGGCTACATACAAACTGGTTGTACTGAAAAACAACGGCGAGATGAATCTTAAAGGTCAACCCAGATATGGTCAAATGACAAAGCATCTAAAATGCCTACTTGTCTGAATGTAAAAGGATCCGCTGATCTCATTGTCACTGTTCTGTAGGTATTTATTATTTAACATGGCAGGAGTCGGACAAGGAGGTCGGTTTCCATCTTTCAGAGATCAAATCCCAGCGCAGATGTTTACTTGAAGGTCACATTTGTTCAGCCTCCCTTTTAAGAAGACCTGTATGTGTGCAGTCCTTAACTAAGGCAAATCAGCTCTTGTATGCATCAGAGCAGACCCGAAGTTATAATTGCCCTCTTTATTCATCTGCGGAAGAAATTAACGACCTCCTTAAAATTATAAGAGAGGAAGGAGAAAATAGAACAGCTTTCTAGTCTCTGGTACCTGTGCTTTTGTAATGCCGTAAACTCATTTAAATAATGTTTTTAAAAAAACTGCAAAGCTGCAATGCAGTAATCTGTCAATAATGACATTGGAAACTGACATTCTCCGTTCCTCACTAGAAAGTTACACCTACAAGAGGAGTCTAATCATCACACAGCCATTGAAGAGGAGTGGGACAACACTCCACAGGCCACAATCAACAGCCTGATCATCTCTGTGCGAAGGAGATGTGTCGCGCTGCCTGAGGCAAATGGTGGTCACACCAGATACTGACTGGTTTTCTGATCCATGCCCCTACCTATTTTTTTTAAGGTGTCTGTGACCAACAGATGGATATCTGTATTGCATGTGAAATCCATAGATTAGGGCCTAATTAATTAATTTCAATTTATATGACCTGTAACTCAGTCAAATCTGAAATTGTTCCATGTTGCATTTATATTTTTGTTCAGTATACAAGAGGAGACTAACCTCTGGTTCCCTCAAACCTTTAATCTGTTCTGTTAGAGAAACAAAGAAGTCATGATTTGTGGTTTTGAAGTGGCTAATGATGCGATACGTTTTGGCTTGAAGACATACAGCAGGCCAACTACAGAAGAGTCTGATTCATCCAAGTCTGTAGTGATCGCTGTCACTATATCCAAGGTACCCGCCTGTCTCACTGGTATAACTTGGCAAAGGCACTGGGGTCTGTAATGGAACTTGTTATTGTGTACTATTCACCTGTTTGAGAGAGGAGAGGTGTTGTGAAATGTCACAAAGATTCTGATTTCAGAAAATGGAATGAAAGATGCAAGAACAAATGTTGACATCACCAGATAGGTTCTTCTTACGTACCCCACTGTATTTCACTCCTCTATTATGATATTCAACCAGCCGTGGGCATGAATACAAAAAAAATAAAAAAAAATAATGCAAAAGAAAGGTAAGAAAAGAGATGCAATTTCATGCCAGGTTTGATTCATTCTATCAGTGGTGTAGAAAGCAAATCCCTGGTATTACAAAGTAATCCACGTGGGAGAAGGGAAGGTGGTAAATATGAATATATTCCGTATTCTGGCTGTTCTGGTGTTGTAACTGTATGTTGTATAGCAGTATGTCAGGATAATCACTATATGCATGCTGATGTTCCTCTAACAACATGTGGATGACAGCTGGAGATTCACAAGGCAACAATTACCCCTCAATGTTTTTCCTAGGTCTTCCCTACACTTTTCTTCACACATGGAACTCACCACCATCTCATCATTGCTCAACAAAGTTGCACCAAGTGAGAATAGTAATGTTGTTGTCCATATCTGGAATAGTTAGGTATGGAGGGTCACAGGGTAGTGGTCATCATGGAGGAATGAGTCGAGACAGAAAACTCTCAGGTGAATATATCTGATGGCAGCCATTTTTGTTTATTTTCGTAGACATGAAATAAGCTCAGAAAGGAAGCTTTTGGCAGGATGCCACCTTTCCAATAAGTCAGTTTGTCAAATTTCTGCCCAACTAGAGCTGCCCCGGTCAACTGTAAGTGATGTTATTGTGAAGTGAAAACTTCTAGGAGCAACAATGGCTCAGCCGCGAAGTGGTAGGCCACACAAGCTCACAGGTCGGGACAGCCGAGTGCTGAAGCGTGTAGCGTAAAAAGGATCTGTCCTTGGTTGCAACACTCACTACCAAGTTCCAACTGCCTCTGGAAACAACGTCAGCACAAGAACTGTTCGCCGGGAGCTTCATGAAATGGGTTTCCATGGCCGAGCAGCCACACACAAGACTAAGATCACCATGCACAATGCCAAGCGTCGGCTGGAGTGATGTAAAGTTCGCCGCCATTGGACTCTGGAGTAATCCGATGTGATGATTGACACTTCACTATCTGGCAGTCCGATGGACGAATGTGGGTTTGGTAGATGCCAGGAGTGCCAACTGTAAAGTTTGGTAGAGGAGGAATAATGGTCTGGGGCTGTTTTTCCATTGTTCGGGCCACGCCCCTTAGTTCCAGTAAAGGGAAATCTTAATGCTACAGCAAACAATGACATTCTAGACGATTCTGTGCTTCCAATTTTGTGGTAACAGTTTGGGGAAGGGCCTTTCCTGTTTCAGTATAACAATTCCCCGTTTGCACAAAGCGAGGTCCATACAGCAATGGTTTGTTGAGATCGGTGTGGAAGAACTTGACTGGCCTGCACAGAGCCCTGACGTTGACTCTGAGCCAGGACTAATCGCCCAACATCAGTGCCCGACCTCACTAATGCTCTTATGACAGAATGGAAACAATTCCCCGCAGCAATGTTCCAACATCTAGTGGAAAGGTTTCCCAGAAGAGTGGAGGCTGTTACAGCAGCCCAGGGGGGAGATGAACTCCATATTAATGCCCATGATTTTAGAATGAGATGTTCAACAAGCAGTTGTCCACATACTTTTGGTCATGTAGTGTAGTTTGAAAATGAGCCATGAATACATAATATGAGAAACTCAAATATAAGACAATGCGAGAGCACAGATATTAAATTACATTCTGAAATAGCAGGTTTAGTAGGCTAAGACAAGTAGTCACACTATTATTCAGAATGATCAGACACTTCACATTCTGCCACATAATTATAGAAAATGTAACATTGTATGGCAGCTACTACTGTAATGACAATATCATCTCATGCGTAATGACACCAGGTAGTATTAAGCATCAACATAACATTCTCCTTTCATATCAGTGAATCGCATGGACGGTCTACTCAGACCTGCTCAGCTGCTGTGTGGTCCTGGTATATATCCCCGGAGAATTTTGTCTCCACCCAACACAGTGGTAATGTCAGCTATGTCTCTAAACCCACACAGTGGTAATGTCAGCTTTGTCTCCACCCAACACAGTGGTAATGTCAGCTATGTCTTCACCCAACACAGTGGTAATGTCAGCTTTGTCTCCACCCAACACAGTGGTAATGTCAGCTATGTCTTCACCCAACACAGTGGTAATGTCAGCTTTGTCTCCACCCAACACAGTGGTAATGTCAGCTTTGTCTCTACCCAACACAGTGGTAATGTCAGCTTTGTCTCCACCCAACACAGTGGTAATGTCAGCTTTGTCTCTACCCAACACAGTGGTAATGTCAGCTTTGTCTCCACCCAACACAGTGGTAATGTCAGCTTTGTCTCTACCCAACACAGTGGTAATGTCAGCTTTGTCTCCACCCAACACAGTGGTAATGTCAGCTTTGTCTCCACCCAACACAGTGGTAATGTCAGCTTTGTCTCCACCCAACACAGTGGTAATGTCAGCTTTGTCTCTCCCAACACAGTGGTAATGTCAGCTTTGTCTCCACCCAACACAGTGGTAATGTCAGCTTTGTCTCCACCCAACACAGTGGTAATGTCAGCTTTGTCTCCACCCAACACAGTGGTAATGTCAGCTTTGTCTCTACCCAACACAGTGGTAATGTCAGCTTTGTCTCCACCCAACACAGTGGTAATGTCAGCTTCGTCTTCACCCAACACAGTGGTAATGTCAGAGCTCATTGAGTCAGAGAGATGCATTGTCTGGGATAAGGCCTCACATTTGCTCTTTCGTTAGGGCATTTGCTAGAGTTAGGGCATTTGCCTACCGTTATGTTTACTTTTATAGAGCAAGAAGGGACAAATGGACAGGATTCACGCAAGGATTTAACCTGTTTCGACAGATTTTGCTGGAAGCAAGTGAGTTTGTGTAGCAGGGCTTTGTGTTGAGGTGAAATAATGAGAATATAGGATTATCTTAAAATGGGTGACAGAACAGAGGATAAATAAATGTTTTTCCCCTTAACCCCATGCCCCATGCCCCTACCTCACCTAACTGGTTCTCTGTTACAGACCGCACTAATCCTTAGATTTGGAGACTGACTGTGGCAGGACCTTCAGGTTACAGGGCTTCATCTTGCAAAGTTACATGATCCATACAGAAGTAAACACTACCAGCCACACAATTATGTAACCTACAGTGTTCGTACGGCACACATACAGTCGTGGCCAAATGTTTTGAGAATGACATAAATATTAATCTCCACAAAGATATTTTTGTCAGATGTTACTATGAAATACTGAAGTATAATTACAAGCATTTCATAAGTGTCAAAGGCTTTTATTGACAATTACATGAAGTTGATGCAAAGAGTCAATATTTGCTGTGTTGACCCTTCTTTCTCAAGATCTCTGCAATCCGCCCTGGCATGCTGTCAATTAACTTCTGGGCCACATCCTGACTGATGGCAGCCCATTCTTGCATAATCAATGCTTGGAGTTTGTCAGAATTTGTGTGTTTTTGTTTGTCCACCCGCCTCTTGAGGATTGACCACAAGTTCTCAATTGTATTAAGGTCTGGGGAGTTTCCTGGCCATGGACCCAAAATATCGATGTTTTGTTCCCCGAGCCACTTAGTTATCCATTTTGCCTTATGGCAAGGTGCTCCATCATGCTGGAAAAGGCATTGTTCATCACCAAACTGTTCCTGGATGGTTGGGAGAAGTTGCTCTCGGAGGATGTGTTGGTACCATTCTTTATTCATGGCTGTGTTCTCAGGCAAAATAGTGAGTGAGCCCACTCCCTTGGCTGAGAAGCAACCCCACACATGAATGGTCTCAGGATGCTTTACTGTTGGCATGACACAGGACTGATGGTAGCGCTCACCTTGTCTTCTCCGGACAAGCTTTTTTCCGGATGCCCCAAACAATCTGAAAGGGGATTCATCAGAGAAAATGGCTTTACCCCAGTCCTCAGCAGTCCAATTCCTGTAGCTTTTGCAGAATATCAGTTTGTCACTGATGTTTTTCTTGGAGAGAAGTGGCTTCTTTGCTGCCCTTCTTGACACCAGGCCACCCTCTAAAAGTCTTCGCCTCACTGTGCGTGCTAATGCACTCACACCTGCCTGCTGCCATTCCTGAGCAAGCTCTGTCCAGCAGCTGAATCAACTTTAGGAGACAGTCCTGGCGCTTGCTGGACTTTCTTGGGCGCCCTGAATCCTTCTTCACAACAATTGAACCGCTCTCCTTGAAGTTCTTGATGATCCGATAAATGGTTGATTTAGGTGCAATCTTACTGGCAGCAATATCCTTGCCTGTGAAGCCCTTTTTGTGCAAAGCAATGATGACGGCACGTGTTTCCTTGCAGGTAACCATGATTTACAAAGGAAGAACAATGATTCCAAGCACCACCTTCCTTTTGAAGCTTCCAGTCTGTTATTCAAACTCATTCAACATGACAGAGTGATCTCCAGCCTTGTCCTCGTCAACACTCACACGTGTTAACGAGAGAATCACTGACATGATGTCAGCTGGTCCTTTTGTGGCCGGGCTGAAATGCAGTGTAAATGTTTTTGGGGGATTCAGTTCATTTGCATGGCAAGAGGGACTTTGCAATTAATTGCAATTCATCTGATCACTCTTCATAACATTCTGGAGTATATGAAAATTGCCATCATACAAACTGAGGCAGCAGACTTTGTGAAAATGTATATTTGTGTCATTTTCAAATATTTTGACCACAACTGTACAGCGCATTTGGAAAGTATTCAGACCCCTTGACTTTTTCTATATTTTGTTACGTTACAGCCTTATTATAAAATGGATAAAACAAAATGTTCCTCATCAATCTACACACAATACCCCATAATGACATCACAATACCCCATAATGAAAAAGTGAAAACAGATTTTTAGAAACTTTAGAAAAACAAATATACCTAATTTACATAAGTATTCAGACCCTTTGCTATGAGACTCTAAATTGAGCTCAGGTGCATCCTGTTTCCATTGATCATCCTTGAGATGTCCACCTGTGGCAAATTCAATTGATTGGACATGATTTGGAAAGGCACACACCTGTCTATATAAGGTCCCACAGTTGACAGTGCATGTCCGAGAAAAAAACAAGCCATGAGGTCAAAGGAATTGTCCATAGAGCTCCGAGATAGGATTGTGTTGAGGCACAGATCTGGGGAATGATTCCAAAAAATGTCTGGAGTATTGAAGGTCCGCAAGAACACAGTGGCCTCCATCATTCTTAAATGGAAGAAGTTTGGAATCACCCAGATTCTTCCAGGAGCTGGCCACCCGGCCAAACTGAGCAATCAGGGGAGAAGGCCTCAGTGCCTTTGCCTCAGTAAAAGGCACGATAGCCCACTTGGAGTTTGCCAAAAGGCACCTAAAATCTCTGACCATGAGAAACAAGATTCTTTGGCCTGAATGCCAGGCATCACGTCTGGAGGAAACCTGGCACCATCCCTACGGTGAAGTATGGTGGTGGCAGCATCATGCTGTGGGGGTTGTTTTTCAGCGGCAGGGACTGGGAGACTAGTCAGGATCTAGGGATAGATGAACAGAGCAAAGTACAGAGAGATCCTTGATCTCCAGAGCACTCAGGACCTCAGACTGGGGAAAGGTTCACCTTCCAACAAGACAATGACCCTAAGCACATAGCCAAGACAACGAAAGAGTGGCTTTGGGACAAGTCTCTGAATGTCCTAGAGTGGCCTAGCCAGAGCACGGACTTGAACCCGATCGAACATCTCTGGAGAGACCTGACAATAGTTGTGCAGCGACCCTCCCCATCCAACCTGACAGAGCTTGAGCGGAATGGGAGAAACTCTTTAAATACAGATGTGCCAAGCTTGTAGCTTCATACCCAAGAAGACTCAATGCTGTAATCGCTGCCAAATGTGCTTCAACAAAGTACTGAGTAAAGAGTCTGAATACTGATGTGAATGTGATATCAGTTATTTTTAATTATAAAAGAGCAAAAACCTGTTTTTGCTTTGTCATTATGGGGTATTGTGTGTAGATTGATAAGGGGGGAACTATTTAATCAGTTTCAGAATAAAGCTGTAACGTAACAAAATGTTTAAAAAAGTAAAGGGGTCTGAATACTTTCCGACAGCACTCTACAATTTCTTTGATAAGTCATTTGGCTTAAGAATAAAGTCTCTAGGAAGTGAGTCTATTGGCTTTTGTAATAGAGGTTCACGATCTCCGCTGAGGTCGGCTCCTCTCCTTGTTCGGGCGGCGTTCGGCGATCGTCGTCACCGGCTTTCTAGCCATCGCCGCTCCATTTCTCGTATATCCATTTGTCTGGTCTTGTTTCCATACACACCTGGTTTCCATTTCCCCAATGAAGCTACTTGTATTTAACCCTCTGTTTCCCATCATGTTTTGTGTGATATTGTTTCATGTTATTGTGGTGTTTTATTACGCGCTTTACTTTTGTTGTGTTCCGTGTTTTGAGCGCATTTGATTTATGTAGCGCTCTCGTTTTGGAACTAAAATAAAAGTGTGCCTGTTTACCTCACGCTACTCTCCTGCACCTGACTTCACCTCTTATACACTCGATGCCATAGAGCTAGTGAGTGGAGCTACGTTTAATAAACAGAAGTTATATCAGAAATGTTTTCTTCCACAGATTAAACGTTCTTTTAAGACGGTGAAAAGTATGTGAAAAGCCATATTCCCACGGGTCAAAAACTGGTTCAATCAACATTGTTTCCACTGAATTGCAACCACAAAAAATCTATGTGATGATGTTGGAACAACGTGGAAAACTGATTGGATTTGCAAAAAGTCATCAGCATAAGGGCGTTTCGTCTTTTTTTCAGCTAACTTTTGATCTAAATCCAACGTCATGGTGCCACTTTTTGTTGATTTCAAATTTAAATCAAAACGAGACATTGAACTGAAGTCTGTGCCCAGTGGGTTAAGTCTGCTAACCCCACACTTACCAACTTACCATCTTCTCCCCACTTTACATAACACTGTAAAAAAAAATACAATCTCTCTCTCCATCTGTTCATGCTTTTAGTGAGAGTATAGCGTCGTGTAGTGCCATCTACCATGTTAAAGGGATACAGTGAATAGGATTGGTTTGCTAATGACTTCCCTCATGATGAGGGGCCAGGTGCGTCGGGCTCAGTCCTAATTGGATCTCTGCTCCAGGGAAGATTGCCCAGTCTGTCATGAGACAACATTTTCCAGAGAGACCCAGGCCCATAGCCATCCCATTACCCACTGAGCCTTCTTCGATTGCAGCTGCTCTTTTCAGAGTTGTAATGGACTCGAGGACCATCTTCCTTTATCGTGACTCAGGTCTAGCTGAAGAGTCACTCTCTCCCTTTTCTCAGAGGATTGTATGAGGAGCATTAAAATCATTGGGAAGAACATCATGAGCTTTACATTTCAGTTGGCGTTCATTTGTTTGAATACGATTGACAATTGAATACGATTTTATATGATATTTATATAAAAATCACAAGATTGTACATTAAGTTCAAAGTCCCCATCGTCTAGCCCAGAGAAAGTCATCTCCTGCGGCAGCCTGACCTTTGACCTCTGAACCCTCGCATTGAGCCCTCTGCTGACTGCCCAACGACACCAGTCTACCACAGAAACAGAGCAGAACAGAGCACACAAACCCATGGCGCTGCGGATCAATATAAACTGTGTGCTTCATGAGCATACCACTCCGATCAATTTAAACAGATGCGTAGAATTCAATATTTACATGACCAGATGTCATCACTTAAAGATCTAGTCCGCCATCAGAATCGTTCAACTAAACATGTTATGATTCTCTACTGTAGGTATAACGCAGTATTTGTCCATTGTTATGTATATACAGTATAATGCAGCATGTTCTATCTCTTTTCAACCATCAGATCAGGGATAATGAGAGTGCTTACAGACCAGTGGTTACTACAGTTCATATGGCTGCCTGCATCATCATCATCATCATCATCATCATCATCATCATCATCATCCTCCTGCACAACAGGGTAGTTATCTCCTCTGTCAGCTACTGCAAAAGAAACTAGGTAATGACAGTGTTTTGTGTCTTTCGTTTTCTCTCCCCACTAGCTAAGAGTATCATTAACGGTAATTATCTGTTGTGTTCCCATGATAATTAGGAACTGTGAACCATCCATAAGTGTCAACATGGTTGACCATGGTTGGTATTCAACTTCATTATCTGTTGGGTTTCCAGTAGGTTGGCATGGGCTCACTGATATTGACAAAGAGGCGGTGTCTGTAGTACAGTAGGAAAATTAGAGGTTGACATGAGTCAGTTCTTGTCAGAGTTTTAGTTACAATGTTTTGATTTCTTGCTCATGGATAATCATAAGGCTTTACAGCATTTAAGTAATTGCTGGAATTTCACATTCAGTTCAGAACTATGTCTTGGAGACATTGAAATGATACTCATAATCTAGGTATCAACCAGCCTTAGATTAGCATCAAAATTCAGCAAGAGCAATAGGTTCAGCGTGCCACATTAACATGTCCCATGGAACGTTCGTGATCGCCCCTGGCAACAGGAAGTGAGGCATAAATCAAGCTGTCATTTCACTATTGAAACATGAGCCCTCCAATGGGACGGGACCACCTCACACATATGAAATAACACATGACCTCAGCTCTGCCAGTCTGGGCCCTCGCTACGTATGGCGCAACGACAGGCCCTGTGTATTTCAGTGATTGATATGCCCCCTCAACGCATCCATAATGCTCACGTTTAGCTTTTGACCCCTCGTCTCTGTATCATAGTATGTGCATCGCCATCGAAACCTTGTCTATATCATGGTAGGCACTGTGATGAAGAGGGAAGGGAGGAAAGGGGGAGGTTAAGACAGATCTTGCTCCTTTTGTAAGAGTTCCGTTTGACTTAGTTTCAATAGTTTCTCCAGTTTAATATAATATTTTAAAATGTTCTCCTTCCATTTATCTAATTCTAGCCCACCTTTATTCAAATGGTGGTTAAAGCAGGTCCTGAGAGAGTAATATGACTGGCTGTAATAGGTTGAAATCATCGCTGGGATGAGAGAAGAATCTCCAAGTGAGTCCTGAATCTCCCAGACACTCAGACAGCTTGGAAAGCCACTTCCTGTGTCCCTCTAGGGAGACAGACGGACTTTAATACCCATTAGCCCACAACATGATTACCATGGGAGGGGCATTACAGAATCATTGTGGAATCATGGCATTCCAACACCAGCCTTGTCCCAGATCTGTTTGTGTCATCTTGCCAACTCCTATGGTCATTGTGACATAGCTTGACAAGGACTATAGGAGTTGGCAAAGACAGCACAAACAGATCTGGGACCAGGCTGTTCCGACATGCAGCAGGTATGTTATGTAATGTGCCTTGGGGATGGAAGGAAAGGGCATCAGTGACATTCTGCTCTTAATTCCCTGTTAAGGGATTGGATCATCAAACAAGACCCACCATAGCACAGAATAGGGCCGTAGAGGGCCGTAGAGGGATGTAGTAACCTCTGCAAATCTATTTTTAACACGTTAAACTCAATGTAAATGACTCATGAGGATCGAGGCAATAGCATTTACTGGGAAAACGCCCTGAGGTGAAGAGTCTCGTGTCCATGTAGAGAAATCTCTTACATAAGTTGGTATGGTGATGTGAATCTTAAATATCCAGCAAACTAAACATCAACTGGCTAACGTTAATGACTGGTGGAAGTGATGTCATATTAAAGCGTCATACAGACATGTCGACAGGACTGTACAGTGGATTGGAAGTTGAGTAAATGAGTGTAATGTTATGTGTATAGTACCAGCCTCTGGTCATAAATAGTACCAGCCTCTGGTCATAAATAGTAACAGCCTCTGGTCATAAATAGTACCAGCCTCTGGTCATAAATAGTACCAGCCTCTGGTCATAAATAGTACCAGCCTCTGGTCATAAATAGTACCAGCCTCTGGTCATAAATAGTACCAGCCTCTGGTCATAAATCATCGGACCAAAGGTGAACATTTAAAATATCTACTGTATCTGCAGAACATTATAGAGTATTAAACAGTATTAAACAACTTCAATTGTGTTTTTCTGTAAAGATGACTGTTATGTGTACATGATCCCTCACACTCCAGAATCCATTCATATTTTTAATAATAACAGTATTTCATTAAACCTGTGACCGCACACTGTATGTCTCAGGACAAATCTACCTCAATACACAGAAGAAAACAACAAAGAATTCCCCCTTGATACTTGGTTAAATTCTACAGAGTGGACTGTTTTCCTACGTAGAGCTATATTTCAGTGTGTTGACCTGAGGTTATGAAATCAAGCCAATCGCCCAGAAAACAGGATATTGCTCAATCGCTTCAATCTCTTTACCAGAAAACCTTGGCAAGAGTCCCTCAATTAAACTTGAATAAACTCTACAACTCTGTCAGTAACTCACAGGCCAATGCATCACTAGTGTGTTTTTCGGACTTCTGGCAAAGGGAAAGTTCCCTACTACAAGAGTGTGGAGAAAGGTGTGTTTTTAGTCCCGGACTTTCCAACAAGTCAGGTTGCTTTCCTACAAGCTTGAGTCAGGTTACTCACACATAGTATGGGCAAATCGGTGATTACAAAATATTAGAAAATCCCTTGTGACTGATTAGGCTGCCATATGTTACTGTAGCAACTCGTAGATTTATGAATTAGGAAGAAAATGATCAAAACATGTTATCCCCTCCAAAGCAGCAGCTGTTCTTCTCTTCAGTAAATATACTGGTAGAACGTGAGTGTGGAACATTATAAGTATTTGTGGGGATTAGGATATTCCCTATGCTGCCAGTCTGAAACTCTTCCAGGTACAGTAACTAACTTGGTCCAGATGAGTTGTTCTTTCAGGGATGTAAGCCTTTTTCTTTGTCTGGAGACGGCTGGTGTGTGGGTGAATCTGACACTAGGTGGGTCCTTGTGTGTGTGGTGGGCTTGTCATAGGAGTCATCGCTGGTTTTCAACCAGCCAGCTCTCCCCTGCTAAAGAGACAGAGACTTCTCAGCCTTAAAATCCTATGCAGAACATGTTTTCCAGACTCACAGGGAGTTATGGATTGCATTGCCTGGCTCACATCAGTAGACCTGTATAGGGTTTGTTGTATAGTTGTCAAAGAATAACTGTCAGTTTTGTGTGTTGGGATCCCACTATCGTCACTACTCTAACCATTGGAACAGATGATTAGTGTGTGTGAACAGTGAGGGTGTAGACTGGTGCTAACTGCTATTGGAAGGGAGAGGAGCAAAATGGATCTGGGGGAATTCATGCAGGGCACAGAGCATGCCATAGCACTCATGTCACAGCTCTACCACAGAAATAGGGCCTGGTTTTGTTTTCATTTCGGGTACAGTTAAAACCAGAAAACACACACACACTCATATATACAGTATATATATATACACAGTATATATAAAACAATATCAAAAATATATTTAAAAAAAATATATATATATATATATATAACAAAAGCCATTTTACTAAAACTTGTTGCTATTAACCCTATCCTTTGAAATGCCCCACCATGTTAGCCAAGGCTTGTAGCAGCTGTACAGCACTGGGACAGCTATTCTACAGGGATACATTGGTTTTGGGGGCTCAGTTGACAGTAAGGAATGCAGTATTGCACCCATCCTCTCTCCAGCCCGCTGCACGACTTCCATAAAAAGCAAGCTGCGTTGCAGATGCCGACACTTACGCTGTTGGGCCAGGTTTATAATAACTCTGGGAATGTCTTTGATCCAGGACTTGTTAGGAGGGGCACTAAAGTGATGGTTTCTGGGAATGTCTTTGATCCAGGACTTGTTAGGAGGGGCACTAAAGTGATGGTTTCTGGGAATGTCTTTGATCCAGGACTTGTTAGGAGGGGCACTAAAGTGATGGTTTCTGGGAATGTCTTTGATCCAGGACTTGTTAGGAGGGGCACTAAAGTGATGGTTTCTGGGAATGTCTTTGATCCAGGACTTGTTAGGAGGGGCACAAAAGTGACGGTTTCTTTCTGCTGACATTTAGCGAACCAAATACACACAAACGTGAACAGCAGTAGGTCTAGGTGCTGGTGTATGCGTCATCGAAACGTTTAATACCTTCAAAATAAACAATGAATAAAAAACTAGGATGGCCTCACACTTTTTATGGAAGTGTGACGACATCTCTTGTGAGTATTTTGTTGGGTAGTGTGAAATACGCATTTCAAAGGATAGGGTTAATAGCAACACGTTTTGGTAAAATGGCTTTTGTTATATATACAGTATATATATATATATATATATATATATTTATTTTTTTTAAATATATTTTAGATATCGTTTTATATATACTGTGTATATATATATACTGTATATATGTGTGTGTGTGTGTTTTCTGGTTTTAACTGTACCCAAAATGAAAACAAAACCAGGCCCTATTTCTGTGGTAGAGCTGTGACATAACTAGCCTTGTGAACTACACTACAATTCAAAAGTTTGGTGTCACTTAGAAATGTCCTTGTTTTTGGAAGAAAAGCATGTTTTGTTGTCCATTAAAATAACATCAAATTGATCAGAAATACAGTGTAGACATTGTTAATGTTGTAAATGACTAATGTAGGTGGAAACGGCAGATTTTTTATGGAATATCTACATAGGCGTACAGAGACCTGTCGTCAGCAACCATCACTCCTGTGTTCCAATGGCACGCTGTGGTAGCTAATCCAAGTTTATCATTTTAAAAGGCTAATTGATCATTAGAAAACCCTTTTTCAATTATGTTAACACAGCTGAACACTGTTGACCTGATTAAAGAAGCAATAAAACTGGCCTTCTTTAGACTAGCTGAGTATCTGGAGCATCAACATTTGTCAGTTTGAAATGGCTCAAAATGGCCAGAAACAAAGACTTTCTTCTGAAACTTGTCAGTCTATTCTTGTTCTGAGAAATGAAGGCTATTCCATGCGAGAAATTGCCAAGAAACTGAAGATCTCGTATAACGCTGTGTACTACTCCCTTCACAGAAGAAGGCAAACTGGCCCTAACCAGAATAGAAAGAGGAGTGGGAGGCCCCGGTGCACAACTGAGCAAGAGGAGAAGTACATTAGAGTGCCTAGTTTGAGAAATAGATGCCTCACAAGTCCTCAACTGGCAGCTTCGTTAAATAGTAATCACAAAACACCAGTCTCAGCGTCAACAGTGAAGAGGCTACTCCAGGATGCTTTTCTGTGCTTTTCTTTCCAAAACAAGAACATTTCTAAGTGACCCTAAACTTTTGAACGGTAGTGTACATCTAACTAGCCTTGTGAACTACGTTAAAACACCTGATAGGTTTCTATAGGCTTATGCCTATATTAAAAACACAGAAGGCTGGTCACCAGTAAACACACAGAAGGCTGGTCACCAGTAAAAACACAGAAGGCTGGTCACTAGTAAAAACACAGAAGGCTGGTCACTAGGAAAAACACAGAAGGCTGGTCACTAGTAAAAACACAGAAGGCTGGTCACCAGTGTCTAAAACACAGTGAAAGTAGCAACTAAGGGGGATTCTTGTTCAGTTATTCAACTGAACGTATTCAACTAATATGTGTCTTCCACATTTAGCCCCTCTGAATCAGAGACGTGCAGGGCGCTGCCTTAATCAACATCCACAGCACCCAGGGAACAGTGGGTTAACTACCTTGCTCAGGGTTACTGGCCAAACGCTCAAACCACTAGGCTAGCTGCCGCCCCAACTAACTAAGGTGTCTCGAGGGAGTTGGGATATGCAACAACAACAAATAATTCCAATTGTGAAATAGAACAAATATAAGCACCCACCAAATGATTATTATTATTTTTATAACTGAAATCAGGAAGGTAATGAATTGTCCCTCCAGCCCAAAGCCTGCTAATCCTCAACCTACCAATCAATCAATCAATCAAATGTTATTTGTCACAGGCTTCGTATACAACGTGTACACTAATAGTGAAATGCTTAACTTAAGGGCCTTTCCCAACAATGCAGAGAGAAAAATAGAAAAATAATAACACAAGGAATAAATACACAATGAGTAATGATAACTTGGCTTTATACATGGGGTACCAGTACCGAGTTGATGTGCAGGGGTATAAACATAACCATATGGTCTACATTCCAATGTTAAGGACATATACGGACTACAGCACTCATACTTACTAACCAGTACAGCTCAGAGTGGAGGAATCTGAAGGCCACAGCTGGGATACAGTACACACCTCACTTCCACAGCAGCACAGATGACTCAAGTCAGACATTCCTTCCACTCACAGTCAGCGCTCAGAACCTTGAGGACTCATGCTCCAAGACATGCACATGCCCAAACAACAGACCACTTTAATTCTAATATACAGTGTGATATATATACAGTGGGGAGAACAAGTATTTGATACAAATCAAATCAAATTTATTTATATAGCCCTTCGTACATCAGCTGATATCTCAAAGTGCTGTACAGAAACCCAGCCTAAAACCCCAAACAGCAAGCAATGCAGGTGTAGAAGCACGGTGGCTAGGAAAAACTCCCTAGAAAGGCCAAAACCTAGGAAGAAACCTAGAGAGGAACCAGGCTATGTGGGGTGGCCAGTCCTCTTCTGGCTGTGCCGGGTGGAGATTATAACAGAACATGGCCAAGATGTTCAAATGTTCATAAATGACCAGCATGGTCGAATAATAATAAGGCAGAACAGTTGAAACTGGATTTTGCAGGTTTTCCTACTTACAAACCAGTTAGAGGTCTGTAATTTCTATCATAGGTACACTTCAACAGTGAGAGACGGAATCTAAAACAAAAATTCATAAAATCACATGTATGATTTTTAAGTAATTAATTTGCATTTTATTGCATGACATAAGAATTTGATCACCTACAAACCAGTACGAATTCCGGCTCTCACAGACCTGTTAGTTTTTCTGTGTTAAAATATGTTTAAAAGACAACAACATTTATTGTAATTGTGCTAACTTGTGATAAAAGATAGACATGGTTTTATATGAGGTAGTCATAATATTTAATTCAGTACAGAAATTTGTAGGAGCTGAACTTACCCCGTCCCTTGGCTAACCTCAACCCATACCAGGGGTTTTATTTATTTACTTTTCTTTTTATTGAACCTTTAACCTTTATATTGCCTTCTAGGCAAGTCACTTAAGAAAAAAATCTTATTTACAATGACGGCCTACCCCAGCAACGCTTGGCCAACTAGAGCGACGCCCTATGGGACTCCCAATCACAGCCGGATGTGATTCAGCCTGGATTTGAACCAGGGACTGTAGTGGTACCTCTTGCACTGAAATGCCTTAGACCACTGCGCCACTCAGTAGCCCACTCAGGTAGGTTGTGACAAGAGACCACTTCATTTGGAGAAGCTATGTTTTCAAAAATGTAATCTTAACACAATTCTGATCATTTCCAGGGACACACAACATCCTGAAATATATACTACCGTTCAAAATTTTGGGATCACTTAGAAATGTCCTTGTTTTTGAAAGAAAAGTCTTTTTTTTGTCCATTAAAATAACATCAAATTGATCAGAAATACTTTGTAGTTAAAGAACATGTAGGCTACTACTTAATATTCTGAATGGAGTTGTTATTTGTAACTAACGTTAGCTAGCTACTCCAAGTTTGATCCAGTCAAGACAGGTACTGCGTAATCATATTTTATGATGAATAACTTAGCTATGGCAGCTATTATTCTACAATAGAGCGAGTCAGCTTGGTCGGTAGTTGTCTCTTGTCTCTCGCTCACTCCTCGCTGTTCTAGAGGTCTTCACGGGTCCAAAAAAGTTGGACCAGTTACGAAATGGATTTGGGGCTTTCCCACCCGGACCGATATGTATAAAATATTTTTTTTTAAATATAGAGACCGGTTCTGAACGGACCTGAAGACAACTAGACCCGTTCAGTATAGACCAGTTTGGATCCAGACCCGGTCTGTTCCCGAGTGAGGGTAGCAGCAGAAAAGTCATTTTTTAAGAGACTTTATTATTATTATTATCTGGAGCTAGTAATGCGCGAGAGGAGGAAGAGAGGTGCTGCAGGCGGGGGAAGGGCCGTACTGTGAGCTAGTCCCGGCTGAGTTTATCCACCTTTAAAGATGCAATATGTAACTTTTTGGGTGACCCGACCAAATGTATATAGAATTGTGAGTTATAGATCTGTCATTCTCATTGAAAGCAAGTCTATGAATTGTTAGATCTGTTCTAGGTGCGCTACTTCTATGTTTCACATTATTACGTTTTGTTTTTGCTCTTTTAACTTTTGATTTTTACACCAGCATCAAACAGCGGAAAATACAATATTTTGGGTTAATGAAAATATATTTCACAACGGTTTAGATGGCACAATGATTCTCTACATTGTACATTGCTTGTTTTGTTTAGCAACCAGGAAATGGCGGAGCGATTTCTGCATATTGCACCTTTATTGAACTGGACAAAGGCTGTTTCTCTTCACGTTGGAGAGAAAAGTCCTAAGAGTTTTTATGAGCGGAAATAAATTAATTGTTGGCTGTAGAGACTAGAAAATGTCCTTCACACCTTAAGAATCATCAACACTCCAACAACGTACAGGGAGGGAAGTAGTGTTGTTGTTTTCATGTAGAGGCATTAAGGGTAACCATGGTAATGCCTTTTTATTGGCCCATACCGTAAGCCTGGCCTCAAGCGAAGCTCAGTAACCTCAGAGGCCCACGGGGCTTGAGAGAGAGCCCAGCGCTAGGTAGTGTGAGTGGTTATTCAGGCACATAGCTAGCACACCGCGTCGCTATCGGCCTGATGTGGTGGGGAGAGACCCAGAGACTTTCCACAAACTGCTGTGAGTGAAATTGTGTGGTCTGTTCGTGGCCAGCGTGCTCAGACAGACACTCCACGGGCCAGCCTCCCATCCCAGAGTAAACTAACAGGAATGTGTTGTCTAAAGACAGGGCTGCTGTGCTGTGAGGAAACCTCTGGTCTCTCACTAGGGTTGGTTTCTATGGAGAACTCAGGTGAAGTAGCCTACAAAGTTGCATCAGCAGACATTTCAAGTAAGCCCAAATGAAAAACCCTTGTGCTCCACCAATTCTATAATTTTTTCTCCATCCTATTCAAATCAACTGTTATTTGTCACATGCGTTGAATACAAGTGTAGACTTTACCATGGAATGCTCTTACAAGACGTTTCCAAACAAGGCACTTAAAAAGTAAGAAAAATGTACAATTTTTTTTTTTTTAAGTAACACGATAAAATGACACAATAAAATAACAATAACGAGGCTATATACAAAGAGTACCGGTACCGAGTCAGTGTAGTATGGTACAAGGTAGTTGGGGTGATTGATTGAGGTAATATTTACAAGTTGATTTGGTTTGGTGATTGATTGATTGAAGTACTATGTACATGTAGGTAGGGGGTGAGAATTGTCCCATCCTTGCCTAAATAGTCGGCTAGATAGCAGGTGATATAATTATGTGAATGAGTATCAACACAAACGTTTACTGTACCCTAACCTGAACTGAAAGCTATACAACAGTTTTGATTTGTGGTATTTTAAATAAACAAAAACTAGTACAATTGCATCTTACATACCACAAGACACTTACCAGACCTCACACAAGCAAGATCAAAATAACCATGCAGGCTCCTTGTGCATGTCCACAGAGTGACAGTTGAAGAATGCCTGTTCACGCCACATGGCCCCTCACTGCCTAGACAGGTCCTTTTTCCTCACCCCGGCTGTTTACAGCTCAGAAGCAACTATTTTAACACCCCGCCATTCATCAACGAGAAATTCATCTCCAAAGACTGTCACAAGCAACTATTTATAGGAATAATGCCATTCCACAGACAGGATACTCTTCTGATGAATAACCGTTGGTGTTATGTTACATCAGTCACTCCATATATTCATCGATGCCGTTTCCATTTGAATATATCTGTCATAAGTAACTGGTCCTGTGTTACACCATAGACTGGAGCAGGGCCTTAGCTTTGCTCCTGATGAAGGAACATAGATGTGGAGGACACTGATGAGGCTAAACATACACCTATGGTTTCCATGGCAACAGAGTTGATCAGGTCGACAGAACCCATCTGGTGTCGTCAGACAGCAGCGAACCCAGACACCTTTGCCATTTGATAAAGGTCACTCTCCTCTCCTCCGCTGCATCAGCTTGGTTGTCAAAGCATTTTTGCAGATGCCTTCATAGATACAGGTTATTGGAAAGTCTGAGGCTGTCTAATGAGTTTCCTGGCCCTGCAGGTTGGAGATCAATGTGTTGACCGTGTCCTCCTGTCTCTACGGCATGTGTTTTGATAAACATACAGTACAGTGGACTAGGCAATGGGTCCTGAGATACCAACTCCTGCACAGTCTGTAAGAAAATCCACACGTAGGTACCCATGCCGCACACATGTACACTGTTATCATATTAGATGTGTTTCTGGCATGATTGACAGCTCAGATAAATCTAATCGTTACTGTGACAGAGTCTCATGTCAGATATGAGAGTGGTGAACACTGACTACCCACTGCTACTGCCCCACTAACCAAGTCCACACGCTTCTTTCTGCAAGCATGTACACACACACACCATCCCGTTGCCTGGGAACGCAGCCACCCCATGAGAACCGTTGAAGTCCGACTCAGCGTGCAGATTTACAGTGCAGAGGTACTGTTTCAAATGTACAACATACATGAGTTACTGTCCTTCTCTCTCCTGCCCGACGACAGAAACGCTAAACAGATGCTCTCCGTCTCTCTCTCGCTCCCACCGTCTCTCATAAACCCTTTGGCCGAATGTTTGAAAATGGGCGGGTTGAGAAAGTAAGGTCTGCCAAAAGCACCAGATGACAGTTACTGAGGTAACAGTATAGTGTTGTATGACTTAAGCCCTGCTGTACCCTGAGGAAGTATCCATTTCATTGTCAGAACTATTCCCTAGATGGCGAACATACAAGACAGCAGGTGAGTGGAAGGCTGCTCTTGTTATGTATATTTCATAATGGAAATAATCATTGGAAGTCTTCTTGTTTTTATGATATTGTCACACCCTGACCATAGTTTGCTTTGTATGTTTCTATGTTTTGTTTGGTCAGGGTGTGATCTGAGTGGGCATTCTATGTTGTGTGTCTAGTTTGTCTGTTTCTGTGTTTGGCCTGATATGGTTCTCAATCAGAGGCAGGTGTTAGTCATTGTCTCTGATTGGGAACCATATTTAGGTAGCCTGTTTGGTGTTGGGTTTTGTGGGTGATTGTTCCTGTCTCTGTGTTTGCATCAGATAGGGCTGGTTTGGTCTTGCCACATTTATTGTTTTGGTAGTCTATTCATGTTTATTCTCTTTATTAAAGAACCATGAATAAGAACCACGCTGCGTTTTGGTCCGCCTCTCCTTTGACTCAAGAAAACCGTTACAGATATGTAGTAATTGGAAACATGTGGACCTTTATTGCGCATAGAGCTCTGATTTAAAAGCTGAATGTAAACGTTTGTTAGGCAGTAAGAAAATAATAATTAATCTCTCAGCTTCTACAGCAACAATCATGAGACAAGAATGTTGTGACATTCTTTGGCTTTTCCTAATGCTAGAAAGAAAATATGAGTTTTCTTTCTCATCCAGGCTCAATGTTCCTCCCAGGCAGTCCCAAAGCTTCTCTCACTCGTCTTGTCTGATTTGGCAGCTGCTGTAGCACTGTGAGAGTTCTGTAAGGCCCAGGTCCAACCAGCCTACCCTCTCGTCCTAACCCCTGGCCCAACCAGCCTACCCTTTCATCCTAACCACTGTCCCTGGCCCAACCAGCCTACCCTCTCTCCCCCACCCCTGGCCCAACCAGTCTACCCTTTTTCCCCAACCAGCCGACCCTTTCTCCCCAACCAGCCTACCCTTTCTCCCCAATCCCTGGCCCAACCAGCCTTTCTCCCCATCCCTGGCCCAACCAGCCTAGCCTCTCTCCCCAACCCCTGGCCCAACCAGCCTAGCCTCTCTCCCCAACCCCTGGCCCAACCAGCCTACCCTTTCTCCCCTGGCCCAACCAGCCTACCCTTTCTCCCCAACCCCTGGCCCAACCAGCCTACCCTTTCTCCCCAACTCCTGGCCCAACCAGCCTACACTTTCTCCCCAACCCTTGGCCCAATGGCCCAACCAGCCTCTCTCCCCAAACCTTGGCCCGGGTCTATGATGTCAGCCACCCAGGAGATTGTTTACACTCAGTGGATACCCAGACAGTTCAGGATTCTGGGACGGGGGCCGGCCACAGAGGAGCTCAGTGAGTGATTTCACAGAGACATAGACCCAGACAGAGACCCAGGCCAAGACCTCAGCAAACCACCAGACCAGACCTCCTCTAGGAGAGGAGTTCTCTTTACTCTGGCTCCTCCTTAGCCTTCCTCTCTGTGTCTGACCAACCAGGCAAGTCCAACAGCACTTTGTTGTTTACAAGTGTGGTCTTTCACTACATTCCACTGGAAAAGATCAGAGTTTTACCCTTCAATTAGATGCCAATTACCCATTGGTTACAGAGTAATTTGTCTTATTATGCTGACAAGAAAAAAGTTGTGTTGAATTACTGTGTTTATGCTCCCTGAATAAAGTTCATTTAAAGCGGTAATCAGCAGTAGAAACAATAACAATGTGGCCTCCCCGCCCCTGGTTTGGTAAAAAGATCAGGGATGGGGCTGAAGAAATGTAAAATCACTCAACTTCGTAGACAGAGCTATGGATGAAAGGATTGACCATCCATGATATCTAAATGATATTTTTAACCATGTTTTGAGGCTATATAGTGTTTGTTTATATTTTCTTTGTTTACAAACATTGGAGTCAAAACAAGCTTATATTTTATGTTCTGATGGGGTACCACAGTAGAACTAAAGCGCATGATAAGTTATATTCTTCAAGAATCAATAGGTGCATATAATTAACTTATAAGTCCAGAAATGGATGTAGCAACTGCTGATTGCCCCTTTAAGCAGAGACCTTTCACTGTGCAGGCCACTAACAGACAATAACACAGAATGAGTAATGACTCACCGCAGATTATTGTGCCTAACTCTGAAACATTTCTCCGTCAAACATCATCTGTGTGTCTTAGGGACAGCCTTGGCATTATGACATCAGCTGCAGATGTGCAACAGCAACTCTTTATTGTCGCGTCCTACGAGGTAAATTGATACCTCTGGCAAAGACATTACTATCTAGCCACTTCTTAACCAATCTCATTTCGGTGTCTCCTTCAGAAGGGAGTGGCTGGCAAAAACACTGTTTTGTAACTGTGCTGTGTTGCTGCAATGGGGTGCAAGGAGGCAGCTTCAGGGTGGACAAGGAAAATAACGTTTCCAGGTAATGCATTGCACCTCATTTGCATCTAAATCACTGTTTTAAATATTCATGCTGAGAACAGTAATACAGCATTGGCCAGATGAAAGGAGAAACTCTCTGTCCATGTCCCTAAAATGACACCCTATTCCCTATATAGTGCACTAGTTTTGACCAGACACCCATAGGGCTCTGGTCAAAACTAGTGCACTATATAGGGAATAGGGTGCCATTTGGGAGACACATTGCAGCAGCAAGCCAGTCAGATGAATGAATACTGCCCTGAATGCCCTTAACCTCCTTTACCTCCACACAGCACCTTGATGTAATATTCAGCAGATGCATCTTCATTAGACTGGCCTGTGTCCCAAAATGGCACCCCACACACTAAATAGTGCACTAGTTTTGACCAAAGCCCTGGTCAAATATAGTGCATTATATAGGGAATAGGGTGCCATTTGGGACACAGACATATTGTACAACCACAGTCTTCATCAGAGCCTTGTCAGAATATATTAAGGGAATGTATTGTATATTTCCTCTGGGTCATGTTTAGGGTAGTATTTTTGCATTATATTTTATTTGCATTGTATTTCATTTTTACTGGCCACAGTAGACTAAGACTAATGGAATTTAAAGCATACGCTATTTATCCTTAAAGAAAAAGGTTTTCCATCGTTTTTGTTTGGCGTGTAGAAATTATCGGGAGTGCAATCAAAATGACAGTATTTCAAAAGATTGTCTGGTCTGCTCAGAAGAATGAGGTTAATCATCTCTCCAGAGTAGTCCTGTGGTTGTAACTACTGGTTAAGTCACGCTGCTATATCCTTCTCTTGTTAGACTTCCTGGAAGGTTTGGAAGAACAGTGAGCATCCAAATGGTACAGAGAACATTAGAGTTGGTTTTGTCCAAATGTTCCACTCTCATCCTTTTCTATAATGACATTTCTATTATAGCATCATTGGCCAGCCCTTCATTTCTTCCCAGGTAAGCTACTAATTTAAATGTAATTGAGCTATAAGCCACCATGGAGCTGCCTGGAGCGCTTTGCTCCTTTTATGCTCCTGATGGTAATGGAAACCCTGTCGAGATCCTCCTGACTCTGAGCAGTACAGGCAGTGTAATACGAAGGACAGAGCCTTTCAGCGTTAGCTACCAATTACACAATAACCTTTAGCAACTGTTGTACATACTGGAGATAGCTTTCACAGGCTGGCTGCCTGGCGTATGGAAATGTCTGCCAACTATGGTGGAGGTTATAGGCTAGGCTACACTCCTACCCCAGCCACTCAGTGCCAGAGGCTCAAAACAAAAAGGGGAAAGCATAAGTCTTGTGCTACACGTCCATGAATTGGCTTTGGGGTAAACAGACCAAGAAGTCAACATGGTTTATTCACGAGCACATCTCAAGCTGATCCTCAGCCTCCCGTGCCTCCGGTCATACAGACAGATCATATCGATCTACCAATGACACCGGGGATATTTAGCTTCAGCTAACCGGGGCTGTAACCTGTGCTGCGTTTCGAGAGTAGAAACCAGACACTTATGATGGACTGTGTTTTTTCTCTTTCTCCTCACAGACTCTTTAATCTGGACCTTGTTTGTTTTTCCTGAGTGCCCAATGATTGGCTTAACCTGAACTGACAGGAAAACGGTTAACGACCAATGAGGAAGCCTCCTCCACTCCCGCGGACAATCCAAACAGAGTGTCAGCCGTGTGAGGGACTGCATGACGGCAGGTAGCCTAGTGGTAGAGTGGTGGGCCAGTAACCGAAAGGTTGCTAGATCAAATCCCCGAGCTGACAAGGTAAAAATCTGTAGTTCTGAACAAGGCAGTTAACCCACTGTTCCTAGGCTGTCATTGTAAATAAGAGTTTGTTCTTAACTAACTTGCCTAGTTAAATAAAAAAATGACCTGCTTCCAAACATCAATGTGAATGGAATGTAGAAATGAATCTATCGCCTTTAACCCTCAATTAGAACAGAGGGCCTTACACTGATGAAGAGTCTGTAACACTGAGGGGTGGGGGACATGCCAGTCTGGTCTGCGTACTTTCCTTATGCACAATCAGAGGCTTCATGTGAAGAATGTGGAGCTTTGAGTAACAATGAAGATAATGTGACACTGAGGTGTGATAGACTAACGTCAGGCTGTCTGCACCACTTCCACTGAGCTTCAAGCCCACCCACACAGCCCAGAATGCCCTTGCTCACGCCGTTACACGTCAGTCCCAACCTTCCTGGACTCCTCAACCCCTATGGTAGTTAGAACATCTCGGGGAGCAGGTCCATGGGGTCCATGCCTGTGATAAAGTGCCTTGTCAGTAGACAACACGCTCACTCATACTAGTTGGACGACCAGGGGTCATCCATCAAGTGCAGCCTGGTTCTGCCCGGATCTGTGCCGTGGGCCATTGAACCCCCAGCTTCCCCCATGGACTCTCTGCCCCCCCCCCCCTGTTCTCGTCCTGTCTGGCTGGACCGTATATGCATTCCAGGGGCCCAAATCAGTACAGACCCAGGGACGGACTAGCACCATCTGTCATCCAGGTTAACATAGCTGAAGGTCTGGTCCACCTCCATGATTGGGGGCTCCGATCATAAGTAGTTCACTACGTAGGGAATAGGGTGCCATGTGGGACACAGCATGGAGCCTCCATCCTCCATAGCCAGGCCCCCAGGTCTGGTCTGTCAAGGTCACAGTGCCCTGATGGCTGGTGACATTCTTTACGACTGACCTGCAATTTCCTAATGACAAATTAAAAAGTACTGATCACAGGCTTTGAATGTTTTATTAATTTCCATTCAGCCAAGAAGACAACACACGTGGAAGAAAAAAAACAGCATTCGAAAATGTTTTGTGTGTTAAAGAAAGTGTGTCATAATCGTTCAAATCATTCCATTGGTTAGGCACATAGTTCTGATTTAAATGGGAATCCATCCGTGAACTCACAATGCTGTCAGCCATACTTGGATTCCAGACAAGGTGTGCTTATAGCCTCCTATAGAGTAATCTGATGTTTAAAGTGCATGCATCATTTACTCGGCTCATTTCCAAACCCTAGGCATGAAGTTCACTTCCTTAGGCTGATTTTCAGGAAGCTAACATAAATGACAGACTGGCTAGTAGCCCTGAAGGTCAAAGCCAAACAAACACACCGCTTTCTTTCCAGCTGCAACAGCAGACCAGAAAACCCACTCCCACAACACTTTCTCCCTACATGACTATATATTTAGTACAAGGGGGTGTCAGGGGTGCCATTTGGTAGCCATTATGGTAGATGGAGGAAATCAGGGAAGTGGTGTGGTAGAGGAAAACACAGGAAGCAATGCTGGAGACTACCTCCATATGCAAACCATTACCCTGCCGGTTATCAGACAGCCCCACCATCATGATAGATAGGAGGAGATCGTTTGCTTAATTTCAGTTTATGTGACAAAACAAGCAAGTATAGTGCAGAGAATCATTGTACCATCTAAACCGCTGTGAAATATATTTTCCATAACCAAAAATATTGTATTTTCAGCTGTTTGAAGCTGGTGTACAAAACCGAAAGACGCAAAAAGTAAACATAATAAATATATATATATATATATATATATATATATATTTTTTTTTATTTTTCTTTTTTTTCTTTTCTAAAGTAAGTAGTAGGGAAGCCAGATCTCAGACACGGCCATAGTTTTTTTTGTGTATTAAATCTCTCCTGTGCTTCTTGCCAGAGTTACGATGGTGGGACTGTCTGATAAAAGGCAGGCACGGTAATGGTTTTCATATGGAGCTGGTTTACTGGACTGCTTCCTGTGTTCTCGCACACCACACCCCCTCCCCTACTATTTAGGACATAAGTATGGGTATTTGGACACGGCCACTGTGGATCTTTGAAACCTGTTGCTTTTTAACGAGTCGAACGTTGTGCTCAAGAGAATGAGTTATACCCCTCCTGCATGTGTGTTTAATTTCTCTCCATCCACCATTGCTGTACACAGTCTAGGATTCAGCAAGGCACACTGACAGTGCTCGATGTAGTGTGAGAGCAATTTCTGCAGCAGTTCTGTCTGTGCTGTTACACCCTGGTCACATGCTTCAGGTGTTGCTGTAAACAGTACCCCGCCCCCTCTCCCTAAGTGTTCAGAATACCCCAGCACATTAATACAGCCCCTGCGCTCTTCTCCACTGTCCAGACGTGTCTATCTGTGTACATGTGGGAATGTATTTATTAATACAAAAGACTTTGAATGTATGAAATATGAATGAGCTTGTGATGTGATGTGTAATTGATGTGTGAATAATGCATGTCCTGCCTGTATTTCAAATGTTGTGAGGTGTGGGTATGGTGTGGGTATGGTGTGGGTATGGTGTGGGCATGGTGTGAGTATGGTGTGGGCATGGTGTGGGCATGGTGTGGGCATGGTGTGAGTATGGTGTGGGCATGGTGTGGGCATGGTGTGGGCATGGTGTGGGCATGGTGTGGGCATGGTGTGGGCATGGTGTGGGTATGGTGTGGGCATGGTGTGGGCATGGTGTGGGCATGGTGTGGGCATGGTGTGGGTATGGTGTGGGCATGGTGTGGGCATGGTGTGGGTATGGTGTGGGCATGGTGTGGACATGGTGTGGGCATGGTGTGGGCATGGTGTGGGCATGGTGTGGGCATGGTGTGGGTATGGTGTGGGCATGGTGTGGGCATGGTGTGGGCATGGTGTGGGCATGGTTTGGGCATGGTGTGGGCATGGTGTGGGTATGGTGTGGGCATGGTGTGGGCATGGTGTGTGAATGGTGTGGGCATGGTGTGGGTATGGTGTGGGCATGGTGTGGGCATGGTGTGGGCATGGTGTGGGCATGGTGTGGGCATGGTGTGGGCATGGTGTGGGCATGGTGTGGGTATGGTGTGGGCATGGTGTGGGCATGGTGTGGGCATGGTGTGGGCATGGTGTGGGCATGGGTAAATAACTAGTAGTCTTGGAGAGAAATACAGTGAGCACAGATAAGCACCTGAAGCAGCACCTGAAGCCTTGTGCTTCAATGACTCATACCTCATTCACTATAGTTGATGCCTAATTTCCAAGACAGCAGAAGAGCTTTTGTACAACAGAGGAAGGGACGCTCTAGAAACAGTGGTTGAGGTCTCCACGACGACGTGCCGTAGCAGATGAATCCCCTATCTCCGGGCCAGCAGCAACTGAAATGCCTCATGAGAACATGGCGCAGCCTGGGAAGCCATAGAAATTAGACATAGAATGGAAAGAGGACAGAAATGGAAAGTTGAAAAAAATATATATATATAGAGAGAACACTGGCCTACACTGTTTTCCTTAGCTTCATCTGTACCTCATACATCCACCATGTCTCATGAATCAGCATTCAGGACCACATCATGGCACAAAGCTTAAGGTTCTATCGATGATCTGCATCCTAATGATTACTTGGCATTCGACTCGGCACTTAGCATCAAACATCCCCCACCCTAAAAAAATGTGGGTCGTTCATTTTTCAAACCTTGATTACGTTTGAAAAGTATCCTTAACTAACAAGGCCCTCCTCGGTCTCCCCGCCTGGCTGGCGGCAGCCCACGCAGTGAAGTCACCGTTGTTCCATAATCACCTCTGGAGCCTCCAGGCCTGAACTAATGAGATGGAGCAGTCGCATACAACGTGTCTGATATGCCGACACATAACTCTCACAAAAGGCACCCTATTCCCTATCAATAGCTGGCTCTGGTCAAACGTAGTGCACTTTATAGGGAAGAGGGTGCCATTTGGGATGCAGCCAATGAAGCAGTGACGCCACTCTCTCCCTGGGCCTGTATACATGTTGGACAGGGTGAAGGCTGGATGGAGCATCACAGTGCTGGAAGTTGAAAACAAGGAGTCAGATTTCATATTAAACTTGAAGGAATGGAGTAATTTTCTTTCTTTTGGAAGAGCTTTAAGAAGGGTTATGAAGCTGCAACTACTCATATAACACTAATGAGGCAATGTTTTTTTAGGATCAGATTTGAGGAATTATCACCACATCAAAAACCTACTCATTTTACCATGGCCTGTTTTTTTTATACCCAATATCAAATGTTGTAAATGTCACAAAGCTCTGATCTCCCTCCACCAAAATATTATATACATGGGGAAAACTAGAGTATTCAACTGAATATTTTAAATAAAAATATACATCTACATTAGGTTTATCATCGGAGACACTCATTAATTGATGAAGTGTTTGATGTTTCAAAGAAATGCCGAGGGAAACAATAATGAGTCCAATCTCATTAATTTCAGTGAAAGTCTACTTGCTATTTTCTTTGTACATCTAATCAACACACACTGCATAAATAGGGCAACATTTGAACTGCAGAGTCTGTGTTCAATATGAACAGAATGAGTGTCTGGGTCACTCAAGATAATCTTCCATTTGGTAATGCTGTTTAATAACGCAGCGATTTTCACATCATTCCTGTCCATCATCAACTTGAGAATTAATTCAAGCTTGTCCGTCATAGCCAGTCTCTTCTGCTAGGACCTTATAATGGGGATGTAAGGAATTAGGATATTAGGCTTGACTCTGGCTATTCCCCCAGATGCTGACATTATAGCCTCCACAATCTACAAAAACAAATAAACATTTCTGAGATCACAGCAACCTCTAACACTATCAGAAGAATTCTGGCACAAGACCCCATAGCATATTTGGACAGAATGGATTCCTAGAAGCTAGGTATTACATACGGCAATGTTGTTTCTCACTGCAATATGCTGTATGTCTGAGCACCAAAGAGGACTCGAAGAGGGATAGATATATAATATGTCTCCTCTCTCAAGTCCTCTTTAAAGATATCATTTCTTTCTGTTTTTTTTCCTAGATCACAGTGATTCCTAAGAGGATCCAACCAGAACAGCAGTATGAGAGCCTCACAGATTTGTATCAGCCCTGACAGTGAAGTGCCGAGAGAAGATGTGAGAGAATAGAGAGAAGTAAAAGTGATTGAAAGAGTAGAAAGATGAAAAGAGAGAGGACTAGATAGAGGGACAGAGAAAAAAAGAGAAAGATGAAGCGAGAGATGGAGATACAGGGCGATTCCTCGCCAGAGTAGAAAGAAAATATTTTTGGTATCTCAGATTGTTCTGGCGACTCACATAGAAATTGTATTTTGGAATCTAGACATACTCCATATTTGAGAGAACACTATAAGGAATATAATGACACCAAGATGTCTGTATCATGTTTGTTTCACAGATCATATGCAGTGGGGCAAAAAAGTATTTAGTCAACCACCAATTGTGCAAGTTCTCCCACTTAAAAAGATGAGAGAGGCCTGTAATTTTCATCATAGGTACACTTCAACCATGACAGACAAAATGAGGAAAAAAATCCAGAAAATCACATTGTAGGATTTTTAATGAATTTATTTGCAAATTATGGTGGAAAATAAGTATTTGGTCACCTACAAACAAGCAAGATTTCTGGCTCTCACAGACCTGTAACTTCTTCTTTAAGAGGCTCATCTGTCCTCTTCTCGTTACCTGTATTAATGGCACCTGTTTGAACTTGTTATCAGTATAAAAGACACCTGTCCACAACCTCAAACAGTCACACTCCAAACTCCACTATGGCCAAGACCAAAGAGCTGTCAAAGGACACCAGAAACAAAATTGTAGACCTGCATCAGGCTGGGAAGACTGAATCTGCAATAAGTAAGCAGCTTGGTTTGAAGAAATCAACTGTGGGAGCAATTATTAGGAAATGGAAGACATACAAGACCACTGATAATCTCCCTCGGTCTGGGGCTCCACGCAAGATCTCACCCCGTGGGGTCAAAATTATCACAAGAACGGTGAGCAAAAATCCCAGAACCACACGGGGGGACCTAGTGAATGACCTGCAGAGAGCTGGGACCAAAGTAACAAACTCTACCATCAGTAACACACTACGCCGCCAGGGACTCATATCCTGCAGTGCCAGACGTGTCCCCCTGCTTAAGCCAGTACATGTCCAGGCCCGTCTGAAGGTTGCTAGAGAGCATTTGGATGATCCAGAAGAAGATTGGGAGAATGTTATATGGTCAGATCAAACCAAAATATAGCTTTTTGGGAAAAACTCAACTCGTCGTGTTTGGAAGACAAAGAATGCTGAGTTGCATCCAAAGAACACCATACCTACTGTGAAGCATGGGGGTGGAAACATCATGCTTTGGGGCTGTTTTTCTGCAAAGGGACCAGGACGACTGATCCATGTAAAGGAAAGAATGAATGGGGCCATGTATCGTGAGAGTGAAAACCTCCTTCCATCAGCAAGGGCATTGAAGATGAAACGTGGCTGGGTCTTTCAGCATGACAATGATCCCAAACACACCGCCCGGGCAACGAAGGAGTGGCTTCGTAAGAAGCATTTCAATGTCCTGGAGTGGCCTAGCCAGTCTCCAGATCTCAACCCCATAGAAAATCTTTGGAGGGAGTTGAAAGTCTGTGTTGCCCAGCAACAGCGCCAAAACATCACTGCTCTAGAGGAGATCTGCATGGAGGAATGGGCCAAAATACCAGCAACAGTATGTGAAAACCTTGTGAAGACTTACAGAAAACGTTTTACCTCTGTCAATGCCAACAAAGCGTATATAACAAAGTATTGAGAAACTTTTGCTATTGACCAAATACTTATTTTCCACCATAATTTGCAAATAAATTCATAAAAAATCCTACAATGTGATTTTCTGGATTTTTCTTCTCATTTTGTCTGTCATAGTTGAAGTGTACCTATGATGAAGATTACAGGCCTCTCTCATCTTTTTAAGTGGGAGAACTTGCACAATTGGTGGCTGACTAAATACTTTTTTGCCCCACTGTTGGGTCTTACAGGAGGCATGTATAGGTCTAAAAAGGGCCTAAAATGGCCACTTTCATCACAACTTTCTCAAAAACGGTATGTGATACAAATTTGTAAGTCGCTCTGGATAAGAGCGTCTGCTAAATGACTTAAATGTAAATGTAAATGTAAAAAGCATGTCAAACATCCTTCCTCTCAATGAAGTTTACGTGAGAATTGCCAGAACAATCTCAGACAGCAAAAATATTTTCCACCTCTGCTGGTGTGGAATCGATCTATACAGAAAGAGAGAGGAAGAGAGAGAGCGAGAGAGACAGAGAGAGACTGCTATCTAAACTGGGCTCTTCCTATTAGTCTGACCGTAGCCTTGGTCCTACAATATGGACATAAAACAGATGGACAGATGTGTATTAAAAAAGGCCTTATGATTAATGAACAGAACCCAGAGAGCAATAATAGAGAGAGAGGGAAGGAAGAAGAAACCCGGTTAGCGCACTTGTATGCATAAATTGTCATCTTTTGTTGTTGCGCTCCTTAAAAGGTATTGAAGTTGTAAAGTATTCCACCCCCCCAAACCTCTCCCCCACATTCTGTATAGCTTGTTTCTATGGCAACCTTGTTTCTCAACATTTTCAAAGGGGAAAAGTTTTACCAGATAGGATTAATAGATTCACGGTACATTTATCAGATGACACTTCAGTCTTTAGTGTGTCGCAGATACACACTGCTTATGTTTGTCGCTTGTTAGTTGGAGCTTTTTCTCTCCTCTGTTTGTTCACCTACCAGTAGGTATCTCACTGCAATGAATAGTCTGCAGACTGTGTGACACAGAGCCAGACAAACGAGACAGAGAAGATAGATATGGAATGGATGAATGTGAGTGTTGTCACAGAGGGATGGATGTCACCTACAGCTCTGTGAAGGTCGGGGTTGTTAGTCCTCTGTCACCATCTGTCGTCAAGAGTCCATCTCCTGCGTCCAGCATGGTGACTGACCTGCAAAGGATCATAAATCCATGATCTGATGTTCAGTTAAACCACTGTCTGTGACCTAAGAGAAGTTAGTAGCTGACCCCAGCGCGTTGGGGTTCTCTAGTCATTCAATCAACACCTGTCTGCCATACTCCCAGAGTGCACTGCTCCGACATCTTAGAGCGGGCCCCCATCTCCCCCCCTCAGTCACTCGCCCATTCTCCCTGCATCCGTCAGCTCATTTGGAAGGTAAAGAACAAGACAGTCTGAGCCGAGGGAGCTAGATCAGATCCCTATCTTAGGGCGGCCAATATGTTGCCATGACACTGGTGGAGCAGAAGATCTGGTTTAATCCTGTTTTTTGATCCTCATCAGTCCC
The DNA here is from genome assembly GCF_036934945.1 of Oncorhynchus masou masou. Classification (NCBI taxonomy): domain Eukaryota; kingdom Metazoa; phylum Chordata; class Actinopteri; order Salmoniformes; family Salmonidae; genus Oncorhynchus; species Oncorhynchus masou. The sequence goes on along the minus strand of NC_088221.1, from coordinate 42,143,292 downwards.
CGGACCCCAAAGCAATATGCATCAAATTGGCTAGTAACTGGTTTTGCATCAGCGGGCCGGGCCAGCTGAATTGGCCCAGCAGACCACTCAGTCATGCATTATTCACTATGGGGAGGCATTCATCCCTTTTGAGTGAAGGTTAAATAATTAACGGCAGGAAATTTGTTTGGCTTATTTTTGTTCCATTCAGGGTGCCAGCGGCTTGTGTCTTGGCAAAATGAATGAAGTGGGAACAGTGACGGACGCCAGCAAACATTTTAATGAGGAATATCCCTTACAACTCAAACACAGGGAATCGAATCAGGGGTGATGATGGGTTGTTTGGAAGAACTTCAATTATGTCACCATCTTTATACCCCGATCTCTCAATTTCTCTTCCTGTTTTACACTCTTTTCAGCCTCTGTTTTATCCTGTCACAGTGCAAATCTCTCTTAAATTCAACTGAAGAGCATCAAACACACCACCACCTAATATGTGTGTTAAGAAGTCAAATGGGAAAAACGTGGGAAAAGAGAATAATAAAAATGTCACTCACTCATCCTATCTTCCAAGATATCACCTGGAGAGATTATATCCTTCCTATCCTCTGAGATATCACCCGGAGAGATTATATCCTTCCTATCTTCCAAGATATCACCCGGAGAGATTACATCCTTCCTATCCTCTGAGATATCACCCGGAGAGATTATATCCTTCCTATCTTCCAAGATATCACCCGGAGAGATTATATCGTTCCTATCTTCCAAGATATCACCTGGAGAGATTACATCCTTCCTATCCTCTGAGATATCACCCGGAGAGATTATATCCTTCCTATCCTCCAAGATATCACCTGGAGAGATTATATCCTTCCTATCCTCTGAGATATCACCCGGAGAGATTATATCCTTCCTATCCTCTGAGATATCACCCGGAGAGATTATATCCTTCCTATCCTCTGAGATATCACCCGGAGAGATTATATCCTTCCTATCTTCCAAGATATCACCCGGAGAGATTACATCCTTCCTATCCTCTGAGATATCACCCGGAGAGATTATATCCTTCCTATCCTCCAAGATATCACCTGGAGAGATTATATCCTTCCTATCCTCTGAGATATCACCCGGAGAGATTATATTCTTCCTATCCTCTGAGATATCACCTGGAGAGATTACATCCTTCCTATCCTCTGAGATATCACCCGGAGAGATTATATCCTTCCTATCCTCTGAGATATCACCCGGAGAGATTATATCCTTCCTATCCTCCAAGATATCACCCGGAGAGATCATATCCTTCCTATCTTCCAAGATATCACCCGGAGAGATTATATCCTTCCTATCCTCTGAGATATCACCTGGAGAGATTACATCCTTCCTATCCTCTGAGATATCACCTGGAGAGATTTTATCCTTCCTATCCTCTATCACCCGAGATATCATCCCGGAGAGATTATATCCTTCCTATCCTCTGAGATATCACCCGGAGAGATTATATCCTTCCTATCCTCTGAGATATCACCCGGAGAGATTACATCCTTCCTGTCCTCTGAGATATCACCCGGAGAGATTACATCCTTCCTGTCCTCTGAGATATCACCCGGAGAGATTATATCCTTCCTGTCCTCCAAGATTTCACCTGCAGAGATTATATCCTTCCTGTCCTCCAAGATTTCACTTGCAGAGATTATATCCTTCCTGTCCTCCAAGATTTCACCTGCAGAGATTATATCCTTCCTGTCCTCTGAGATATCACCCGGAGAGATTACATCCTTCCTGTCCTCTGAGATATCACCCGGAGAGATTATATCCTTCCTGTCCTCCAAGATTTCACCTGCAGAGATTATATCCTTCCTGTCCTCCAAGATTTCACCTGCAGAGATTATATCCTTCCTGTCCTCTGAGATATCACCCGGAGAGATTATATCCTTCCTGTCCTCTGAGATATCACCCGGAGAGATTATATCCTTCCTGTCCTCTGAGATATCACCTAGGGAGAATTGGAAAAATGTGTCTACTGTGACATTAACTCACTAACACTGGCATGCAACATGAACCATACTGTATAGGACGCAGGGCTATAGCAACAAGCAGACACATTTCAACCAATTAGGAGCTGTAAGAGAGAAGAGGCAGGAGGGTTAGGGGAGGCAGGCGGAGGGGAGGCAGAGGGAGGCATAGCTACAGACTGTAACACCCGATAGTGTGATGTAACTCCACAAATATGTACCATTGTACTGGTAGTCACAGGTGTGGCTATGCAAAACGTTGGCTGATATTTTTCAACTGACCTGGTATTGGTGATATTATCTTTGTCTTCAATTCGTGGAAACAGGAGTCTCAAAATGTCTGTGCAGTTGCAGGGGCTCTGTTTTGAATTTAGAAAATGCTTCATTGAAATATATACACTAACGTTCAAAAGTTTGGGATCAGTTAGAAATGTCCTTGTTTAAAATGACATCAAATTGATCAGAAATACAGTGTAGACATTGTTAATGTTGTAAATGACTATTGTAGCTGGAAACGGCTGATTCTTAATGGAATATCTACATAGGCGTACAAATCAAATCAAATTGTATTTGTCACATACACATGGTTAGCAGATGTTAATGTGAGTGTAGCGAAATGCTTGTGCTTCTAGATCCGACAGTGTAGTAATATCTAACAAGTAATCTACCAATTCCTCAACGACTACCTAATACACACAAATCTAAAGGGGTGAATGAGAATATGTACATATAAATATATGGATAAGCGATGGCCGAGCGGTATAGGCAAGGTGCAATAGATGGTATAAAATACAGTATATACATATGATATGAGTCATGTAAGTTATGTAAACATTATAAAAGTGGCATTATTTAGAGTGCCATTGTATAAAGTGACTAGTGACCCATTTCTTAAAGTGGCCAGTGATTGGGTCTCAATGTAGGCAGCAGGCTCTGAGTTAATGATTGAGATCGAAGCTGTTTTTCAGTCTCTCCGTCCCAGCTTTGATGCACCTGTACTGACCTCGCCTTCTGGATGGTAACAGTGTGAACAGGCAGTGCCTCGGGTGGTTGATGTCCTTGATGATCTTTTTGGCCTTCCTGTGACATAAGGTGCTGTATGTGTCAAGGATGGCAGGTAGTTTGCCCCCGGTGATGCGTTGTGCAGACCGCACAAACCTCTGGAGAGCCTTGTGGTTGAGGGAGGTGCAGTTGCCACACCAGGTGGTGATACAGCCCGACAGGATGTTCTCGATTGTGCATCTGTAAAGGTTTGTCAGGGTTTTGGGTGACAAGCCAAATTTCTTCAGCCTCCTGAGGTTGAAGAGGCGCTGTTGTGCCTTCTTCACCACACTGTCTGTGTGGGTGGACCATTTCAGTTTGTCTGTGATCTGTACGCTGAAGAACTTAAAACTTTCCACCTTTTCCACTGCTGTCTCTTTGATGTGGTGAGGGGGGTGTTCCCTCTGCTGTTTCCTGAAGTCCCCGATCATGTCCTTTGTTTTGTTGATGTTGAGCGAGAGGTTGTTTTCCTGACACCACACTCTGAGTGCCCTTACCTCCTCCCTGTAGGCTGTCTCATCATTGTTGGTAATCAAGCTCACTACTGTTGTGTCATCTGCAAACTTGATGATTGAGTTGGAGGCGTGCATGGCCACACAGTTGTGGGTGAACAGGGAGTACAGGAGGGGGCAGAGCACACACCCCAGTGTTGAGGGTCAGCGAAGTGGAGATGTTTCCTACCTTCACCACCTAGGAGTGGCCTTTCAGGAAGTCCAGGGCCCAATTGCACAGGGCGGAGTTGAGGCAGGCCCTCCAGTTTGATGATGAGCTTGGAGGGTACTATGGTGTTGAATGCTGAGCTGTAGTCAATGAACAGCATTCTTACATAGGTATTCCTTTTGTCCAGATTGGATAGGGCAGTGTGTAGTGTGATGGCGATTGCATAGTCTGTGGACCTGTTGGGGCGGTATGCAAACTGAAGTGGGTGGCCGGTAAGGTGGAGTTGATATGATCCTTGACTAGTCTCTCAGAGCATTTCATGATGACAGAAGTGAGTGCTACGGGGCGGAAGTAATTTAGTTCAGTTATCTTTGCCTTCTTGGGTACAGGAACAATGGTAGCCATCTTGAAGCAAGTGGGGACAAGATACTGGGATAGGGAGTGATTGAATATGTCCGGAAACACACCAGCAAGCTGGTCTGCACATGCCCTGAGGACGAGGGGATGCCGTTTGGGCCAGCAGCCTTGCAAGGGTTAACACATTTAAATGTCTTACTCACGTCAGCCAAGGAGAAGGAGAGGGCACAGTCGTTGTTAGCGGGACGCGACAGTGGCACTGTATTATCCTTAAAGTGGGAAAAGAATGTGTTTAGTTTGTCTGGAAGTGTGACAAGTACATTCAATTGTCTAGTTGGAGAAATAGATGCCTCACATGTCCTCAAATTGCAGCTTCATTAAATAGGACCCGCAAAACACCAGTCTCAATGTCAACAGTGAAGAGGTGACTCCGGGATGCTGGCCTACAAGGCAAAGTTGCAAAGAAAAAGCCATACCTCAGACTGGCCAATAAAAATAAAAGATTAAGATGGGCAAAAGAACACAGACACTGGACAGAGGAACTCTGCCTAGAAGGCCAGCATCCCGGAGTCACCAGTTGAGGACTTGTGAGGCATCTATTTCTCAAACTAGACACTTTAATGTACTTGTCCTCTTGCTCAGTTGTATACCGGGGCCTCCAACTCCTCTTTCTATTCTGGTTAGAGCCAGTTTGCTCTCTTCTGTGAAGGGAGTAGTCCACAGCGCTGTACAGGATCTTCTGTTTCTTGGCAATTTCTCACAAGGAATAGCCTTCATTTCTCAGAACAAGAATAGACTGACGAGTTTCAGAAGAAAGTCCTTTGTTTATCCATTTTGAGGCTGTAATTGAACCCACAAATGCTGATGCTCCAGGTACTCAACTAGTCTAAAGAAGGACAGTTTTATTGCTTCTTTAATCAGGTCAACAGTTTTCCACTGTGCTAACATAATTGCAAACATAATTGTTTTCTAATGATCAATTAGCCTTTTAAAATTATAGACTTGGATTAGCTAACACAATGTGCCATTAGAACACAGGAGTGATGGTTGGAGATAATGGGCCTCTGTACGTCTATGTAGATATTCCATAAAAAATTATCTGTTTCCAGCTATAATAGTAATTTACAAACATTAACAATGTCTACACTGTATTTCTGATCAATTTGATGTTATTTTAATGGACAAAAATGTTAGCTTTTCTTTCAAAAACAAGGACATTTCTTAAGTGACCTGTGCTTTGCATTGCATTTCCTATCAATTGATCAGCATTACGGGGTGTTTGTAGCCCCTCTACACTGACGTAACAAATAGCTTAATTACCTGATTACCATTCAAGTAATGTTTAGGATGCGTAACCAAATTGCTAAGTGTGTTGGAGTACTTGATTAAGTTGGGAATAATGATAAAACACTGCCATCTAGTGGCCTTCAGCAGTCTTTATTTACAGTTGAGTTATACACTGAACAAAAATATCAACACAACATGGAAAGTGCTCGTCTCATGTTTCATGAGCTGAAAGAAAAGATCCCAGAAATTGTCCATAAGCACAAAAATACTATTTTGCACAAATTTGTTTACATCCGTGTTAGTGAGCATTTCTCATTTGCCAAGATAATCCATCCACCAGACAGGAGTGGCATATCAAGAAGCTGATTAAGCAGCATGATCATTACACGTGCAATAATAGGCTACTCTAAAATGTGCAGTTTTGTCACACAACATAATGTCACAGATATCTCAGGTTTTGAGGGAGCGTGCAATTGGAATGCTGACTGCAGGAATGTCCACCAGAGTTGTTGTCAAAGAATTGAATGCTAATTTATATTGTAAGTCGCTCTGGATAAGAGCGTCTGCTAAATGACTTAAATGTAAATGTAAATGTATATATCATAAGCAGCCTCCAATGTCGTTTTAGAGAATTCGGCAGTGCGTCCAATCGGACTCGCCAACCGCAGACCACGTGTAACCACATCAGCCCAGGACCTCCACATCCAGCTTCTTCACCTGCAGGATTGTCTGAGACCAGCCAGCTAATGAAACTGAGGACTATTTCTGTCTGTAATAAAGCCCTTTTGTGGAGAAAAATGCATTTTGATTGGCTGGGCCTTGCTCCACAGTGGGCCCACCAATGGCTGCACCCCTGACCAGTCATGTGAAATCCATAGATTAGTGCACAATGAATGTATTTCAATTGACTGATTTCCTTATATGCACTGTTAACTCAGTAAAATCTTGGAAATTGTTGCATGTTGCGTTGATATTTTTGCTCAGCACAGATTATGCCACCTGCGCTGTTATCAATATTTTAATGGTGCGTATTCAGGCCTCTATTTAAGTACTGTAGTCAGAAAGCATACAGGAGTTCAATAAAACAATACAATGCGATATGCATTAGATGCATTTTATGGGGTGAAATTAAGTAGGTGGGTTACTCATATACCACGATCAATGGGATTTATCCAAACAGTAAATTCATGATTCATGTCACCATGACCAATTTAAAAACCCATGATTTGAAGTTTGAGCAAAAAACACCTTTAATCATATCACAAAGATGCCTGACACAGAGAAATAGACATAGTATCTCTAGATGAAAACAACTACTGTGCATTTTTATTTGTCCCCTTCTAATAGAGTTTGACTATATAACTATAATGATCCTTCTAAATCAATATTATTCTAAACTTAAGGCACTGCACAAGGCATTATCATGCACATTTTAAGGCCTTGTTAAACTTTGTCAGTATACAAAGTTGACATGACTAATTTCCCAAGACTTACAGATCAGTTTTGGTATACTATAGTGCTGCATGTCAGTGGGGTATAGATTATGGTAAATGCGGATGACTACCTCATCACTAAGGTTCATTCATGTGCTACCGACTAAGTACTGAGAAACATGAGCATAGATGTATCGTAAGAGGATTGCCGTTTGTTCATGTTAAGCCTCCATCTCAGCCATGTCCTCAGTGAAGAAGGCCTTGACCTCGTTGCCCCCGGAGACATACTTGATGCACTCCACCTCCCCTCCATAGTTACTGGGCTTCTGGAAGTGAATCTCCAGGTGATCCTGCAGGTCCTCCTCATCCTGGAAGTCTACAATCCCGCACAGGAGGATGGTGCGCGTCGGGGTGCCGCAGAACGTCTGCAACAAAGGTTCAAGTAAAACACTCACAGTTGATATGCATGTGTCAGTCAACTCTACACATAACATCTGAAACAAGGCAGAAAAACATTGGTAAAGAACCATCCTGTTCATTTGTGAACACATATGTTAGCAGTCTGCCACAAGAATACCACACAGGCACATGTCAAAGTTCTGCTCCAGTAGAGACTAGAGCTGGGTGATATGGATATGGATGTATTCTGATAGTTATCAGAGTTGATCTGATAACTAGAAATAGAACGATATGTTTATAACAATGAACTACAGTTTGTGTTTAATTATCCTTTAAAAATTCAGCAAAAAAAGAAACGTCCCTTTTTCTGGACTGTCTTTCAAAGATAATTAGTAAAAATCCAAATAACTTCACTGATCTTCATTGTAAAGGGTTTAAACGCTGTTTCCCATGCTTGTTCAATGAACCATAAACAATTAATGAACTTGCACCTGTGGAAAGGTCGTTAAGACACTAACAGCTTACAGACAGTAGGCAATTAAGGTCACAGATATGAAAACTTAGGACACGAGAGGCCTTTCTACTGACTCTGAAACACACCAAAAGAAGATCCCCAGGGTCCCTGCTCATCTTAAGCATGCTGCAAGGAGGCACGAGGACTGCAGATGTGGCCAGGGCAATAAATTTCAATGTCCGTACTGTGAGACACCTAAGACAGAGCTACAGGGAGACAGGACGGACAGCTGATCGTCCTCGTAGTGGCAGACCACGTGTAACAACACCTGCACAGGATCGGTACATCCGAACATCACACCTGCGGAACAGGTACAGCATGGCAACAACAACTGCCCGAGTTACACCAGGAACACACAATCCCTCCATCAGTGCTCAGACTGTCTGCAATAGGCTGAGATAGGTTGGACTGAGGGCTTGTAGGCCTGTTGTAAGGCAGGTCCTCACCAGACATCACCGGCAACGATGTCGCCTATGGGCACCAACCCAAATCAAATTTTATTTGTCACATACACATGGTTAGCAGATGTTAATGCGAGTGTAGCGAAATGCTTGTGCTTCTAGTTACGACAATGCAGTAATAACCAACAAGTAATCTAGCTACCAATTCCAAAACTACTACCTTATAGACACAAGTGTAAGGGGATAAAGAATATGTACAGAAAGATATATGAATGAGTGATGGTACAGAGCAGCATAGGCAAGATACAGTAGATGGTATTGAGTACAGTATATACAGTGCCTTGCGAAAGTATTCGGCTCCCTTGAACTTTGCGACCTTTTGCCACATTTCAGGCTTCAAACATAAAGATATAAAACTGTATTTTTTTGTGAAGAATCAACAACAAGTGGGACACAATCATGAAGTGGAACGACATTTATTGGATATTTCAAACCTTTTTAACAAATCAAAAACTGAAAAATTGGGCGTGCAAAATTATTCAGCCCCCTTAAGTTAATACTTTGTAGCACCACCTTTTGCTGCGATGACAGCTGTAAGTCGCTTGGGGTATGTCTCTATCAGTTTTGCACATCGAGAGACTGAAATTTTTTCCCATTCCTCCTTACTTTAGCAAGACACTGTACATATGAGATGAGTATGTAAACAAAGTGGCATAGTTAAAGTGGCTAGTGATACATGTATTACATAAAGATGCAGTAGATGATATAGAGTACAGTATATACATATACATAAGATGAATAATGTAGGGTATGTAAACATTATATTAGGTAGCATTGTTTAAAGTGGCTTGTGATATATTTTACATAATTTCCCATCAATTCCCATTATTAAAGTGGCTGGAGTTGAGTCAGTGTGTTGGCAGCAGCCACTCAATGTTAGTGGTGGCTGTTTAACAGTCTGATGGCCTTGAGATAGAAGCTGTTTTTCAGTCTCTCGGTCCCAGCTTTGATGCATCTGTACTGACCTCGCCTTCTGGATGATAGCGGGGTGAACAGGCAGTGGCTCGGGTGGTTGTTGTCCTTGATGATCTTTATGGCCTTCCTGTGACATTGGGTGTTGTAGGTGTCCTGGAGGGCAGGTAGTTTGCCCCCGGTGATGCGCTGTGCAGACCTCACTACCCTCTGGAGAGCCTTACGGTTGTGGGCAGAGCAGTTGCCGTACCAGGCGGTGATACAGCCCGACAGGATGCTCTCGATTGTGCATCTGTAGAAGTTTGTGAGTGCTTTTGGTGACAAGCCAAATTTCTTCAGCCTCCTGAGGTTGAAGAGGTGCTACTGCACATTCTTCACGATGCTGTCTGAGTGGGTGGACCAATTCAGTTTGTCTGTGATGTGTACGCCAATGAACTCAAAACTTACTACCCTCTCCACTACTGTTCCATCGATGTGGATAGGGGGGTGTTCCCTCTGCTGTTTCCTGAAGTCCACAATCATCTCCTTAGTTTTGTTGACGTTGAGTGTGAGGTTATTTTCCTGACACCACACTCCGAGGGCCCTCACCTCCTCCCTGTAGGCCGTCTCGTCGTTGTTGGTAATCAAGCCTACCACTTGAGGCGTGCGTGGCCACGCAGTCGTGGGTGAACAGGGAGTACAGGAGAGGGCTCAGAACGCACCCTTGTGGGGCCCCAGTGTTGAGGATCAGCAGGGTGGAGATGTTGTTGCCTACCCTCACCACCTGGGGGCGGCCCGTCAGGAAGTCCAGTACCCAGTTGCACAGGGCGGGGTCAAGACCCAGGGTCTCGAGCTTTATGACGAGCTTGGAGGGCACTATGGTGTTAAATGCCGAGCTGTAGTCGATGAACAGCATTCTCACATAGGTATTCCTCTTGTCCAGATGGGTTAGGGCAGTGTGCAGTGTGGTTGAGATTGCATCGTCTGTGGACCTATTTGGGCGGTAAGCAAATTGGAGTGGGTCTATGGTGTCAGGTAGGGTGGAGGTGATATGGTCCTTGACTAGTCTCTCAAAGCACTTCATGATGACGGAAGTGAGTGCTACGGGGCGGTAGTAGTTTAGCTCAGTTACCTTAGCTTTCTTGGGAACAGGAACAATGGAACAATGGTGGCCCATGAAGCATGTGGGAACAACAGACTGGGATAGGGATTGATTGAATATGTCCATAAACACACCAGCCAACTGGTCTGCGCATGCTCTGAGGGCGCGGCTGGGGATGCCGTCTGGGCCTGCAGCCTTGCGAGGGTTAACACGTTTAAATGTTTTCCTCATGTCGGCTGCAGTGAAGGAGAGTCCGCATGTTTTGGTTGCGGGCCGTGTCAGTAGCACTGTATTGTCCTCAAAGCGGGCAAAAAAGTTATTTAGTCTGCCTGGGAGCAAGACATCCTGGTCCGTGACTGGGCTGGTTTTCTTTTTGTAATCCGTGATTGACTGTAGACCCTGCCACATACCTCTTGTGTCTGAGCCGTTGAATTGAGATTCTACTTTGTCTCTATACTGACGCTTAGCTTGTTTGATTTGCTTGCGGAGGGAATAGCTACACTGTTTGTATTCGGTCATGTTTCCGGTCACCTTGCCCTGATTAAAAGCAGTAGTTCTCGCTTTCAGTTTCACGCGAATGCTGCCATCAATCCACGGTTTCTGGTTTGGGAATGTTTTAATCGTTGCTGTGGGAACGACATCTTCAACACACGTTCTAATGAACTCGCTCACCGGATCAGCGTATTTGTCAATGTTGTTGTTTGATGCAATACGAAACATATCCCAGTCCACGTGATGGAAGCAGTCTTGGAGTGTGGAATCAGATTGGTCGGACCAGCGTTGAACAGACCTCAGCGCGGGAGCTTCTTGTTTTAGTTTCTGTCTGTAGGCAGGGATCAACAAAATGGAGTCGTGGTCAGCGTTTCTGAAAGGAGAGCGGGGCCGGGCCTTATATGCATCGCGGAAGTTAGAATAGCAATGATCCAATGTTTTTTCAGCCCTGGTTGCGCAATCGATATGCTGTCGCTGGACCAGACAGGACTGGCTAAAAGTGCTCTTCTCTGACGAGTCATGGTTTTGTCACACCAGGGATGATGGTCGGATTTGCGTTTATCGTCGAAGGAATGAGCATTACACTGAGGCCTGTACTCTTGAGCGGGATCGATTTGGAGGTGGAGGGTCAATCATGTTCTGGGGCGGTGTGTCACAGCATCATCGGACTGAGCTTGCTGTCATTGCAGGCAATCTGCTGTGTTACATGGAAGACATCCTCCTCCCTCATGTGGTGCCCTTCCTGCAGGCTCATCCTGACATGACCCTCCAGCATGACAATGTCACCAGCCATACTGCTCATTCTGTGCATGATTTCCTGCAAGACAGGAATGTCAGTGTTCTGGCATCGCCAGCGAAAAGCCTGGATCTCAAGCCCATTGAGCACGTCTGGGACCTGTTGGATCAGAGGGTGAGGGCTAGGGCCATTCCCCCAAGAAATGTCCGGGAACTTGGAGGTGCCTTGGTGGAAGAGTGGGGTAACATCTCACAGTAAGAACTGGCAAATCTGGTGCAGTCCATGAGGAGGAGATGAACTGCAGTACTTAATGCAGCTGTTGGATACACTCTTTGTTCAGGGACACATTATTCCATTTCTGTTAGTCACAGGTCTGTAGAACATGTTCAGTTTATGTCTCAGTTGTTGAATCTGGTTATGTTCATACAAATATTTACACATGTTAAGTTTGCTGAAAATAAACAGTTGACAGTGAGAGGACGTTTATTTTCTTGCTGAGTTTACTACTACTACTAGTTTGTCCCATTTAACAATCACCCATATTAGAAAACTTATTGCATTTCAAACTTCTCATCTCTCTAGTATAGGCTAGAGAAATGTGTTGATCATTTTGGTTTATCGTCCCAGCTCTAGTAGAAAGTAAATAACCTAATACAGCAAGCTGCGGCTCCTGACTTGGAAAACCCAACATACTTGAAACAGTCAAAGTCCAGACACCTTTGATCCGATTGGGAAGTCACAACAGGGCAATGCTTAGGAACTGTATGTAAACAAATGACAGAGAAAAAGATGAGCGACTGTTTTAATCTCACCTGAAACTTCTTCAGCTTGTAGTTGTAAACAAGGTCAACTTTCACATTCACCTCACGGTCCATATCCACGATGTACTTCCTTTTCAGGGCCAGCCTCTCTGCAACTAGAAAAGTAGACACAAGTATTTAAAATATGAACTCTTCTATGATTAAACATATTGAATACGGCACTTTCCAATAAAGCAAATCATGTTCTGACACTGGCAAACAAACACACACACACACACACACACACACACAATAGATGTACTGTACCTCCAGAGTTGAGAAAGGTGATTTGTCCTTTCCCAGTGTGCTTGTCATAGTCCACCCTCTGCACCTCTCCTCCCCCTCGACTGGGCTTGGAGAAGCTGATCTCCAGACGGTCTCTCATTCGTTCCTCTGACAGGGTGAACGGGACATTGGAGAAGCTGAGTGTCTTTGTGGAGACATCAAGGTGTACCTGCACAGCAACAGCCACATAACTTGGTTACAGGTGTGTCACCTGGGCAATAGCACAGCAGTGAATCATCAACAATATCAACAAGTCATTATAGACACCATTGTATCAATTGAATGGTATAGTTTTCTTGAAAGAATCCCTAATTCCTTACTCAAAGTTGATTGGAACACACCTTTACACTCTGCAGTAAATAAGATGACTCTATTCTAGAAAACAGACTCCATAGTAAACGAAATCATTATCGGCTGGAGGCGGTTATCTTTAACGTCTTCAAAGTACTTAATTTAACTTGACACATTCATTGTGTGAAATGGTGTACCTCAAACTTTACAAAGGGGTCCAGTGTAAGGCTTTTGGGCTTCACGTGCACCTTGTCTTTATCACAGGACACAGTACACTTGGCCATCTTCAGGATCTGGGCAGCGACTGAGAGAGAGGGAAGGATAATCCCAATATAACACATTCAACATAATGATGAGTTATGTAGATTAATGTGCACTGTCTTTATGAAGCCACAAAGATGGACATCCTGTTTCCTGTACCTTTCTCCTCCTCAAAAGTGATGAGAGCCTGTCCCCCCTTCAGGAGCACTGATGGTCTCTGGGCAATGGTGAACACCCCCTTGATGTGTTGACCGCTGTCATCACTGTCCTCCTCCTTACGGGTGAACTTCACCTTCTTTTCAGGGATCTGGACATAGATCTGGAACCAGCAGTAGAGTGTGAGTGTTGTCCATGCCAGAATTGCTTTCTTTTTAGTCCTCTCAAAATATTTGAAATTCATATTTAACATCTGTTGTTACATTACCTACCTTAAACCTCTGCTGAAGTGCAGCAGACTCGGTTTTCTTAGCCTGTAGCTTAGCCTGGATTTTCTTCAGTTTCTCCATCAGATCTGTGTTACCTTTCTCAAGCATCGAGATATCATTCTGTGTAACAATAGCATGCAAGTGGTTACATTTGAAAAACATATTTGATTCATCCACCACAGCCTCAATATCTATCTGAGTGACTATACAGATAAAACTACAGTAGTAAATGTAATATAAATATCAATTGAGTGAATGTTATTTTAAAAAGTGCCACGGGCAAGTAAATGACGACCTGTATCCCTTTCACAGTTTTAGAGAACTCCTCCTGACGTTGCTTCCCCTGTTGTTGAAGGACCATCACATTTTTTGAAGCCTCTTTCTTTGAATCTTCTGCGCTCAGTTTTGCCAACTGCAGCCTAGATTTTTCGTCCTCTGCCTTCTCAAGTTGTTTCTGCATAATAATAGGAAATAAATATTTTTTGTAAAAAAACATTAATTTGACAGATAAATTGCTAAACTCTGCAAATAGGCCTACCGTCAATTTATTCAGCTCTTCCTTGGCTACAGACAGTTTCTGTTCTTCATCATCGATGTTATCCATCTATTTAGAAAAAGATATTTCATGTATTTCGAAAAAAAATAATAGTCAAAGGAAATGATTGTCCAATTGGCCTACATGATTTTACGCTACCTTTCCATTCACAAGCGGCTTGACGGCGTCAGAGTCACTCATTATCTGCGTAAAAGTCTAACAATTATTATTGCGATCATGTTACTTTTTATATGACAGATTAATTCATGGTCAGTTGCAAGTAGACAGATTAATTCGTGGTCAGTTGCAAGTAATGTTAACTTACCGAATCGGCCTGAGAAAATACGGACTGATAATGTTTCCTACAGTCAAATATCACGACGAATTGATTACCTTTTGTAACCTACGCGAGTTCCTCGAAGTCACGTGGGGACGAAATCAAAAGTGAAAGTTGCTGCAGAGAGCAACGCAATGTAATACCAAGTGATTTTCCATAATAACCGGAAACAAAATATGTGTTATACAACAGGAAATCGAAGTTGCTGAAAGAATTGACACATACAAATATGCTGCTTCAATCGAAGTAGGACAGGAAGACAACTGTCTGAACATAATGACTGAAAAAACGCTGGTATTGGAGGGTCTGCCAGACGACATAGACAAAATCAGACCCAAGTTGGATTTGCACTTCAAAAACAAAAGAAAGTCTGGAGGAGAGACATTACAAATTCAAGATTATCCTGGGGACAAGAGGAAGGCTTTGCTCGTTTACCATGACGATGCGGGTAATTATTTCAATTTCTCTTAATACAAAATATTTAGGCCTATGAATAAAGACACATCCATAAAGGTATAAAGCTCGAGGAGGTGTGGTAAATGTCCAATATACTACGGCTAAGGGCTGCTCTTAAACACGACGCAACGCGCTGTGCTGTGGTATATTGGCCATGTATCACAAACCCCCGAGGTGCCTGATTGCTATTATAAATTAGTTACCAACTTAAAATAAGAGCAGTAAAAAATAAATGTTTTGTCATATCCGGGGTATATGGTCTGATATACCAAGGCATTCAGCCAATCAGCATGCAGTGCTCGAACCACCCAGTTTATAATTAAGTACAAAAGTAAAATGATGAATTATTTCAATGTCCTTATATTAAGAAAACCAGACGCACCATTTTCTTATTTTTAAAATGTAGGGATAGATAGGGGCACGCTCCAACACTCAGACATAATTTACAAACGAAGCACGTGTTTAGTGAGTTCGTCAGATCAGAAGCAGTAGGGATGACCAGGGTTGTTCTCTTGATAAGTGTGTGAATTGGATATATTTTCTGTCATGCTAAGCATTCATAATGTAACGAGTACTTTTGGGTGTCAGGCAAAATGTATGGGGTAAAAAGTACATTGTTTTCATTAGGAATGTAAGTGATGTAAAAGTTGTCAAAAATAGAAATAGTAAAGGAAAATACAGATACCTCAAAAAACAACTAAAGTAGTACCTTAAAGTATTTTTACTTAAGTTCTTTACACCACTGTATGAGACCATGTACCAGGGGTATGACAAAACAAATACTTTTATGTCCTAATTATGTTTGTAACCAGTTTATAAAAACAATAAGGCACGTCCGGGGTTTGTGGTATATGGTCAATATACCCCGGCTAAAGGCTGTATCCAAGCACTCCGAGTTGCGTCGTGCTTAAGAACAGCTCTTAGCATGGTATTTAAGTGATAATACCTGAGAAGCCGGTGTTTGGAGGATATATTGGCACGGGTGCTGTTAGGCCCGAGACGAATTCGAGGGCTGGCAAACCATGCCAATATATTCTCCAAACACCATTTTCGAGGACAGTATCACTTTTACACAACGGGTTACCAACATTTTGAAATAATGATTGACCATAACTATCAAATAAATTCATTAAAGATCCTCCAATGTGATTTTCTGGATTTTTTTTTCTCATTTTGTCTGTCATAGTTGAAGTGTACCTATGATGAAAATTACAGGCCTCTCTCATCTTTTTAAGTGGGAGAACTTGCACAATTAGGGGCTGACTAAATACTTTTTTGCCCCACTGTATGTACTGATGGTCTGTCAATTCCTCCTCAGCTCTGCAGAAAGTGTTGGATAGAAAATGCCATAAAATTGATTTCAAAATCCCTTTTGGGCTGGTTGAGCTTCGAGTGAAACTGAAGGAAGATGGAGGTGAAACAGAAGTGAAGAAAGTTAAACCACCAGTCTTCCCTCGCCCTACAAAAGACAAACTGACTTCTCTGGGAAAGTCCTCACCTAAAGTTGAAGAGAAGGTAATTCTTTATGTGTTGCTTATATTGTATCAAGTTAGAGTTGGCAATATACAGCATTGCAGCATTTAGACCTACTAATGTGTTTTCTCTCTGTCTTTGTCTGTGATGTATCAGCCAGTGTCAGAGAGTCTAGCGGGTAAGACTCATATTCATAAATATACTTAAAGTTGCACTATGCAGAATTTGCTCTGCAATTTCCTGGTTGCTAAAACTCTATTCGTTTTTCTAATTTCAGTTTATGTGACAAAATAAACTAGCATAGTGTATATAATATTTGTACCATCTAAACTGCTGTGGGGGGAAAAAAATCAAAAGGTTAAATATTGACACTTTAATAAGATATTAAATCAATAAGGAAATCACAGTAATGTTCATTCTGTGTGTCTGTTTATTATTCAGATTCGGTGACGGATAATGACATAAAATTACTACTTGTCAGAACAACCAAGGAATGTGAAAAGGAGGTCCTTAACTTGTATTTTGAGCAGTTTGCTTCAGAGGAAGGAGAGGTCAGCATTACAAGACATGGAAAGAATAGATGGGTCCTTAAACTGTCCTGTCAGTCAGGTAAGGAGTGTTTTCCCATAGACACATCTAATTCAAATGTTCTTTCTTCAAATGAATATTATATTGTGGATTTACTGTATGTGGGAGTTGTTAACCACTTGTATTGCTTTCAGTGGACAGTTCAACTTTGTACCTGTCAGGATAAGCACTAATTATATCAACTATGACACGTGTGTATCATTCAGAGGTAACTTTCCTTTGACTGCAAAATACCATTAGTCATCTCAGCTGGGAATAGGGCTCATAAGGAAATGATTCCTTCTCGGTCACTAGAACACAATGGCTGCTATTTGAAACAAGTATATGTTGATTTTTTTTCAGCGAGTCTTTGTATCTCAGATAATTTACCTTGTTACATGTGATGACATTGACATTGTGACACTGTGACATGTGATGACATTGACATTGTGACACTGTGACATGTGATGACATTGTGACACTGTGACATGTGATGACATTGTGACGTGATCACATTGTGACGTGTCATCTACTTATATCATTCATGCCCACCAATAAATACTGTTCCTACTACCTTCTGTCAGATGCAGAGAAAGTCCTTGCCAAGAAGGAGCATCAGTATGGCATTTCTGTGGAGGTGTACAATGAGACAGCTGTTGAAGGGAAACTGGACAAAAGACGCTTCATCCTGACTGGGTTCAACGAGACCTGCAAGTGCGACATTGTCTCTCTATACATCGGCAGCTGCAGCCAAGGGGCTGAACATGTCTGGGAGACCCTTGACGATGGAGAAAGAGTAGTGGTCACCTTCAAACAGGACATTGGTAGGTCCACAGATACATCATAAATATGTATACACCATATCACTATTACCTCATATCACTGTTACACCATATCACTGTTACATCATATCACTATTACCTCATATCACTGTTACACCATATCACTGTTACACCATATCACTGTTACATCATATCACTATTACCTCATATCACTGTTACACCATATCACTGTTACATCATATCACTATTACCTCATATCACTGTTACACCATATCACTGTTACACCATATCACTGTTACATCATATCACTATTACCTCATATCACTGTTACACCATATCACTGTTACACCATATCACTGTTACACCATATCACTACACCATCACTGTTACATCATATCACTATTACCTCATATCACTGTTACATCATATCACTATTACCTCATATCACTGTTACACCATATCATATCACTATTACATCATATCACTACATCATACACTCCTCATATCACTGTTACACCATATCACTGTTACACCATATCACTGTTACATCATATCACTATTACCTCATATCACTGTTACACCATATCACTGTTACACCATATCACTGTTACATCATATCACTATTACCTCATATCACTGTTACACCATATCACTGTTACATCATATCACTGTTACACCATATCACTGTTACATCATATCACTATTACCTCATATCACTGTTACACCATATCACTATTACCTCATATCACTGTTACACCATATCACTGTTACACCATATATTACACACTGTTACACCATATCACTGTTACATCATATCACTATTACCTCATATCACTGTTACACCATATCACTGTTACACCATATCACTGTTACATCATATCACTATTACCTCATATCACTGTTACACCATATCACTGTTACACCATATCACTGTTACATCATATCACTATTACCTCATATCACTGTTACACCATATCACTGTTACACCATATCACTATTACATCATATCACTATTACACCATATCACGATTACACCATATCACGATTACACCATGTCACTATTACACCATGTCACTATTACCTCATATCACTATTACCTCATATCACTGTTACATCATATCACTACACCATATCACGATTACACCATATCACTATTACACCATATCACGATTACACCATATCACTATTACACCATATCACTATTACACCATTCAATTAAGTTGCATGACCAAACAGCGAAATACAACACTAATCTAACTATCAATCTAACTATCCATGTTCCGCAGACATCAAGTCCTTCCTTAGGAAATGCTTGTCAAAGAAGTTCCAGGGCATGGAGATTGGGGCTTGCCGTTTAGAGCTGACAGACTCTGTCCTTGTCCAGGGGGACATGAGCCAATTCAAAGGAGAGGCGGAGGAGGCCCTGAATCTCTACTTCTCCAGCAGGAGGAGCAAAGGAGGGGCTATCAGGTCCCAGATTTGGGTTACATATTGCAAGAGCATGGTCATCACCTTTGAAGACTGTCATGGTAGGGCCCTTTTCAATGACATTATGCTCTATAAATGATGTTGTGTGTAGGCCTACAGTTGTATCAATAGTTGTACATGCACATTGTATATTGTGCATTTCAAAGTGTAATGCATTACCTCCGTGTGCTATCCTGGTATTTCCAAACAGTTACATTTGATGACCTTGGAAATACAATATAGTGTTCAAGTCCTCCTCCAGTCTAATTTTCACCTAATTTAAACACCTGATTTACTTAAAGGGCTCCTTTTTTTCTCAATTTCCGCCTGACTGATGTGCCCAGAGTAAACTGCCTGTTGCTTAGGCCCTGAAGCTAAGATACGCATACAATTGGTACCATTGGAAATAAAATACTTTGACGTTTGTAGAAATGTTAAAATAATATAGGAGACTATAACACAATAGATATGGTAGGAGAAAAATCAAAGAAAAACCAACCAGAATTTTTTTTTGTTGAGAGCCCATGCTCTTACAATGGAAAGTATAGGGGCATACTGAATTCTAGATCCCAGGATGCAATTCCTATGGCATCCACAGGGTGTCAGCCATCTATGTTCAAGGTTTCAGGCTTGTAACTTCCAAAACGAATAAGAAATATGAGTTTTAGTAGAGGGAAATTTGTGTTTGGGCCCGCGATGAAGACAAGACGCACCTGCTGTTGTTGAAACAAAGTTTAGCGGTATATTTTCGGATTCCTTTCTCTGCACGTTGAACTAGTGGATTACTCAGATCGATGACGCCAACTAAACAGACTTTTTAGGATATAAAGAAGGATTTTATCTAACAAAATGACACCACATGTTATAGCTGGGACCCTTTGGATGACAAATAGGAGGAAGATTTTCAAAAAGTAAGTGAATATTTAATCGCTATTTGTGAATTTATGAAACCTGTGCCGGTGGAAAAATATTTTAATGTGGGGCGGTGTCCTCAAACAATCGCATGGCATGTTTTTGCTGTAATGGCTACTGTAAATCGCGCCGTGCAGTTGGATTAACAAGAATTTAAGCTTTCAACCGATATAAGACACTTGTATGCACCTAAATGTTTAATATCCATAATTTTTATGATTATTTATTTGAATTGCGTGCCCTCCAGTTTCACCGGAAGTTGTCCCGCTAGGTGGTCACAGTATGATATGAAATGGCACAAGTGAGGGAGGAGGACTTTCTTCTGTTCTCTATTGCTCCTATTTTATTTATTTTATTTAACCAGGAAGGGCTCATTGAGGTAAAAAACTACTATTGTTCCTCAAGCGAGGAGGGAGACTGATGACATGACATCTGACCATCAGACCTACTCCTTGAAGATGGAAGTTGTCTTAAAAAAACATAATTTTGCTCAAAACATATAGAATACCAGTCAAACGTTTGAACACACCTACTCTTTCCAGGGTTTTTCTTTATTTTTACTATTTTCTACATTGTAGAATAATAGTGAAGACGTCAGGGCTATGAAATAACACATACAGTTGATGTTGGAAGTTTTCATACACCTTAGCCAAATACATTTAAACTCAGTTGTTCACAATTCCTGATATTTAATGCAAGTAAAAATCCCCTGTCTTAGGTCAATTAGGATCACCACTTTATTTTAGAATGTGAAATGTTAGAGTAATAGTACATACAATGATTCATTTCAGCTTTTATTTATTTTATCACATTCCCAGTAGGTCAGAAGTTTACATACTCAATTAGTATTTGGTAGCATTGCCTTTAAATTGTTTATCTTGGGTCAAACGTTTTGGTTTGCCTTCCACAAGCTTCCCACAATAAGTTGGGTGAATTTTGTCCCATTTCTCCTGACAGAGCTGGAGTAAATGAGTCAGGTTTGTAGGCCTCCTTGCTCGCACACGCTTTTACAGTTATGCCGACACATTTTCTATATGATTGAGGTCAGGGCTTTGTGATGGCCACTGCCAACACCTTGACTTTGTTGTTCTTAAGCCATTTTGCCACAACTTTGAAAGTATGCTTGGGGTCATTGTCCATTTGGAAGACCCATTTGCGACCAAGCTTTAACTTCCTGACTGTTGTCTTGAGATGTTGCTTCAATATATCCACATAATTTTCCTACCTTATATTAAATGCACCAGTCCCTCCTGCAGCAAAGCACCCCCACAACATGATGCTGCCACCCACATGCTTCACGGTTGGGATAGTGTTCTTCAGCTTGCAAGCCTCCCCCTTTTTCCTCCAAACATAATGATGGTCATTATGGCCAAACAGTTCTATTTTTGTTTCATCAGGCCAGAGGACATCTCTCCAAAAAGTACGATCTTTGTCCCCATGTGCAGTTGCAAACCATAGTCTGTTTTTTTTATGGCGGTTTTGGAGCAGTGGCTTCTTCCTTGCTGAGAAGCCTTTCAGGTTATATCGATATATGACTCATTTTACTGTGGATATAGATACTTTTGTACCTGTGTCCTCCAGCATCTTCACAAGGTCCTTTGCTGTTGTTCTGGGATTGATTTGCACTTTTCACACCAAAGTACGTTCATCTCTAGGAGACAGAACGTGTCTCCTTCCTGAGCAGTATGATGGCTGCGTGGTCCCATGGTGTTGATACTTGCGTACTATTGTTTGAACAGATGAACATGGTACCTTCAGGCATTTGGAAATTGCTCCCAAGGATGAACTAGACTTGTCGAGGTGTATAATTTTTTTTCTGAGGTCTTGGCTGATTTCTTTTGATTTTCCCATGATGTCAAGCAAAGAGGCACTGAGTTTGAAGGTAGGCCTTGAAATACATCCACAGGTACACCTCAAATTGACTCAAATTATGTCAATTAGCAGAAGTTAGCCTAAAGCCATGACATCCTTTTCTGGAATTTTCCAAGCTGTTAAAAGGCACAGTCAACTTAGTGCATGTAAACTTCTGACCCACTGGAATTGTGATACAGTGAATTATAAGTGAAATAATCTGTCTGTAAACAATTGTTGGAAAAATTACTTGTCATGCACAAAGTAGTTATGACCTAACCAACTTGCCAAAACTATAGTTTGTTAACAAGAAATTTGTGGAGTGTATGTAAACTTCTGACTTCAACTGTATGGAATCATGTAGTAACCAAAAAAGTGTTAAACAAATCAAAATATATTTTATAGTTTAGATTCATCAAAGTAGCCACCCTTTGCCTTGATGACAGCTTTGCACTATCTTGGCATTCTCTCAACCAGCTTCATTAGGTAGTCACCTGGAATGCATTTCAATTAAGAGATGTGCCTTGTTAATTTGTGAAATTTCTTTCACTCTTAATGTGTTTGAGTTGTGTTGTGACAAGGTAAGGGTGGTATACAGAAGATAGCCCTATTTGGTAAAAGACCAAGTCCATATTATGGCAAGAACAGCTCAAATAAGCAAAGACAAGTGACAGTCCATCATTACTTTCAGACACGAAGGTCAGTCAATCTGCAAAATTTCAAGAACTTTGAAAGTTTCTTCAATTGCAGTCGCAAAAACCATCAAGCGCTACGATGAAACTGTCTCTCATGAGGACCGCCACAGGAAAGGATGACCCAGAGTTACCTCTGCTGCAGATGAGAAGTTCATCAGAGTTACCGGCTTCAGAAATTGCAGCCCAAATAAATGCTTCAGAGTTCAAGTAACAGACACATCTAAACATCAATTGTTTAAAGAAGACTGCGTGAATTAGGCCTTCATGGTCGAATTGCTGCAAGTACACCAATTAGAAGAAGAGACTTGCTTGGGCCAAGAAACACAAGCAATGGACATTAGACCATCGGAAATGTTTCCTTTGGTCTGAGGAGTCCAAATTTGGTTCCAACCGCTGTGTCATTGTGAAATGCAGAGTAGGTGAATGGATGATCTCAGCATGTGTTGTTTCCAAAGTGAAGCATGGAGGGGGTAGTTTGATGGTGTGGGGGGGGGGGCTTTGCTGGTGACACTCATGATTTATTTTGAATTCAAGGCACACTTAACCAGCATGGCTTCCACAGCATTCTGCAGCGATATGCCATCCTATCTGGTTTGCGCTTAGTGGGACTATCATTTGTTTTTCAACGAGACAATGAAACACCTCCAGGATGTGTAAGGGCCATTTGACCAAGAAGTAGAGTGATGTGCTACATCAGATGACCTGGCTTCCACAGATATTTTCATATCTGATCAATAGTCTTCTGATTAATGATTTATTTATTTTACCTCACGTTAGTCTCATTCCAAAAGTCGTAAATTGTTGGTTATCTGCACGAATCCAGTCTCCACTATGAGTCATCCATAGGTCAATTGTCTTAAATCATTTATTTATTACTAACTAAGTAATTCACAGAAATGCATAAACAAACAGTAAATATGGTTACATAAAATGTTAGAATGTGCCCTAGTGGGCTGAACCGGCAGGCATGGCAGCTTGTTAGACAAAGGGGCAATGGGGTAGTCGACTAAGAAGTCACTACAGAGTTAATAACTATAACAATTGAAATGCTAATCCTTACACATGAACGCTCACTCAGTCGGGAACAATTGCAATCAATATATATATTTACACTCAGTGTGTCGTCTTGATAGCTGGTGAAAAAGTCTTTCTTTTGTAGGATTGTCCGTCTCTCTCCCTCTCTCTCTCTCTCTCGGTTGTGGTTAAAGGGGATTGTTCAGATTGACATTCATTATAGAATGGATGTTTCGGCTGTTGTCGTTCTTCGCGTTCAGTGATGCCGAATTCCTAGCTGCAGACTAGTAATTAGTATCAAAGACTTGTTCTCATTCTGTCGGTATCGATAGTCTAAGAGTTTAACCACGTGGTATGGTTGAAAGATTCAGCAATGGTCTGCAACCTTTAGTCCCCCTCCTAATGGAGAAAAACATGGTCTACTGATAATTTCTCAAAGTGGGGTTTTATTCAGAATGGCAGAAGAGGGCTGTCTCAGGATGTCTGGCCCTAACTGGGCTCAGGGGCAGTCCTCTGATTTAGTTCATATCAAAAGGAAATTGTATTTTTCTTCATTAAACAGTCCACAATCATATTACACCATTATTCAAACGGTATCATCCTCTCTCATTCATCTTATACAACAATTAGATGTAAACCTCATATATGAGGCTATTATATAAACAGCGTTATGGTAATGTGGCCACACCGTCTCCCATGAGCTTCCCAAGTTGTGACAAACAGACCAGTTCGTAGCTGGATTCTTCACCCATCTTTTACACTTTCTCTGGAACATGAAATTTGTTCGTACCTCAAGTTCTGTGAGGTGGAAGGATTTCCTTTGTCTCCATGAAAAACTACTCCCTATAACTGTGTGTCCATGAGGCAGGGTCTTCCTTTTCGACCTCACTCTGCCCACAGCAGTCTGTGTAAAGATTTCCTCCTCCTCTTCTAAGGAGGAGTAGCGAGAAGGATCGGAGGACCAATGCGCAGCGTGGTAAGTGTCCATATCGTTTAATAAAACAAACTGAACACTCAATGAATACAAAACAATAAACGTGAACAAAACCGAAACAGTACCGTGTGGCGAACAAGCACAGACACGGAAACAATCACCCACCGCACAACAGTAAAACCCAGGCTACCTAAGTATGATTCTCAATCAGAGACAACTAACGACACCTGCCTCTGATTGAGAACCATACTAGGCCGAACACAGAAAACCAACCTAGAAACACAAAACATAGAATTCCCACCCAACTTACGTCCTGACCAAACAAATAACACAAGAACTAGGGTCAGAACGTGACAGTCTGGTTGTAGAAGCAGAGAGTGGGGGATGGTGCTCTCTGTACTCAAAGAGGGCAACATCATGACACTACTTTGAGTATAAAATATTTGTTTAACACTTTTTTGGTTACTACATCATTCCATATGTGTTATTTCATAGTTTTGATATCTTGACTATAATTCTACAATGTAGAAAATAGTAAAAATATTTTAAAAACCTTGAATAAGTAGGTTAGTCCAAACTTTTGACTGGCACTGTATAATTTTGCTTTAGTGTGTGTACTTTACTGTATTTCTACTTGGGATATCACTTTTCAACAGGAGAAATGGATGATGTCTTAAAGTCAATTCAGTAGTAATTCATTCTGTCCCCTGTTCTCCTTGTTCCAGTTGCCCATCAGGTGGCAGAACACAAGCATAATTTTGGTGGGGTCGACCTCATAGCTCAGCTGTTCTACTCAAGCCTGCAGAAGGCTTTGACGGGACACACAGCCCTCCTCCCAGACATCCCCACTGAAGTGACCCTTCCACTCAGTGTGGAACTCCTTGACTTCATTAACCATGACGAGACCCGCAAGCAGGAAATTACAACTGGACTCCTTAGGGTTCATGCTAGAGTTTCCTTCAACATGAATACAGAACCCCCTCAGATGGAACTGAACATGACCATGGAGAATGAGTCTTTGGGCATGCTCAGATTGTTCCCTACATGGGAGAGGAAAGCCCGGAGACAGGCTCTGGCCTTGCTAAAGAAATATAAAGAGGTTAAGCTGCCCATAGAGGTGGAGGCCTGGGAAAGGATTGAGAGCGGTTGCCTTGGCCTCAAATCCCCTGGCGCTAGCATCTCTTACAGGAGCACCAGTGCCGAGATAGTGGTGGTGTGTGTGCAGAATGAGGCGAAGACCCTAGTGGAGAAGATTGAGCAAATGGTGAAAAATGCTAGTGATGAGCTCGAGAGGGAGAGGAACACGGTATTAAGAAAAATCCCACTGGACTCTAAGGAAAAGCTTGATTTCATTTGTGATCTCGTCTCTGGTAAACTAGTGGACGTAGGGTTTTCTAAAGATGAAGAAAGCTTTATCATCTGCCTAAAGGGTTTGGAGAACCAGGTGAGCACAGCAGAAGGTGCCGTGAAAGAGGCCCTGGGGAAAGTTGAAGCCAAACTCCTTGAGATATCAATGCCTCTGGTGGAGTTCCTAAAGTCTGTGGACCTGAAGAAGATTGAGAAAAACCACTTTGCCCAGAACAACATAACGTCTGTGTTCCTCCTTGGTAATGATTCCATCCAGATCCTGGCAGATAGAACTGACATCCAGAGAGCTGAAGACAAACTACACGAGGTCATCAAAGAGGAAGTCATCAAACTCACACCAGACCAAACCCACGTGACAAAGAGCGAACAATGGCTGCAGTTCTTTGCCGGACTCGACGGGGAGCTCAAATCCACCAAGAACAACCACAATGTCATCATCTCAGTTTCACAGGAGAAGATCGGTGTCTGTGGATTCTCCAATGTTGTAGCAGATGTGTCAGGGAAGTTAAGGGGATACCTGGATAACAAGAAGCCAGAAACAGTGGACGTCCCTCTCAAATCAGTGCAGGAAGTACAGTATGTGGCCTCTTGTATGAAACTCTCAGAGGTCCCTGAAATTAAGGTCCTTGGCGTGACTATACTGCCATGCAAAACACAAGGATCCCCTTGCCTGAAGATCACTGCAGCGAGGGATAAAATCAAAGAGGCCTTAGATGCAGTGAAACAGCAGGTCAGTACAATAACGACAGAGAAGTATACATACTCCGAAGCCGGCAAGTCCAAAGTCCTGGAGAAGAACCGAGTTGCTCTGCAGGCTAAGGCCAAGGATTTAGGGTGTAAGCTCTACCTATCACCATTGATTACCCACTGCCAGAAATACAGCTACGACATAGAAGGGTGCGTCACTTTAACCGTGGGTCAGGGTAACATCTCCCAACATGCTGCAGATGCTCTGATCTGCCCTCTGAGCAGCAGCCTGGCCTTCGATACTCAGATCGCCAAGCAATTCCTTCAGATGGGTGGGCCTGAGATCAGGAAGGTGTGTGACAAGTTCCTGAAGGAAAGGCAAACTCTACAGGCGGGAGATGTGGTCTTGTCCAACCCAGGAACCCTTGGAACTAAACACCTCATCTATGCAGGCATTCCTGTATTGGGGGAGGTTTCCACACCTCTCAACATTGTCTATCTGCAGTCTGCTGTCAGGGACAGTTTATTAGGAGCAGAAAAAATGAAGTGTGTCTCCATAGGCATGACAGTGATGGGGTATGGCACCTTTGGTTTTTCTGTCAAAGAAAGCTGTGTAGCAGTTATCAAGGGAATCCTAGATTTCATCAACGCTGATCAGAAACCCCCCCAACTGAGGAGCATATTTGTGATCGACTCTGATGCCAAGCTAGTGGGGGAGTTCCAATCAGCTATTGAAGGAAAGGTAAGTCTGCTTCTGCACATAACATTCCATGTTGATCTAGTTGGACAGGTTTTTTTGTTTATAATGCCACCCGGCTCTACCTTAGATTTAACATACCAAGTCAAACCATGGTACATTCTTGTGTGTGATTGAAAGGAAATGTACCGTGGCATTTGTAAATGTGGTTAAGTATTCCTGTTGAAAGTGAAACCTCTTTTGTCCTGCTTATTTTAACAGGGTTATCGTCGTCAACAAAAAAACAGCAAACCAGCAAAAGGCACAACTCCAACTCCAACTTCTCCCCCTGCAGCCAACGCCTCACATAACACACCTCCACCACCACCCCTAGCGGCAAAACCAGGTTCAGACATCAAAGGTTATTTCCTTCAACCATACATTTTTGTGTTAACATAAAGATAAATACTGCAGGAAACCTATAGCATGCCGTGTCCTCAGACTTCTCTCCTCTATTAACAGTGATTATAGGTGGCGTGTCAGTGATCCTGAAGAAGGGTGATATCACCAAAGAGACAGTGGATGTCATAGTGAATTCCAACAACCAAAATCTGGATCTGAACTCTGGTAAGTGTCAGTTTCAATGTTTACAATTAGGCAAATTATCTCAATTTAGACCTTTAGGTTTTAGTTCAGGTTAGTCACAAGTCTTTAGAGGGTTGCTGAACTTACTGATTTAGCCTCGGTTAAAGGTGCGTTTCCTCATTAGGAAACGCACCTGAGAAAGAGATTTGGGTCTTGGAGCCTTGCTTTGATGTGGGTGTCTCTTGTATGTGTTCACACATGGGAAGAGTTCCTACATTCACTCTGACAAAAACAGTACACAGTTACAATCAATCACCCTTCTAACTTAAAACCAGGTCTTGTGTCTGGAAGTAGCCTAGGTTAGCTAGCAAACTTCTTTCACCAATTAGCTTCAGCCAGCCGGTGCACGACTTTGGCGAAGTTGGTTTGACTTTGGATAGCCTATCTGTGGGGCTAGTCAATATATTACACAATATAAATGGGAGTATACTTTCATGTTACACACACCTTTTTAGTTTTCTCATTAAATTATTTCAATATTTGTATATTAATTTCTACAAATAGTTGTTGGTTTGAGGTTTTAATGTCATTGCAATTTGGACCTATTAAAATGTACAAATATTGTCCAATGTACAGTTGAAGTCGGAAGTTTACATACACTTGGGTTGGAGTCATTAAAACTAGTTTTGCAACCACCACAAATTTCTTGTTAATTAACAAACTATAGTTTTGGCAAGTTGGTTAGGACATCTACTGTGTGCATGACACAAGTAAAAATTTCCAACTATTGTTTACATACAGATTATTTCACTTGTAATTCACTGTATCACAATTGCATTGGGTCAGAAGTTTACATACACTAAGTTGACTGTGCCTTTAAACAGCTTGGAAAATTCCAGAAAATTATGTAATGGCTTTAGAATCTTCTGATAGGCTAATTGACATAATTTGAGTCAATTGGAGGTGTACCTGTGGATGTATTTCAAGGCCTACCTTCAAACTCAGTGCCTCTTTGCTTGACATCATGGGAAAATCAAAAGAAATCGGCCAAGACCTAAGGAAAAAAATGGTAGACCTCCACAAGTCTGGTTCATCCTTGGAAGCAATTTCCAAACGCCTGAAGGTTCCATGTTCACCTGTACAAACAATAGCACTCAAGTATAAACACCATGGGACCACGCAGCCGTCATACCGCTCAGGAAGGAGACTTGTTGTGTCTCCTGGAGATGAACGTAGTTTGGTGCGAAAAGTGCTAATCAATCCCACAACAACAGCAAAGAACCTTGTGAAGATGCTGGAGGAAACAGGTACAAAAGTATCTATATCCACAGTAAAACGAGTCCTATATCGACATAACCTGAAAAGCTGCTCAGCAAGGTAGAAGCCACTGCTCCAAAACCGCCATAAAGGCCATACTACGATTTGCAACTGCACATGGGGACAAATAACTTACTTTTTGGAGAAATGTCCTCTGGTCTGATGAAACAAAATTATAACTGTTTGGCCATAATGACCATCGTTATGTTTGGAGGAAAAAGGGGAGGCTTGCAAGCCGAAGAACACCATCCCAACCATGAAGCACAGGCGTAGCAGCATCATGTTGTGGGGGTGATTTGCTGCAGGAGGGACTGGTGCACTTCACAAAATAGATGGCATCATTAGGTTCCTAGGACAACAAGTCAAGGTATTGGAGTGGCCACCACAACGCCCTGACCTCAATCCCATAGAAAATGTGTGGGCAGGACTGAAAAAGTGTGTGTGAGCAAGGAGGCCGACAAACCTGACTCAGTTACACCAGCTCTGTCAGGAGGAATGGGCCAAAATTCACCCAACTTATTGTGGGAAGCTTGTGGAAGGCTACCCGAAATGTTTGACCCAAGTTAAACAATTTAAAGGCAATGCTACCAAATACTAATTCAGTGTATGTAAACTTCTGACCCACTAGGAATATGATGAAAGAAATAAAAGTTCAAATAAAAAATTCTCTCTACTATTATTCTGACATTTCACATTCTTAAAATAAAGTGGTGATCCTAACTGACGTAAAACAGGGAATTTTTACTAGGATTAAATTGTCAGGAATTGTAAAAAAAACTGAGTTTAAATGTATTTGGCTAAGGTGTATGTAAACTTCTGACTTCAACTGTACACTGAGTAATTTACTGATGGTCCCTAACTAGCCCTGTAGGGATATCCAAAATGAAACCAATTTGTCCATGGTCAGTGTGCTGGGCATTATGATCAGTCGTGTTCAACTGCCACTCTGAATTGGTGATTACTTGTGTGCTGCCGGCTGTGGGCATGTGGGTAGGATTGAAATAAACCCAATCCAAGGAAAACCGTTACGTACCCTTCATTCCGTGACATACCCTTTTTTTCCCCTAATAACATCTCGGGCCGGGATGATACCAGTATCGTAATACTCGTTAGGATCATGGCAAAGAAACAAAACACGAAGCAAATTTTACTTTGTTAGGAAAACAGCCCTGATGTTTCAAACAAACAAACATTATGATGTCATCCAGTGTCACATGCATTTATTGTCCAAGCTAAAGCACACAACATTTTAAATAGGGCAGGTTTTTAAATGAACACATTTTGGTCTGCTTCATGTTTTGCATGGAAAAAAAATCTGAATAAATGTTTCCACATAGGCCATTTTCAACCAGAAAAGTTGTTTTTTTGATTGTTGCTCTTTAACATATCTCATACTCATTGACTTGACAGGGGTTTCTGGAGCCATCCTGCAAGCGGCTGGGAAATCTGTAGCAGATGAATGCAAAATAATTGGTTGAGTATTATTTTATTAAGTCTTTATTTGTCCAGAAATGAAAGTGCATTGAGGTTTGTAGAATTTACTTTGTGTCCCAATTTCCCCAGGTATGCTGAAGGCCGATGGTGTTGTGCTCACTTGTGGTGGGAACCTAAACTGTAAAAACATAGTTCAGATGGTTGGGCCCAAGAATTCTGCAGGTATCATCACCTCCATAAAGAAGGTCCTTCAGCTGTGTGAGAGCCAGAATGCAGCCACAGTGTCCATCCCTACTATTGGCACAGGTGATTCAACTGAACTGAAGTATAAAACTAAAAGACCCATTCCGGTGTCATTTGTATTGATTAATCAATATATTTATTGGTTTCAAATGATCTATTTATCACTTTGGATGCTGATGTCTTATGCTTTAGGGAAAGGTGGCATTGAACCCAAAGATTGCATCAAGGCCATTCTAAAAGGACTGGAGAGCCACACGTCACAGATGACCTCATCCAGCATCAAAATAATTTTCATAGTGGCCTTTGAGCAGAAGATCTTTGACTCCTTGAGAAATTACTTTAACAAAAGGAACCTGCTCCCACACAAAATCAAGCAGGTAGATTTAGTGTGACTAAGGCTCAGTTGGACATGTTCTGTGGTTTTGTTTGGTTGATGTGTGTAATAACTTAAGGTTATGGGTTTTATCTAGGCTGCAGCCACACCTTCTCAGTCCAGTCTTCCCCCAAATCACGGTTGGATTTTTATACATCTTTATTTACATTTTACATGAATTTGCGCTGTTCTAATTTCAACATTTGCGTTGGTTGTCATCATCACAATAATGATTGTCGCTGAAATGTTTACCTTTTCCGACCCCTAGTTGAGATCCATGGTGTAAGAATTGAATTGAGGAAAGGCAACATTACTCAAGAAAGTGTCAGAGGCATTGTGAATAGCACCAACGCTGATATCAGCTTCACAGGAGGTCTGTATATGGAAAAAACAAACATAAAATGGTACATTGTTAGCACACTACATAAAATACAGTAGTAGCTATTCTGTGAATATAACTTTCTCCATACAGTCTTTTTTTAAATTGATTTTAAGGATATGACCTCATTTTAAACACCTTATTTCCAGGAGTTAGTGCGGCGATCATCAAAGCAGCTGGGAACGCAGTTGAACAGGAGTGCAAAACCATTTGTGAGTGTCTCCCATCTCCCATAGCAATTCACCTGTGGTGGCTCACAGCCATTCAGTCTGACTCTCTCTCTCTCTCGCCTGCTCGCTCTCTCTCTCGCCTGCTCGCTCTCTCTCTCGCCTGCTCGCTCTCTGTGTGTGACATCTGCTTTATCCAGGTCCTCTGAGGGCTGATGCAGCAGGGGTGACCAGTGGCGGGGCCCTTCAGTGTGACTTCATCATTCACATACTAGGGCCCCACTCTGTGGCTGAAGCTACACGACGAGTCACCAAGGTCCTGGAGTGCTGTGAGGACAAACAGATCACCACTGTGTCCTTCCCTGCTCTTGGCACTGGTGGGCAATGGTTTATTAGTCATTCAGTGTTGTTACAGGTTCTTAAAATAAACTGTTATTAAAAACTCTGAATTACCCCATCAAATAATTTTTTAGGCTACCACCATGCTGCTATTTTTAATTGTCACATTCAAAATCTAGTCATCCATTGGTTCTTGTTGTCCTATTTTTTCAGCTCCACCTAATGCAGGTAATTTTGTATGATTCCCATTGTAGGTGGTGGTGGCCTTAGCGGCACAGACTCTATTGGTGCCACCCTCCAGGGCATCCAGGATCATCTATCACTGTGCTCCTCCTCTACCATCATTAAACTGATCTGCATCGTCATCTATGAGGACAAGATCCTGCAGGAGTTTCAGCTGGGGCTCAACCAGTGGAAGACAGACCAGATGGTACAGCATGTTGAGGAAATACAAATCTGATGTACTAACCTTTCCTGACCAACTAAATGCAAACATTGTGATTCCAAAACCAGGTTGAAGACAACAGTGACTATGATCTTGAGGGTGATCTTTATGGTAATGAAGATGACAGTGTTATATGGAACACCAACTCTGAGGAAGATGACACCAGTGTTCAGACAGGTTCGTACAATTCCAGTCTGTTGCAAAATGTGTTCCACTGCTAAATGCCTGCTACTTACACTTTTCTCTGTGAATCCCTTCATCCAGGAAACACAATTGAAGCAATAATTGGGCCAGTGAAGCTCAAGGTAGTATGCGGTGACATCACTAAGGAGAAAACGGACGCCATCGTCAGCAGTACAAACACAAGCCTCGATCTGAACTGTGGTAAGATCCCCCTCCCCCAATTCCAACTTTCGAATCAGCCAAACATATCTGATATTATTGCATCGTACAGGTCTTCAGCTGAGGATTATACTCATATCCTGTCTCACTCTGCAGGTGTATCAGGAGCCATTCTAAAAGCGGCTGGACAGACAGTCGTGGACGAGTGCAAAGCCTTAGGTATGAGTCTTGATGTACATTAAGGATGTAACGGATTTATCGATATGCATCGGTCCCCAGTTCAATTGTTTGAGATATGAGTGCATCGGTCTGTGGAAACCCAAACCAATCCAAATTCAGCCTGTAACGCAACAAAATGTGGAAAAAGTCAAGAGGTGTGAATACTTTGAAGGCACTACATTTTCAACCTCAAGCAGGGATAAACCAGGTGACGTCACTTCCTGTTGAGTGAGGGAGTGCTCTGTTTGTTGTTTTGAAAGTCTCTGAAAAAGTGTTATATTGAAAACGTTTAGTTACTAGCTAGCCACCTTTTGAGTTTGGATCCCGCAACGCGGTTGGCATCACTTGCTGGGATTGCTAATATCTGTCCAGGGATCCTGCCGACCAAGGCTGAGTCTGGGGAGCTGTTTGACCTAGCAGCTAGGTGGAGAGTGTCCACAGGCTTGGAAAACCAGATGACAGGTCCAGATGAGAGGTCCAGATGACAGGTCCAGATGACAGGTCCAGATGACAGGTCCAGATGACAGGTCCAGGCCGATAGTGGTCAAGTTCCTGAGGTTCAAGGTAGCTGTTCTGGAAACAAACACTAGTAACAGGATCATCCAAATGTATTGATCACATTTTCACTAATACTGTAGAACTTTGTTCTAAAGCTGTATCCGTACCCACTGGATGAAGTGATTGCATTATAGTGGCTATATCCAAAAAAGCCATTTAAAAAGTCATTTATGAATTTATGAAATTATTGCTTCTTCCAATTATTGATAAACATGCATCAGTTAAGAAACTGACTGCTAGAACTGTTCAGGCTCCATGGACTGATGAGGAATTGGAAAACTGTATGGTTGAAAGGGATGGGGCAAAATGAGTGGCTAATAAGTCTGGCTGCACTTCTGACTTTATGTGACTAAACTCAACAAGAAGAAGAAGATACTGTATTATGAAGCCAAGATCAATGATATAAAGTATGATTGAAAAAACTTTGTCATTTAATGTACTCCAATCTGGGCAGAAAGACATTCAACGCCATCTTTCATCGACTCAGATGGCTTATTCATCACAAAACCATTTAATGTTGCCAATTATTTTAATGATTACTTCATTGGCAAAGTGGGCAAACCTAGTCAGGAAATGCCAACATCGAACAGTGAGCCTTCGTATTCATGCATTAAAACAACTAATAATGAAAGAAAGGCATTGTACATTTTAATTTTCTAAAGTTAGTGTGGGAGAGGTGGAAAAATTGTTATCAATCAATAATAACCTCCTGGCATTGACAACTTCAAATCAAATGTTATTGATCACATAGACATTTTTAGCAGATGTTATTGCAGGTGTAGTGAAATGCTTGTGTTTCTAGCTTTGTTAGTTTTGTTGATGTTGAGGAGAGGTTATTTTCCTGGCATCACTCCGCCAGGGCCCTCACCTCCTCCCTGTAGGCTTTTTCGTCATTGTTGGTAATCAGGCCTACTACAGTTGTGTAATGATTGAGTTGGAGGTGTGCATGGCCATGCAGTCATGGGTGAACAGGGAGTACAGGAGGGAGCTGAGCATGCACCCTTGTGGGGCCCCAGTGTTGAGGATCAGCGAAGTGGAGGTGTTGTTTCCTACCTTCACCACCTGGGGGCTGCCCGTCAGGAAGTACAGGACCCAGTTGCACAGGGCGGGGTCGAGACCCAGGGTCTCAAGCTTAATGATAATCTTTGAGGGTACTATGGTGTTGAAGCCTGCTATAGTCAATGAACAGCATTCTTACGTACAGTTGAAGTCAGAAGTTTACATACACCTTAGCCAAATACATTCCTGACATTTAATCCTAGTGAAATTTCCTTGTTTTAGGTCAGTTAGGATCACCACTTTATTTTAAGAATGTGAAATGTAAGAATAATAGTAGTGAGATTTATTTCAGCTTTTATTTCTTTCATCACATTCCCAGGGGGTCAGAAGTTTATATATACTCAATTAGTATTTGGTAGCATTGCCTTTAAATTGTTTAACTTGGGTCAAACGTTTTGGTTTGCCTTCCACAAGCTTCCCACAGTAAGTTGGATGAATTTTGTCCCATTTCTCCTGACAGAGCTGGTGTCACTGAGTCAGGTTTGTAGGCCTCCTTGCTCGCACACGCTTTTTCAGTTCTGCTCACACATTTTCTATCTGATTGAGGTCAGGGCTTTGTGATGGCCACTGCCAACACCTTGACTTTGTTGTACTTAAGCCATTTTGCCACAACTTTGGAAGTATGCTTGGGGTCATTGTTCATTTGGAAGACCCATTTGCGACCAAGCTTTAACTTCCTGACTGTTGTCTTGAGATGTTGCTTCAATATATCCACATGTAAAGCCTTCCTCTTTTTCCTCCAAACATAACGATGGACATTATGGCCAAACAGTTATATTGTTGTTTCATCAGACCAGAGGACATTTCTCCAAAAAGTACAATCTTTGTCCCCATGTGCAGTTGCAAACCGTAGTCTGTTTTTATGGCGGTGTTGGAGCAGTGGCTTCTTCCTTGCGGAGCGGCCTTTCAGGTTATGTCGATATAGGACTCGTTTTACTGTGGATATAGATACTTTTGTACCTGTTTCCTCCATCTTCACAAGGTCCTTTGCTGTTGTTCTGGGATTGATTTGCACACGACAGCCCATAATGACAAAGCAAAAACAGGTTTTTAGAAATGTTTGCTCGTTTATTAAAAATTAAAAACGGAAATATAACATTTACGTAAGTATTCAGACCCTTTACTTTGTTGAATCACCTTTGTTAGCGATTACAGCCTTGAGTCTTCTTGGGTATGACACTACAAGCTTGGCACACCTGCATTTGGGGAGTTTCTCCCATTCTTCTCTGCAGATCCTCTCAAGTTCTGTCAGGTTGGATGGGGAGCGTTGCTGCACAAGCCCGGGCTTGTCCTTGGGCTCTGGCTGGGCCCCCAAGGACATTCAGAGACTTGTCCCGAAGTCACTCCCGCGTTGTCCTGTTGGAAGGTTGAACCTTCGCCCAGAGTTTATCAGAGCAGAGAATATTGTTTCTTATGGTCTGAGTTTTTTTAAGTGCCTTTTGACAAACTCCAAGCGGGCTGTCATGTGCCTTTTACTGAAGAGTGGCTTCCATCTGGCCACTCTACTATAAAGGACTGATTGGTGGAGTACTGTAGAGATGGTTGTCCTTCTGGAAGGTTCTCCCATCTCCATAGAGGCTACAGAAATGGTTTGGTACCCTTCCCCAGATCTGTGCCTCGACACAATCCTGCCTCGTAGCTCTACAGACATTTCCTTCGACCTCATGGCTTGGTTTTTTGCTCTGACATGCACTGTCAACTGTGGGACCTTTTATATAGACAGGTGTGTGCCTTTCCAAATCACCTCCAATCAATTGCATTTACCACAGGTGTACTCCAATTAAGTTGTAGAAACATCTTAAGGATGATCGGTGGAAACAAGATGCACCTGAGCTCAATTTCGAGTCTCATAGCAAAGTGTCTGAATACTTATGTAAATAAGCTATATCGGTTTTTTGTTTGCAATAAATTTGCAAACATTTCCAAAAATACTTTTCACTGTGTCATTATTGGTTTATTGTATGTAGATTTGCTGAGGATTTGTATTGTATTTAATCCATTTTAGAACAAGACTAACATAAATGTTAAATAAAAAGTCAAGAGGTCTGAATACTTTCCGAAGGCACTGTATAAAAGATAGGAATATGATTAAAGCCATTATTGCATGGAACTCCCATCTCATATTGCTCAAATGAACAGCAAACCAACAACAGATAAAGCAACACCTCACGGCACAACGCCTCTCCCCTCTTTAACCTAGATATTTGTGTGTATGTATTGATTTGTAGGCTACGAGTGCCGTTTTCAAATGTATGTAGTTCTGTCCTTGAGCTGTTCTTGTCTATTACTGTTCGGTATTGTTTCATGTTTTGTGTGGACCCCAGGAAGAGTAGCTGCTGCTTTTGCAACAGCTCATGGGGATCCTAATAAAATAACAAATACTCTAATCTGATAGTGGGGTGGTACATGTTCACTTAGTCTGACCAATGGCTCAGCTTAGTTGCCTATACACATCATTGACAGACACTAACAGAGGGCCACTCAGAGATGTCATCTCAGACCGATCCAGCTCAGAGAGGCCCAGTTCCTGAGCTCCCATCAGCAGCAGATTTTAATTTAAAATGGAAAATGAATGTGTTCATGCAACAATAATGTGAGTCAAATTGAAACCAAAGCACATCAATTCGTTCC
Source organism: Oncorhynchus masou masou (assembly GCF_036934945.1). Lineage (NCBI taxonomy): Eukaryota > Metazoa > Chordata > Actinopteri > Salmoniformes > Salmonidae > Oncorhynchus > Oncorhynchus masou. The sequence continues at coordinate 42,106,021 of NC_088221.1, read as the reverse complement.
CCTAATCAAGCAAATCTATTCCTGTATTGTATCGGAGCTATAGATACGTATCGAATCGTAAACATCCCTAATATACATTCATCCTAACACAGTAAAAAACAACTTGCTAATCCTTTTTTCCCCGTTCTGATCCCAGGGACCCAACCCAGTGATGGTGTTGTCATGACCACGCCTGGGAATCTCAAGACCAAGCACATCATCCACATGGTGGGACAGACCAAGGAGAAGGAGATCACCAGCTCCATGCTTAAAGTGTTAAAGATGTGTGAAGACGAGAAAATACAATCGGTCTCTTTCCCAGCGCTCGGAACAGGTAGGCAGAATAACAATCTAGTATTATTGTTGAAAACCTTACAGTGACGTGTATTATTTGCTGTCCATGTACTGTATGAAGATATAAGAAATGAATACACTGGACACTAAAGACACAAGTGTCTGTTCTAACAGATGTGGTATTGTTTGTGCCCTTGTACAGGTGCTGGTAACTTGGGAGCAGTGCAGGTCGGGAATGCAATGATAGCCGCAATAGCTGATTTACTGATAAGCGTCAGAACTCCGTCAGTTACAACGATTCACATTGTTATATTCCAAGCCAAGATGATAAAGGACTTTGAGGAGGTTATGAAAAAGTTCAAGAAGGTGATCCCCAAGACTACAGGTAGGTGACAGGGTTTTAAGACCAGAGTCGAAGCTTCAACCTTTAACTTAAAGTCCCACAGTAAAGTAAACACACTTAAGGTCACAAAAATGTGCCTTTTGTTAAGTCAATCCGGTGGATAAATGAGGTTCTAAGGAGGTGGGAGTGGGACTTTAATCATCAATATACCTTTAAGAATTTGACTGTATACAGAATTAGATCATGTTCTTTTTCTGCTTCATTAATACAAAACCAAAGATACAATGTTGTTATTTTTGAAAGTCTTGTAAGGTTCCTCACAGCACTCTGTTTTTTTAATTCATTCCCATAGCCAAAAAGTCATCAAATACTGCCAAAACAACCAGACCAACCCAGCCCATCCCTACCAAACCAGCCCTGTTTTTGGCCAGTGCCACAGCAGCCGTGGTCTTCCCCAGTATGGAGGCTGTGGTGTATGGGCCCTCCCCTGCCAGCCTGACCAAGGTGAAGAAACTCCTGGACGAGCTGATCTCTGAGGAGTGCATTAGCCAGGACCTTCTCTCCAGCCACCTGCCCTTGCTCCTGGAGGCCCAGAAGGAGGCCATCGTGTCCCTGAGCCAGAAGAACCAGGTCCATGTGCTGGTGGCGTCCCCAGACAAGATGACCATCTCTGGGAAGAAAGACGACGTTCTCTCCGCCGTCCTCCAGATTAAGGACTATCTGCAGGGGGCAAGGGACAGGGAGAGCCGGGAGGGAGAGGAGAAGAGGCTGAGGGAGACAGTGCGCTGGGAGGCGGGGGAGGGAGAGACCTGGGGAGAGCTGGACTGTAGTCTAAGCTATGATCTGGAGCTGGCCTTCCACAAGAAAGAGAAGCTTTTTAAATATAACCACCAGGGGGAGACATTCACTGTGGACCTGAAGGACATGCAGCAGACTGACAGCAAAGGGACCATCACCAGGGTCAAAAGGAGCCTTGTGGCGGACTCTGAAACAGGTAATGCCTCAGTTTTAATGTTTAGGAAAAATGTTTTATATGAAAGTATAGTTTAGTTCATACAAATGTATAGTTTTATACAGTGTCCAATACAGAATATTAAGAGAATATTCCTGTCAAACGTTGGTGATAACGCTCATGGTCGTGTTTTTACATTGATCTGTAATTATTCCCACTGTGTCTGTATTTCAGCCGTCATCCAGTTCCCACAGAGCTGGACTAGAATGGAGGGCAAGGATCTGGAGATCGTCACGCTGGCTCCCAATTCAGCAGAGTACCAGAGAATTGAGAAGGAGTTCATTGCAACCAGCAAGGACCCAAATACTAATACGCAGCCAACCATTCAAATTATCCAGGTAAATCAAATCAAATTTTATTGGTCACATACACATGGTAAGCAGATTTTAATGCGAGTGTAGCGAAATGCTTGTGCTTCTAGTTCCGACCATGCAGTAATATCTAACAAGTAATCTAACAATTTCACAACGACTACCTAATACACACAAATCTAAAGGGGTGAATGAGAATATGTACATGTAAGTATATGGATGAGCGATGGCCAAGCGGTGTAGGCAAGGTGCAGTAGGCGGTATAAAATACAGTATATACATGATGAGTAATGTAAGTTATGTAAACATTATAAAAGTGGCATTATTTAGAGTGCCATTGTATAAAGTGACGAGTGACCCATTTCTTAAAGTGGCCAGTGTTTGGGTCTCAATGTAGGCAGCAGCCTCTCTGAGTTAATGATTGAGATCGAAGCTGTTTTTCAGTCTCTCCGTCCCAGCTTTGATGCACCTGTACTGACCTCGCCTTCTGGATGGTAACAGTGTGAACAGGCAGTGCCTCGGGTGGTTGATGTCCATGATGATCTTTTTGGCCTTCCTGTGACATCAGGTGCTGTATGTGTCATGGATGGCAGGTAGTTTGACCCCGGTGATGCGTTGCGCAGACCGCACAAACTTCTGGAGAGCCTTACGGTTGTGGGCGGAGCAGTTGCCATACCAGGCGGTGATACAGCCCGACAGGATGCTCTCGATTGTGCATCTGTAAAAGTTTGTGAGTGCTTTTGGTGAGAAGCCAAATTTCTTCAGCCTCCGGAGGTTGAAGAGGCGCTGTTATGCCTTCTTCACGATGCTGTCTGTGTGGGTGGACCAATTCAGTTTGTCCGGGATGTGTACGCCGAGGAACTTAAAACTTTCCACCTTCTCCACTGCTGTCCCTTCAATGTAGATAGGGGGATGCTCCCTCTGCTGTTTCCTGAAGTCCACGATCATCTCCTTTGTTTTGTTGACATTTGAGTGTGAGGTTATTTTCCTGACACCACACTCCGAGGGCCCTCACCTCCTCCCTGTAGGCCATCTCATCATTGTTGGTAATCAAGCCTACCACTGTAGTGTCCTCTGCAAACATGATGATTGAGTTGGAGACATGCATGGCCACGCAGTCGTGGGTGAACAGGGAGTACAGGAGAGGGCTCAGAACGCACCCTTGTGGGGCCCCAGTGTTGAGGATCAGCGGGGTGGAGATGTTGTTGCCTACCCTCACCACCTGGGGGCGGCCCGTATCGATGAACAGCATTCTTATATAGGTATTCCTCTTGTCCAGATGGGATAGGGCAGTGTGATCGTGATTGCGTCGTCTGTGGACCTATTGGGGCGTAAGCAAATTGGAGTGGGTCTAGGGTGTCAGGTAGGGTGGAGGTGATATGGTCCTTGACCAGTCTCAAAGCACTTCATGATGACGGAGGTGAGTGCTACTGGGCGATAGTCATTTCGCTCAGTTACCTTAGCTGTCTTGGGAACTGGAACAATGGTGGCACTCTTGAAGCATGTGGGCACAGCAGACTGGGATAGGGATTGATTGAATTTGTCTGTAAACACACCAGCCAGCTGGTCTGTTCATGCTCTGAGGACGCAGCTGGGGATGCCGTCTGGGCCTGCAGCCTTGCGAGGGTTAACATGTTTAAATGCTCTACTCACATTGGCTGCGGTGAAGGAGAGCTCGCAGGTTTTGGTAGCGGGCCGTGTCGTTGGCATTGTATTGTCCTCAAAACGAGCAAAGATGTTTAGTTTGTCTGGGAGCAGGACATCGTGGTCCGCGACAGGGCTGGTTTTCTTTTTGTAGTCCGTGATTGACTGTAGACCCTGCCACATACCTCTCGTGTCTGAGCTGTTGAATTGCGACTCTACTTTGTCTCTATACTGACGCTTAGCTTGTTTGATTGCCTTGCGGAGGGAAGAGCTACACTGTTTGTATTCGGTCATGTTTCCGGTCACCTTGCCCTGATTAAAAGCAGTGGTTTGCACTTTCAGTGAGGTGTTACTGCTGTGATATGTAGATTGCATATCTAACCAGAAGAAAAATGTTGGTTTTCTCTATTATCACTGACCACTGACAGATCCAGAGGATTCAGAGCAAAGACCAGTGGCAGCGGTACGCAGTGAAAAAACAGGCGATGGATAAGAAGTATCCCAAAAACAAGAACGAGCTGAACCTTTACCACGGAACAACCAAAGAAATCTGTCAGAAAATCAACACCTGTGGTTTCAACAGGAGCTTCTGTGGGAGAAACGGTACAGAACAATCTATAGTCTCGTGACTGCTCTCTTCAGGTAGATACTGACAGTGCTCTTAGGAGGAGCTTAATCAAAGATTTAGCAAACAATTTAAAGTTCTTATCAGAGCAAAAACAGTCTTGTGGTTTGACTAGATTCCTGAAGATGAAGCCCTCCATTTTCATTCAGTGTTTAATTAACCTTGAGTCTGTTTTCCTTGTAGCTACTGCATACGGCGATGGGACTTACTTTGCCAAAGAGATGTGGTACTCGTGCCACGATGCATACTCCAAACCAGATGCCAGTGGGCTGAAGTACATGTACCGTGCCAGGGCACTGGTGGGTTCACCCTGCCTGGGGGTGCATGGCATGAAGGAGCCGAACCCCCTGAACCCCGCTGACCTCCGCCAGGGGCTACATGACTGTGCCGTCAATGATCTGCAGAATCCATTTATCTATGTGGTGTTCTGTGATGCAGGTGCCTATCCAGACTACCTCATCAGCTTCAAGACCATCTGAGAGATGGGAATATTATTTTAAGGGCTGCACTGAAACAACAATTAAAAACTTGTCAAGTACTTAGGAGGCAAGTAGACCTAATGCCTTAAAGTGGAGTATTGATATTTTCTTAGGTATGAGGCTCTTTAACCAGGTCGAAGCTGTGACATGTTTAGTTTATTAGAATCCCCATTAGCTACTGCACATGCAGCAGCTACTCTACCTGGGATTCACATAACACGTACAAATACATGACAAAGTACAGAGAAGAACATAATATTAAAATAAGTTATAGTTGAAGTCGCTAGTTTACATACACCTTAGCCTTAATACATTTAAACTCAGTTTTTCACAATTCCTGACATTTAATCCTAGTAAAAATTGTGTCTTAGGACAGTTAGGATCACCCCTTTATTTTAAGAATGTGAAATGTCAGAATAATAGTAGAGAATTATTTATTTCAGCTTCTATTTCTTTCATCACATTCCCAGGTTTTCAGAAGTTTACATACACTCAATTAGTAATTGGTAGCATAGCCTTTAAATTGCTTAACTTGGGTCAAATGATTTGGGTATCCTTCCACAAGCTTCCCACAATAAGTTGGGTGAATTTTGGCCCATTCCTCCTGACAGAGCTAGTGTAACTGAGTCAGGTTTGTAGGCCTCCTTGCTTTCTATTGGATTGAGGTCAAGGCTTTGTGATGGCCACTCCAATACCTTGACTTTGTTGTCCTTAAGCCATTTTGCACAACTTCGGAAGTATGTTTGGGGTCATTGTCCATTTGGAAGACCCATTTTCGACCAAACTTTAACTTCCAGACTGATGTCTTGAGATGTTGCTTCAATATATCTACATGATTTTCATTTGCCATGATGTCATCTATTTTGTGAAGTGTACCAGTCCCTTCTGCAGCAAAGCACCCCCACAAGATAATGCTGCCACACCCGTGCTTCACGGGTTGGGATGGTTTTCTTCAGGTTGCAAGCCTCCCCCTTTTTCCTCCAAACATAGTGATGGTCATTATGGCCAAACAGTTAGATTTTTATTTCATTAAACCAGAGGACATTTCTCCAAAAAGTACGATCTTTGTCCCCATGTGCAGTTGCAAACAGTCTGGCTTTTATGGCGGTTTTGAAGCAGTGGCTTCTTCCTTGCTGAGAAGCCTTTCAGGTTGTGTCGATATATGACTCATTTTACTGTGGATATAGATAATTTTGTACCTGTTTCCTCCAGCATCTTCACAACGTCCTTTGCTGTTGTTCTGGGATTGATTTGCACTTTTCGCACCGAAGTACTTTCATCTCTCGGAGACAGAACTTGAGCAGTATGACGGCTGCGTGGTCCCATGGTGTTGATACAGATGAACGTGGTACCTTCAGGTGTTTGGAAATTGTTCCCAAGGATGAACCAGACCTGTGGAGGTCTAAAAAACAAAAAACAATTGAGGTCTTGGCGGATTTCTTCTGATTTTCCTGTGATGTCAAGCAAAGAGGCACAAAGTTTGAAGTTAGGCCTTGAAATACATCCACAGGTACACCTCCAATTATGTCAATTAGCCTATGAGAAGCTTCTTAAGCCATGACTGAATTTTCCAAGCTGTTCATAGGCACAGTCAATTTAGTGTATGTAAACTTCTGACCCACTGAAATGGTGAAATAATCTGTAAACAATTGTTGGGACAATTGTGTCATGAAAAAGTAGATGTCCTAACCGTCTTGCCAAAACTATAGTTTAACAAGAAATGTGGAGTGGTTGAAAAATGAGTTTTAAAGACTCCAACTGTATATATAGAAAAGACTGAGACAACAAAAATACTTGTATACAGCCTCAATGGCTATGTGTAGTTTGTTTTTGAAATTATCATGACAATGTTAGCTGGGTCGTTCCACCAATTCAGTGCCTTTTGAGAAGTGTAACTTCACCTAATTTTAACATGATCATAAGAGCACATGCATGTTCAAGAAAAGTTATTTTCCCCATTTCAAGGGGTTAAATAAAATACTATAATAATCTTAAATCAGCCATGAAAATAGAAGCTTGTTGTGTGCAAGGAGGGGCAATTGAATGCAAGCTTACATTTTGTATAACATTTCTAGCCAGTCTATGGGGAACAGGGTTGACGTGCATTGCTCGACCTACTCAGTTTTCTACCACAAAACACTATCAAATGAACAGTAGAACCAGCTCACCTGCTTTTACACTGATTTGACTGTTTCTTTTCTAAAGAAATAGTTTGACCATATTAAAACCAGAGTTCACATAACAGGGTGACCTTAAAATTAGGGACAGATGTAAATTAATCAGTATCCTGTGCTATATATATATGTGTGTATATATATATATATATATATATATGTATGTGTGTGTATATATATATATGTATATGTGTATATGTGTATGTATGTGTGTGTATATATATATATATATATACACACACACATACATACACATATACACATATACATATATATATATATATACACACACATACACATATACATACAACTGTAGGTCCTAATTACCATTTTATAAAGCACTGCTGCGAAAGCAAGAATCTCAAATCAATTGTATTTTGCACATCTGTAACCAATAAAGATCTGATTGAGTCACTGATGTTATTCACAGCTCATTAGATGACATTGCAAACAAACCAACATAAGGTATTATGGTAAGGCTTGATTTAACAGAATTATAGAGCCAGCCAAATGATTGTTTATTGGAAAACATTTTTATTCCCATAGTTAAATGAGAGCAGTACAGTGGTTTCCCATGTTCAACTAGTGGTAGAAACACATTCTACTGCCGAGGGAGGTAGTCTATACCAAGGGGTCACAGCCTTGATTAAATACTGCTACACACACAGGCCTCATATCATACAGCATTAAACACCATTTTATCTGGTTATTGAATGTTAAATTAAACACAAAAGTTCTCATTTAGACAAGGCCATCAATCAACACCTGTCTCAGCCCTTCATCATACAGTAGACATGTCAGGGTACTGACGCCCCCCCCGGCTGGTTGTATTCCGTAAGAGGCTGAATGAATCAAGTAACAGTTTCAACACAAAGGGGGTCTTCTCTGTTCAAGCCCAACGGTCGGGAGGTAAACTTGATTACATCTACCCATGCAGGGGAGGAGCAGAGTACAGGCTTAGACAAGATTAACATAAAACAAACAGCCCTAATATTAGCAGGAGGGAGGGAAGGGACAGATGAGGAGGGGGGGGGGGCAGTGTTATTGCACTACATCTGCTGGGTAGAGTTGCCGTTCCAAGTGTTATTTTCATCCTCACTGTCCTGGTGATTCCGTAGCCTGTGGATTTTACCGTCTCGTTTGAAGTCTACTGGTTGCTTCTCCAGTGTGCGTTTGCGAAGGGTTTCTCTACAAATGTGAAAATGGATGTGAAACAAACCAATTAGGCTTTAGAACACCCAATCTTACACAACCACACTATTCAATCAAACCCCTAGATTCATTCTCAGAATTCTTTGCCCTCTGGCTACAACAATATGCATGTTTCTGTTAAGAAACCTGATAATGATTAACCTGGACGAGTCTAACCATTCAATTTCAATGTAATTGTACATTGTAACAATCGGGCAAAGTCCTGTCAACTGAACTCCTAACCATAATGTACCATCACAACAATCTCAGCTACTCCTAAACATAGGAGTGTATATCGAAGAGCCTGCTGGATGGGGCCTCACCTCTTCGGTTCAGCAGATGAGGAGGAGGAACCAGAGCCTGAGTTAGTGTTGGGCTGCTGGGCTGGGCCTCTGGGGCCTGCTGCTCCGGGGGTGTCGGGGCTGGTGAAGAGGAAGCCGCTCAGGAACCTCCACACAGCCAGCAGGGGGTAGAGGATGGTACCCAACACAGCCCAGATACCCCCTCCAGAGGACTGCACCACCGTGTTATTGGGCCGTCCTGTTTGCTGGAAGCGGTTCGGAAGGATATAAAACACATTATACTCATTGTTGTCATTTTACCAGGGAAAACAAGCAAAAAGTCCCTAAAACAAACATGGGAAACAAGACCAATGCAGTTTAGCTTCCGTCCCTCTCCTCGCCCCTACCTGGGCTTGGACCAGGGACCCACATCGACAATGGACACCCACAAAGCATTGTTACCCATCGCACCACAAAAGCCACGGCCCTTGCAGAGCAAGGGGAACAACTACTTCAGGTCTCAGAGCAAGTGACGTCACCCGATTGAAACGCTATTAGCGCGCACCACTGCTAACTAGCCAGCCATTTCACATCGGTTACACACAAGGACTAAATCTAAATGTGCAGTGATATGACACTGTCTTGTTGTGAATTCACAAATGACAAAGTGGAAAATGGGAGTTGTATTTGGTTTCCAGTCACTCACAGGCAGCAGGACTATGGAGGCACCGGGAGCCAGCTCCAACTCCAGTAGAGTCTTACCCAGGTCGTCAGCCGTAAACTCCCTGCGAGGGAACATAGTCGCCAGGGAGAAGTTGCCATAGCGATTTCCCACTTCCTGAAAGGAGAAATACAAACTCTTTAGTGACAGCCAGCATTATGATATTTAATATCATATTCCACCAGAGAGAATGAACATTGTTAACGCTGTTAATGTTCACTTGTCTAACTTGAGCTGGAAAAAGTCTTACATTGACAGCAAACTGCCGAGCCTCATTCAGTCTGGCCTCTGAGGAGAACTGCCTGGTGAAGAAAGAACCATCTGGGAGACGGAACTGTATTCTTGCTATGGCGCTGGAGGAAAATAATGTTTTTTTTAATTCTATGATTACATTAGTGGTGACATCTTGGGCGTAACTTTTTTTTTTTTTTTTACTGTTTAAAGTGAATCTACATTTTCTCCTGTGACTAAAGTAGCTCCATACCTCCTCTCCCTGTGTATGATCTCCTTCTTGGCTTCCGCCTCTGCTTGTCTGGCTTGCAGTGCTGCCAGCCGGGCTGCCTCCACCTCCTCTTGGTTATTGGCATAGCGGGCAGCTCTGTCAGCACGGTCCTGTGGGACAAACTTGCATCAGCCAGCCTCTATACTCATTCCACACCACCACAACAACAAACATTGTCTATTTCATCACAAGACCCTGTAGTGTTCACTGAGGCCACTAGAGGGAGTTATGAGTAAAGGTTTAATCAGAGAAGCCAACAAGGGATTATTATTTTAGTTCAAAGTCTTTTGGGTTTTGAAGCTGAGGGGTGAGAGTTTGATGCATTTGTTTACCATGGCGATCTGTGCTTTGACACGCTCCCTGGCAGCCTTCTCCTCTGCCTTCTCTCTGCTCCTCTCATCCATAATGCGCTTGGTCTTCTCATCCTCGTTCTTCCTCTTGAAGTCCAGCATCTCCTTCTCCATCTTCCTTCTCTCCATCTCCTTTATTTCACCCTGACCATCATCAGACAGAAATACAGGTGCACACAAGTATCAATAGGCCATCCTTACTATGTATACACATTTAGATTAGCCAAAATGTACATGATATAGTATTAAAAGAGCAGTATGGGCCACCAGCGAGGTGTCAGTATGGGAGGTGTCAGCAGGGGACACCAGCGGAGGTGTCAGCAGGGGTCCTCCGTCGCGACGTTACCTGAACGCCCATCTGCGGCCTGCTAACCGTTAGCTGTCTTATTGGTTGCTATCTGAATAGACAAATCGGACATATTTATTTATTTTTATTATTATTTTCTTCTTGGGCCTCTATAACTATATCTATTGTTTGTTTGTTTTGTTTTTTTGTGTGATTTGGATTAATCCCCTCTACCACACGGAACCCCACTAATCTACTGACAGAACGCAAGAGGTGGCTAATAACAGACCTCCATCCTATGCTAGCTTGCTACCGTTGCCCTGGCTAGCTGTCTAAATCGCCATGACCCCCAACCAACCTCTCCACTGACTGGACCCTTTTGATCACTCGACTAAGCATGCCTCTCCTTAATGTCAATATGCCTTGTCCATTGCTGTTCTGGTTAGTGTTTATTGGCTTATTTCACTGTAGAGCCTCTAGTCCTGCTCACTATACCTTATCCAACCTATTAGTTCCACCACCCACACATGCAATGACATCTCCTGGTTTCAATGATGTTTCTAGAGACAATATCTCTCTCTTCATCACTCAATACCTAGGTTTACCTCCACTGTATTCACATCCTACCATACCTTTGTCTGTACATTATACCTTGATGCTATTTTATCGCCCCCAGAAACCTCGTTTTACTCTCTGTTCCAGACGTTCTAGACGACCAATTCTTATTGCTTTTAGCCGCACCCTTATTCTACTCCTCCTCTGTTCCTCTGGCGATGTAGAGTGAATCCAGGCCCTGCAGTGTCTAGCTCCACTCCTATTCCCCAGGCGCTCTCTTTTGACGACTTCTGTAACCGTAATAGCCTTGGTTTCATGCATGTTAACATTAGAATCCTCCTCCCTAAGTTTGTTCTATTCACTGCTTTAGCACACTCTGCCAACCCGGATGTTCTAGCTGTGTCTGAATCCTGGCTTAGGAAGACCACCAAAAATTCTGAAATTTTAATTCAAAACTACAACATTTTCAGACAAGATTGGCAGTTCTAAGGGGGCGGTGTTGCAATCTACTGCAAAGATAGCCTGCAGAGTTCTGTCCTACTATCCAGGTCTGTACCCAAACAATTTGAACTTCTAATTTTAAAAATCCACCTCTTTAAAAACAAGTCTCTCACCGTTGCCGCCTGCTATAGACCACCCTCTGCCCCCAGCTGTGCTCTGGACACCATATGTGAACTGATTGCCCCCCATCTATCTTCAGAGCTCGTACTGCTAGGCAATCTAAACTGGAACATGCTTAACACCCCAGCCATCCTACAATCTAAACTTGATGCCCTCAATCTCACACAAATTATCAATGTACCTACCAGGTACCTCCCCAAAGCCTTAAACACGGGCACCCTCATAGATACCAACTTGCCCTCTAAATACACCTCTGCTGTCTTCAACCAATCTCAGCGATCACTGCCTCATTGCCTGCATCCGTAATGGGTCAACGGTCAAACAACCTCCACTCATCACTGTAAAACGCTCCCTGAAACACTTCAGCGAGCAGGCCTTTCTAATCGACCTGGCCGGGGTATCCTGGAAGGATATTGATCTCATCCCGTCAGTAGAGGATGCCTGGATATTTTTTTTAAATGCCTTGGGGGGGGACACTCTTGACCCAAACTGCTACAGACCTATATCTATCCTACCCTGCCTTTCTAAGGTCTTCGAAAGCCAAGTCAACAAACAGATTACCGACCATTTCGAATCTCACCATACCTTCTCTGCTATGCAATCTGGTTTCAGAGCTGGTCATGGGTGCACCTCAGCCACGCTCAAGGTCCTAAACGATATCTTAACCGCCATTGATAAGAAACATTACTGTGCAGCCGTATTCATTGATCTGGCCAAGGCTTTCGACTCTGTCAATCACCACATCCTCATCGGCAGACTCGACAGGCTTGGTTTCTCAAATGATTGCCTCGCATGGTTCACCAACTACTTCTCTGATAGAGTTCAGTGAGTCAAATCGGAGGGTCTGCTGTCCGGACCTCTGGCAGTCTATGAGGGTGCCACAGGGTTCAATTCTTGGACCAAGTCTCTTCTCTGTATACATCAATGAGGTCGCTCTTGCTGCTGGTGAGTCTCTGATCCACCTCTACGCAGACGACACTATTCTGTATACTTCTGGCCCTTCTTTGGACACTGTGTTAACAACCCTCCAGGCAAGCTTCAATGCCATACAACTCTCCTTCCGTGGCCTCCAATTGCTCTTAAATACAAGTAAAACTAAATGCATGCTCTTCAACCGATCGCTACCTGCACCTACCCGCCTTTCCAACATCACTACTCTGGACGGCTCTGACTTAGAATATGTGGACAACTACAAATACTTAGGTGTCTGGTTAGACTGTAAACTCTCCTTCCAGACCCATATGAAACATCTCCAATCCAAAGTTAAATCTAGAATTGGCTTCCTATTTTGCAACAAAGCATCCTTCACTCATGCTGCCAAACATACCCTTGTAAAACTGACCATCCTACCAATCCTCGATTTTGGCGATGTCATTTACAAAATAGCCTCCAATACCCTACTCAACAAATTGGATGCAGTCTATCACAGTGCAATCCGTTTTGTCACCAAAGCCCCATATACTACCCACCATTTCGACCTGTACGCTCTCGTTGGCTGGCCCTCGCTTCATACTCGTCGCCAAACCCACTGGCTCCATGTCATCTACAAGACCCTGCTCGGTAAAGTCCCCCCTTATCTCAGCTCGCTGGTCACCATAGCATCTCCCACCTATAGCACTCGCTCCAGCAGGTATATCTCTCTAGTCACCCCCAAAACCAATTCTTTCTTTGGCTGCCTCTCCTTCCAGTTCTCTGCTGCCAATGACTGGAACGAACTACAAAAATCTCTGAAACTGGAAACACTTATCTCCCTCACTAGCTTTAAGCACCAACTGTCAGAGCAGCTCACAGATTACTGCACCTGTACATAGCCCACCTATAATTTAGCCCAAACAATTACCTCTTTCCCTCCTGAATTTAATTTATTTTGCTCCTTTGCACCCCATTATTTTTTATTTCTACTTTGAACATTCTTCCATTGCAAATCTACCATTCCAGTGTTTTACTTGCTATATTGTATTTACTTTGCCACCATGGCCTTTTTTTGCCCTTACCTCCCTTATCTCACCTCACATCGTATATAGACTTGTTTATACTGTATTATTGACTGTATGTTTGTTTTACTCCATGTGTAACTCTGTGTCGTTGTATGTGTCGAACTGCTTTGCTTTATCCTGGCCAGGTCGCAATTGTAAATGAGAACTTGTTCTCAACTTGCCTACCTGGTTAAATAAAGGTGAAATAAATAAATAAATAAATAAATAAATAAATAAAAAAGGTGTCGGTAGGGGGAAGTGTCGGTAGGGGGAAGTGTCGGTAGGGGGAAGTGTCGGTAGGGGGAAGTGTCGGTAGTGTCGGTAGGGGAAAGTGTCGGTAGGGGAAGTGTCGGTAGGGGGAAGTGTCAGTATTCTTTACCTCCTCTTTCTTTTTCTGATCCCGTCTCTCCTCCAGTTTCTTTGTTAACCTACAGAAGGGAAAGTTTCAGAAGACAAAACATATTTCAACCATCCATCCCTGTTCTTCCGTTATGTGTCGTTCCTACCTCTCCACCTTAGCATCAAGGACCCTGTCAGGCAGAGAGCTGGTTGATGCGTCGTCTGACGATGAGCTCCCGTCTTCCCCGGGGGTGACGACCACTGAGGCTGATGCTCGCCTTCCTCTGCTGGCCTGGACAGGGATTCTGAGCAGAACCACAAGCGGATTACAGAAATCATTATCAGTGCGTGTTTCTCAATATGCATACTGCCGTGCTCCATGCTCCGCGTGCATTCCTTGACAACGTTCTCTCGAGTATGGTTCTTGTGAGGACGAGTGTGGAGAAATATATTATTATATATTATTTTTTTACATGGTTGTTTCATATTTCTGTGCATACTTTCAGTTGAAGCTTGCATTGATGCATACTTCAAAATATGTACAAACGGAGTACGCATTCAAGAAGTGCCCTCCGTGCGCCGTTTTGCATACTTTGATTTGGATCCATACATTTTGAGAAACACCAAGTGTATCAATTAAAAACAATCATGTCAGTGTCTCTATTTAAGTCTACACATTGTTGTTCATATCAACAGGACACTATATACAAAGGTATGGGGACACCCCTTCAAATGAGTGGATTCAGCTATTTCAGCCACACCCCATGCTGACAGGTGTATAGAATCGAGCACACAGCCATGCCATCTCCATAGACAAACATTGGCAGTAGAATGGTCTTACTGAAGAGCTCAGTGACTTTCAACATGGCACGGTCATAGGAGGCCACCTTCCAACAAGTCAGTTCATCAAATTTCTGCCCTGCTAGAGCTGCCCTGGTCAACTCTAAGTGGTGTTATTATGAAGTAGAAACGTCTAGGAGCAACAACGGCTCAGCCGCGAAGTGGTAGGACACACAAGCTCACAAAACGGGACCGCCGAGTGCTGAAGCGCGTAGCATGTAAAAATCATCTGTCCTTGGTTGCAACACTCACTACCAAGTTCCAACTGCCTCTGGAAGCAACGTCAGCACAAGTCTTCCTCGGGAGCTTCATGAAATGGGTTTCCATGGCCAAGCAGCTGAACACATGCCTAAGATCATCATGTGCAATGCCAAGCTTCAGATGGAGTGGTGTAAAGCTCACCGCCATTGGACTCTGGAGCAGTGAAAACGCTTTCTCTTGAGTGATGAATCATGTTTCATCATCTGGCAGTCCGACAGAAGAATCTGGGTTTGGCGGATGCCAGGAGAACGCTACCTTCCCCAATGCATAGTGCCAACTGTAAAGTCTGGTGGAGGAGGAATAATGGTCTGGGGCTGTTTTTCATGGCCCGGGCCACACCCCTTAGTTCCAGTGAAGGGGAATCTTAATGCTACAGCAAACAATTACATTCCAGACAATTCTGTGCTTCCAACTTTTTGGCAAGAGTTTGGGGGAAGGCCCTTTCCTGTTTCAGCATGACAATGTCCCCTGCACAAAGCGAGGTCCATACAGCAATGGTTTTGTCGAGATCGGTGTGGAAGAACTTGACTGGCCTGCAGAGGCCTGACCTCAACCCCATCAAAAACCTTCGGTATGAATTGTTACGCCGACTGCAAGGCAGACTTAATCGCCTAACATCAGTGCCCGACCTCACGAATACTTGTGGCTGAATGGAAGCTAGTCCCTGCAGCAATGTTCCATCATATTGTGGAAGAGTGGAGGCTGTTAGAGCAGCAAATGGGGGGCCCAACTCTATAATAATGCCCATGATTTTGGAATGACACTGCTGGCTGACACACAAACACACCTTTAGATGTGGCTGGCGCTGCAGGTGGTGCGTGGCTGGGCTGGAGCTCAGGTGGGGGTGAGGGGGGCTGTGCTGGGGCTGGCTCTGAGGCTACCACGGCTGGTGGGCAAGCCTCCACGGGAGTCCCTGCTTCCGCTCCCTCACTTGCTATCTGCTGGGCGTGCATCTGTAAGGCACAAGAGATGCATGTTCAGTGTGACACCCTCAGCGCACTTGAAAACAAGTTACTGTTATTGTTTGTCTTTTCTATTTAAGTCTTACCTGTTTGACTTTGTCGATTCTTTTCATGAGTTCCTCTGCAGAGACACTTCCGGCAACAACTTCCAGGGGGATTCCATTCTCTCCAATAAAGAAACTGGACGGAATGCACACCACCGGGTCTTCAAGGGGAAGTTAATTAAGGGCAAACCAAAGTGCACAACATAATAATAATAATAAATAATAATAATAATAATAATAATAATAGGGATTGGACTTGATTACATAGTCTAGAATATGTCAAAGAATATGGTTGGTAAATAAATCACAGGTATTAGAAGAGATGGAACATCTTCTACACAAAATTATGACTGAGGGATCAGAAACAATAGTCCAAATGTAGGGGTAATAAAAACCCTTTGGAGGAGAAGGATACAGATTTGAGAGAACTGAGAGCATGTCTCGCTGGAAGAAAAAAAAGCATTAAACACAAGACATAACATTTATGTTAGTATTACTAACGTCATTTGAAAAATAAGGTAAGGAAGCAGTGTGTATCATATCCACACAAGTGTAGGATTGCATTATAGGCTACCTCTTGGCATCCACCTTGATTGCGACACAGCAGTTAAGGGAGACCTCGGCCACTCCATCGTCCTCCCAACTGGACATCATTTGTGCTGACACCTCATCGTCGCCTGGTAGAAGACAAGAATGTCAGAAGTGGTGAATCATTCGCTTCACACGCACTGCCCACAAGACAAGTATGTTGGTGGTGACAGTCGCTGGTTCTACTGAAATTAGGCAAGGAACGAACGGTGAATAATGACAAAACGCTATGTTTCTGTTGTATGTAACGTAAAAATTAAAAAAAAACTAGCCAGGCAGTTTGGTTGTCATTAGCGGCTAGAACTAACCAGTTAGCTAACAATTAACTAAACTAGCTAAATCGTATTATTTAACGTTAGCTGATATTTGACAGCTATCATTCCTTTCCGTTTCGACCCGTTGGCTAACGTTTCGTCATGTTGTTGATATTAATAGCTAGTTTACTGACAATGACAGAGCTCGTTTGGTCTCAGTGTTCTAGCTACATTAGCGAATCATTCAACTCAACTGGTTTGCTCGCAAATCTGCGCTGGCTAGCTACCGTAATCTACAAAACAATACCTGCTATTACGACGACGAAGATGGAGCTCTGTTCTTTGGCTGAGATGATGGCTGCTGGAATAGAGCCTTCAAACCAAAGCATTTTAATAAAATGTGTTGGCTTTTTCTGTTTTGTAATGCTGTCCAGTCGTTTCTATTCTGAAAGTATTAGAAACTGTGCTATAACGTTCAATCTCATCGCTGAACTAAATTAGCATGATGGGTGTAGTAGTCCGTAGGCACTAACGCTTCCTTATGGGACTTGTAGTCCACACAATTATGTCAACCGATTAACAGCAGATAGCGCTGTGGTACTGATTAAATATTTGTTGCCGATTACTAGAAAAGAGTTGTGAATGTGATTAACGAGGCCCTCTGAAAAAACAACGGGTGTGGTAACTAAGAAAGCATAATAAATATATGTGATGAGTTATGAGAACTAGAACATTGCATTTGATTAACGGGCTAATACATCAGCCTCCACTACATTACTTTGTAATGCCAAATTAAAATATAATCTGTAGCCTCAAGGGTTGAAATACTATTTGTATTCTAGCCCTTTATGGAAGTAGTTTTATTTCACAAGGCAAATAGCCACGTCTATCTTAGCATGTCAAACATCCCAGTGCTTTTTATATAGATTATTTCCCCTCACTCTAATAGTACTCTTAACTAGAGCCCCGATAGCGATACAATGCAGTCGGAAAGTATTTAGACCCCTCACTTTTTACATTTATTTACTTTACAGCCCTATTCTAAAATCCTCATCAATCTACACATGATACCCAGTCATGACAACACGAAAACAGTTTTTGTAGAGCGGCCAGATGGAAGCCACTCCTCAGTAAAAGGCACGACAGCAGGCTTGGAAAGACTCAGACCATGAGAAACAAGATTCTCTGGTGTGATGAAACCAAGATTGAACTCTTTGACCAGAATGCCAAACATCACGTCTGGAAGAAACCTGGCACCATCCCTAGGGTGAAGCATGGTGCTGGCAGCATTATGCTGTGGGAATGTTTTTCAGCGGCAGGAAATGGGAGACGAGTCATGATCGACGGAAAGATGAAAGAGAGCAAAGAGAGAGATCCTTGATGAAAACCTGTTCCAGAGTGCTCAGGACCTCAGACTGGGGGCGAAGGTTCACCTTCCAACAGGACAATAACCCTAAGCACACAGCCAAGACAACAGGAGTGGCTTCGGGACAAGTCTCTGAATGTCCATGAGTAGCCCAGGCCAAGCCTGGACTTGAACCCGATCGAACATCTCTGTAGAGACTTGAAAATAGCTCTGCAGTAAAGCATGGGAGAAAATCCCCAAATACAGGTGTGCCAAATTTGTAGCGTCATAGCCTAGAAGATTCAAGGCTGTAATCGCTGCCTAAGGTGCTTCAACAAGTTATTGAGTAAAGAGTCTGAATATGTAAATGTGATATTACAGTTGAAATCGGAAGTTTACATACACTTAGATTGGAGTCATTAAAACTCCTTTTTCAACCACTCCACAAAGTCCTTGTTAACAAACTATAGATTTGGCAAGTCAGTTAGGACACTACTTTGTGCATGACACAAGTAATTGTTCTAACAATTGTTTAGACAGATTATTTCACTTAATCACTATTCCAATTGGTCAGAAGTTTACATACACTTTTTTTTATGGGGCGGCAGGGTAGCCTAGTGGTTAGAGCATTGGACTAGTAACCGAAAGGTTGCAAGTTCAAATCCCCGAGCTGGCAAGGTACAAAATCTGTCGTTTTGCCCTTGAACAGGCTGTTAACCCACTGTTCCTAGGCCGTCATTGAAAATAAGAATTTGTTCTTAACTGACTTGCCTAGTAAAATAAATAAAAAATTCATTTTTATTTCACCAGGTAGGCCAGTTGAGAACAAGTTCTAATTTACAACTGCGACCTGGCCAAGATAAAGCAAAGCAGTGCAACAAAAAACAGCACAGAGTTACCCATAGGATAAACAAAAGTACAGTCAATAACACATTAGAAAAATATATATGCTGTGTGTGCAAATGGAGTAAGGAGGTAAGGCAATAAATAGGCCATAGTAGCGAAGCAATTACAAATTAGCAAATTAACACTGAAGTGATAGATGTACAGATGATGATGTGCAAGTAGAAATACTGGTGTGCAAAAAAGTAAATAAAAACAATAAGGGGATGAGGTTGGTAGTTGGGTGGGCTGTGGACAGCTGCAGCGATCAATAAACTGCTCAGATAGCTGATAAGTCTCCAACTTCAGCGAATTTTGCAATTAGTTCCAGTCATTGGCAGCAGGGAACTGGAAGGAAAGGCGGCCAAAGTGGGTGTTGGCTTTGGGGAGGACCAGTGAGATATACCTGCTGGAGGGCGTGCTACAGATGGGTGTTGACCAGTGAGCTGAGATAAGGCGGAGCGTTACCTAGCAAAGACTTATAGATGACCTTGAGCCAGTGGGTCTGACGACGAATATGTCGCAAGGGCCAGCCGACGAGAGCAAAAATGTCGCAGTGGTGGGTGGTACATGGGGCTTTGGTGACAAAACGGATGGCACTGTGATAGACTGCATCCAGTTTGCGGAGTATAGTTTTGCATGCTATTTTGTAAATTACATCGCCGAAGTCGAGGATCGGTAGTAAAGTCAGTTTTACGAGGGTATGTTTTAGAGGTCGACCGATTAATCGGAATGGCCGATTAATTAGGGCCGATTTCAATTTTTCATAACAATTGGAAATCGGTATTTTGGGATTATTTTTTTTTACACCTATATTTAATATTTATTTAACTAGGCAAATCAGTTAAGAACAACTAATTTTCAATGACGGCCTAGGAACGGTGGGTTAACTGCCTCGTTCAGGGGCAGAACGACAGATTTTCACCTTGTCAGTTTGGGGGATCCAAACTTGCAAACTTACAGTTAACCAGTCCAACGCAATAACGACCGTTGCACTCCACAAGGAGACTGACTACCTGTTATGCGAATGCAGTAAGCCAAAGTAAGTTGCTAGCAAGCATTAAACTTACTTTATAAAAAAACAATCAATCAATCATAATCACTAGTTAACAACACATGGTTGATCATATTACTAGATATTATCTAGCGTGTCCTGTATTGCGTATAATCTGACTGAGCATAAAAGTATCTAACTGAGCGGTTGTAGGCCGAAGCAGGCGAGTAAACATTCATTCAAACAGCACTGTTGTGCGTTTTGCCAGCAGTTCTTAGTTGTGTGTCAAGCATTACGCTGTTTATGACTTCAAGCCTATCAAATCCCAAGATGAGGCTGGTGTAACCGAAGTGAAATGGCTGGCTAGTTAGCGCTAATAGCGTTTCAAACGTCACTTGCTCTGAGCCTTGGGTTGGTTGTTTCCCTTGCTCTGCATGGGTAACGCTGCTTCGAGGGTGGCTTTTGTCGGTGTTCTTGGTTCGAGCCCAGGAAAGAGCAAGGAGAGGGACGGAAGCTATACTGTTACACTGGCAATACTAAGGTGCTTATAAGAACATCCAATAGTCAAAGGTTAATGAAATACAAATGGTATAGAGAGAAATAGTCCTATAATTCCTATAATAAACTACAACCTAAAACTTCTTACCTGGGAATATTGAAGACTCATGTTAAAAGGAACCACCAGCTTTCATATGTTCTCATGTTCTGAGCAAGGAACTTAAACGTTAGCTTTTTTACTTTGCACATATTGCATTTTTACTTTCTTCTCCAACACTTTGTTTTTGCATTATTTAAACCAAATTGAACATGTTTCATTATTTATTTGAGGCTAAATTGATTTTATTGATGTATTATATTAAGTTAAAATAAGTGTTCATTCAGTATTGTTGTAATTGTCATTATTACAATTTTTTTAAATTAAATCGTCCGATTATTTGGTATAGGCTTTTTTGGTCCTCCAATAATCGGTATCAGCGTTGAAAAATCATAATCGGTCGATCTCTAGTATGTTTGGCAGCGTGAGTGAAGGAGGCTTTGTTGCAAAATAGGAAGCCGATTCTAGATTTAATTTTGGATTGGAGATGCTTAATATGAGTCTGGAAGGAGAGTTTACAGTCTTGCCAGACACCTAGCTATTTGAAGTTGTCCACATATTCTATGTCAGAACCGTCCAGAGTAGTATGGTCGGGCTGGATGGGTGCAGGCAGCGATCGGTTGAAGAGCATGCATTTAGTTTTACTAGCATTTAAGAGCAGTTGGAGGCCACGGAAGGAGTGTTGTATGGCATTGAAGCTCATTTGGGGGTTTGTTAACACAGTGTCCAAAGAAGGACCAGATGTATACAGAATGGTGTCGTCTGTGTGGAGGTGAATCAAGGAATCACCTGCAGCAAGAGTGACATCATTGATGTATACAGAGAAAAGAGGCAGCCCAAGAATTGAACCCTGTGGTACCCCCATAGAGACTGCCAGAGGTCCGGACAACAGGCCCTCCAATTTGACACACTGAACTCTATCTGAAAAGTAGTTGAGGAACCCGGCGAGGCAGTCAAGGCTGATGAGTCTGCCGATAAGAATACGGTGATTGACAGAGTCGAAAGCCTTGGCCAGGTCGATGAAGACGGCTGCACAGTACTGTCTTTTATTGATGGCGGTTATGATATTGTTTAGGACCTTGAGCGTGGCTGAGGTGCACCCATGACCAGCTCAGAAACCAGATTGCACAGCGGAGAATGTATGTGGGATTCGGAATGGTCAGTGATCTGTTTGTTAACTTGGCTTTCGAAGACTTTAGAAAGGCAGGGCATGATGGATATAGGTCTGTAACAGTTTGGGTCGAGAGTGTCTCCCCCTTTGAAGGGGGGATGACCGCGACAGCTTTCCAATCTTTAGGATTCTTGGACGATATGAAAGAGAGGTTGAACAGACAAGTAATAGGGGTTGCAACAATCATGGCGAATAATTTTATAAAGTTAAGGTCCAAATTGGGCTTGACAGACTGTTTTGCAGCTCTTTCAGAACATCTGCTATCTGAATTTGGGTGAAGGAGAAGCTGGGAGGCTTGGGCAAGTAGCTGTTGGGGGTACGGAGCTGTTGGCCGGGGTTGGGGTAGCCAGGAGGAAAGCATGGCCAGCCGTAGAGAAATGCTTCTTGAAATTCTCGATCATCGTGGATTTATCGGTGGTGACAGTGTTCCCTAGCCTCAGTGCAGTGGGCAGCTGGGAGGAGGTGCTCTTATTCTCCATGGACTTTAGTGTCCCAGAACGTTTTGGAATTAGAGCTACAGGAGGCACATTTTTGTTTGAAAAAGCTAGCCTTTGCTTTCCTAACTGACTTTGTGTATTGGTTCCTGACTTCCCTGAAAAGTTGCATATCGCAGGGACTATTCGATGCTAGTGCAGTACGACACAGGATGTTTCTGTGCTGGTCAAGGGCAGTCAGATCTGGAGTGAAGCAAGGGCTTTATATAGTGCCTTGCGAAAGTATTCGGCCCCCTTGAACTTTTCGACCTTTTGCCACATTTCAGGCTTCCAACATAAAGATATAAAACTGTATTTTTTTGTGAGGAATCAACAACAAGTGGGACACAATCATGAAGTGGAACGACATTTATTGGATATTTCAAACTTTTTTAACAAATCAAAAACTGAAAAATTGGGCGTGCAAAATTATTCAGCCCCTTTACTTTCAGTGCAGCAAGCTCTCTCCAGAAGTTCAGTGAGGATCTCTGAATGATCCAATGTTGACCTAAATGACTAATGATGATAAATACAATCCACCTGTGTGTAATCAAGTCTCCATATAAATGCACCTGCACTGTGATAGTCTCAGAGGTCCGCTAAAAGCGCAGAGAGCATCATTGTTGATTCTTCACAAAAAAATACAGTTTTATATCTTTATGTTTGAAGCCTGAAATGTGGCAAAAGGTCGCAAAGTTCAAGGGGGCCGAATACTTTCTCAAGGCACTGTATGTTCTTAGATCTACATTTTTTTAAAAGGGGCATGCTTTAAGATGGTGAGGAAATTACTTTTAAATAACGACCAGGCATCTTCAACTGACAGGATGAGGTCAATATCCTTCCAGGATACCCGGGCCAGGTCGATTAGAAAGGCCTGCTCGCAGAAGTGTTTTAGGGAGCTTTTGACAGTGATAAGGGGTGGTCGTTTGACCGCGGACCCATAACGGATGCAGGCAGTGATCGCTGAGATCCTGATTGAAAACAGCATAGGTGTATTTGGGGGGCAAGTTGGTCAGGATAATATCTATGAGGGTGCCCATGTTTACGGATTTAGGGTGGTACCTGGTGGGTTCCTTGATGATTTGTGTGAGATTGAGGGCATCTAGCTTAGATTGTAGGACGGCCGGGGTATCCCAGTTTAGGTCACCACACTAAGTTGACTGTGCCTTTAAACAACTTGGAGAATTCCAGAAAATAATGTCATGGCTTTAGAAGCTTCTGATAGGCTAATTGACATAATTTGAGTCAATTGGAGGTGTACCTGTGCCAAACTCAGTGCCTCTTTGCTTGACATGGGAAAATCAAAAGAAATCAGCCAAAAAATAATAATTGTAGACCTCCACAAGTCTGGTTCATCCTTGGGAGCAATTTCCAAACGCCTGAAGGTACCATGTTCATCTGTACAAACAATATTACGCAAGTATCAACACCATGGGACCACGCAGCTGTCATGCTGCACAGGAAGGAGACATGTTCAGTCTCCTAGAGATGAACGTACTTTGGTGTGAAAAGTGCAAATCGATCCCAGAACAAAAGCAAAGGACCTTGTGAAGATGCTGGAGGAAACAGGTACAAAAGTGTCTATATCCACAGTAAAACGAGTCCTATATCAACATAACCTGAAAGGCTGCTCAGCAAGGAAGAAGCCACTGCTCCAAAACCGCCATAAAAAAGCCAGACTACGGTTTGTAACTGCACATGGGGAGAAGGATCATACATTTTGGAGAAATGTCCTCTGGTCTGATGAAACAAAAATATAACTGTTTGGCCATAATGACCATTGTTGTGTTTGGAGGAAAAAGGGGGAGGCTTGCAAGACGAAGAACACCATCCCAACCATGAAGCACGGAGGTAGCAGCATCATGTTGTGGGGATGCTTTGCTGCAGGAGGGACTGATGAACTTCACAAAATAGATGGCCTCGTGAGGGAGGAAAATTATGTGGATATATTGAAGCAACATCTCAAGACATCAGTCAGGAAGTTAAACCTTGGTTGCAAATGGGTCTTCCAAATGGACAATGACCCCAAGCATACTTCCAAAGTTGTGCCAAATGGCTTAAGAACAGCAAAGTCAAGGTATTGGAGTGGCCATCACAAAGCCCTGACCTCAATCCCATAGAAAGTGTGTGGGCAGAACTCACCCAACTTATTGTGGGAAGCTTGTGGAAGGCTACACAACATGTTTGACCCAAGTTAAACAATTTAAAGGCAATGCTACCAAATACTAATTGAGTGTATGTAAACTTCTGACCCACTGGGAATGTGATGAAAGAAATAAAAGCTGAAATATATAATTCTCTACTATTATTCTGACATTTCACATTCTTAAAATAAAGTGGTGATCCTAACTGACCTAAGACATGGAATTTTTACTAGGATTAAATGTCAGGAATTGTGAAAAACTGAGTTTAAATGTGTTTGGCGAGGGTGTATGTAATCTTCCGACTTCAACTGTATATATTTGCAAAAATAAAAAAATAAACCGTTTTTGCTTTGTCATTATGGGGTGTTTTGATGTGATTTTTGTCCTATATTTTTTAATCCCAGCCCCCGTCCCCGCAGGAGGCCTTTTGCCTTTTGGTAGGCCGTCATTGTAAATAAGAATTTGTTCTTAACTGACTTGCCTAGTTAAATAAAGGTAAACATTTTTTTAATGATAAGAGGATTTTTTTATTGAGGATATAATTATTCTCAAATGAATAATTAGAATACAGGAGATCTATCACCTTATGTTGAGGATAACCACATCAAGGGCAATTTAAGTGTAGGAAAAGATTATACCGCTTCTGTCCCACCAGTAAATACAGGTAGTAGTGTTAATCCCCCTGCACAGTTGCCGCAGATGTTCTCCTAGTTTCTGGGGAAAAAAATGCGTTCAGCATCCTCAACCTGTGTCTCTCATTGAGCCGATAGAAACTTTTAACCGGTTCTCCCCACTAAGAAACGAGTCACAGTCAGAGCCCAAGCCTTCTCTGGTCTTCTCCTCCACCCATTACGGGGTCTGAGCCGTCAAAGCCTCCCACCATTAGCTCTGACAAATTGGAAACCCTAGTAATTCGCGACTCCATTACCCGCGTTATTAGATTTAAAATGAATTATCCAGCGGTCATACATTGTTTACAAGGAGACAGAGCTACTGACATAAAGGCTAATCTGAAGATGGTGCTGACAGACTAAAATTGGCAAGTGTAGATGGTATAGCACCATGCTAGGATGAAACAGTCAGAGGTCGCCAAGCTCAACATACCTTCAGTGTGTAATTTAGCGAGAAAGATGTTTTGGCATCGAATAATTGTCTCTGGCCCACTCCCAGTTAGGGGGAGTGATATGTCAACAGCAGTCTCACAACTCAATCGCTGGTTGAAAACTGTTTTCTGGCCCTCACAAAAGATAGAATTTTAAGATAACTGACCCTCTTTCTGGGACTCCACACACAAAAGGACCAAGCCTGGCCTGCTGAGGAGTGGCAGACTCCATCCAAGCTGGAGGGGTGCTGTCATTTTATCTATCAACATAGAACCCTGTCTATCTCCTCTAGCTCCATAATGGGATAGGGTGCAGGCCAGGCAGCAGGCTGTGAAGCCAGCCTGCCAGCTTAATGGAGTCTGCCACTAGCAGTCAGTGTGGTCAGCTCAGCTATCCCCATTGAGACGTGTCCGTGTCCGTGTCTAGATCAGGCAAAACTAAACATGGCGGTGTTTGCGTTAGCAATCTCACTGGAATAAAGACCTCCTCCATTCCTGTCATTATTGACAGAGACTGGGAAAATATCTCACATCTCAAAATAGGACAAGTTAATGTTAGATCTCTCACTTCCAGGCAGTTATGGTCAATGAACTAATCACTGATCATAAACTTGATGAGATTGGCCTGACAAACATGTGTTAAATGAGGCCTCTCCTTGTGGTTACTCTAGTGACCTTGCCCCCCAGCGCATCCTGCAAAGGCAGAGGTGTTGCTAACATTTACGACAGAAATGTTGTATTTACCCCTTCAAAATTAGTGTTTTCATCTTTTGAGCTTCATGAAATCTATGCAGCCTACTCAATCACTTTTTATAGCTACTGTTTGCAGGCCTGCTGGGCTGTATACTGCGTTACTCAGCTAGTTCCCAGAATTTCTATCGGACCTTGTAGTCATGACAGATAATTTATGTTTTTGGTGACTTCAATACTCACATGGAGAAATCCACAGACCCACTCCAAAAGGCTTTCGGAGCCATCCACGACTCAGTGGGGTTTGTCCAACACGTCTCCGGACCTACGCATTGCCACAGTCAAATATTGTGGATATAAATATTTTTCCTCATAATCCTGGGCTATCGGACCACCATTTTATTACGTTTCCAATCTCAACAAATAATCTGCTCAGACTCCAACCAAGGGTTATCAAAAGCCGCTCTATAAATTCTAGGACAACACAAAGATTCTTAGATGCCTTCCAGACTTCCTCCACCTATCCAAAGACGTTAGAGTACAAAAATCAGTTAGCCACCTAAATGTTTGTCTGAGTGATACTTACCTTTTATGTTGAAATTGTAATGTTGAAAATGAATAGAGTGAAAACTGCTAGCGATCTTGACGGAGATGACTGGGTTTGCGGCCAAGCTAGACTAGGCCATAGAATAACAAGACAAAATGGAGCCCGGCTAATATTCTGGTTTGGACTTATTGATTTATAGCTCTCTCTACTCCGTTTACATGGCATAGGTTCTGACATCTTCCCACTCAATTGTTATATTACAGAGTTGTATTTTGTTTAGAAAAACTATACTCTAACTGTCCTAACGCTAGCCTGTCAAACCTATAGTGTTTGCTATTAGCTTAGCGGCTACCGTTAGCTGGCTCAGTATTGAGATGGCTGTACTGGTTTATGGTTCATTTAGCTATTTAAAGGTTAAGACAGGTTCTCTTATATATGTGTATACATTTGTATAGAGACATAGTACATGAGGTTATGATACATACTGAGAAGGTACATTGTTTAAATCAAGTCAATGTATTTACTAGTATGACTATTTAAAATACAGAGGATATTTTATGTTACTTACAGTACTTCCTAGTCTTTTACAGCATCTGACTGAATTATTCATGTTTTGTAGATCGAAATTCACCCAGGCTGGAACGTTACAATCCCAAAGAACGTCTGGAGGGTGGCCATGCAACCAGGCAAGAAGTTCCACTGTGATGGCAAGAGCGCTGTTGGGTGTTTCAGATGTTGGACATGTTGCAGAAAAGCAACCTGAGAGGTATGTACAGAGGTTGTATTGACCGTAGAATTAGAATCGAAAAGAAGATATAATCACATTGGGTAATTTTTTGGGGGGTCTCCATCTCAGAATGCACATACTGTATACGGATAGCTAGGGTTGCAAAGGGTCAGAAACTTTCTGATAAATTTACAGCATTTTTCCAGATATTTTCCATGGGAAGTTAAACCCTGGAATTTGGTGAATTTTGCTTAAATTCATCAAAAAAGTTAGCGTATAACAGTGAACCTTTTTTTGTGGGATACACAAGGCAATTATAGGTCTTGTGGCATATTTTGATTAAACTATCCCCAGTTCAATGGAATTACAACCCTCTGCATTCACAGTGCATTCTTCCATCACATGTACAGCTGATCTCTCAAGATCTTGAACACTAATGAGATACTATTGAGCCCACACTACTGTCTGAGCCAAGGACTACATGCTTTCTGGTAAGTTTTGATTACATTACTGGGTGGGGTGAATATATTTCATATGACTTACATTATTTTTTGTTAACAAGTAAATAGTAGCCTACAGCAAAGTGTGTTTAAATAATTTCTAACTTAACAATTTCTGCAGTTAGTTTTTGCTACCATGTGGGTTTTAGCTTGCTTGAGCGTGCTAACTGAGGAGTGTTAATTCACCTGTTTCCATTCATGTTTCATTTTAAAACATTTATCTTACAAAAGGAGTTGTTTATCTAACTGCTTAACTATTTTTCTGTATATGGAATTGTATTTGTTTTTTTAACTCATTTTTTCCTAATCTTTACAGGAAAATACCACGAGCAGTATCTGATGAGTGGATACATTTCACTGCAGCTAATGTAGAAGGACAAGGTGTATACATTTGTAAATACTGTGCCAAATCAGATGTGAAGAATGCAACAAAGATGCAGAATCATCTGGCCAAGTGCATAAAGTTCCCTCAGCGCTCACAACAAGCAACCTCTGACACAAGTCCCTCTACTTCTATTCGAGGTGAAAATTATGAATCAGAGACCTCATCGATAGCAACAGTCCATGGTCCTCCTGGAATCAGAAGTTTATATGACTCAATGGAGGAACGTAGTCAGAGAAATGCTGATGAAGGTCTTGCTCGAGCTGTGTATGCAACTGGTTCACCTCTGATGCTCACAGGGAAAGAGTGTGTATTGGAAGAATGTTCTCCGCCCAGCATACACCCCTCCAACCAGAAATGCTTTATCTACTCATTTGCTGATTGCAGAGTTAAGCAGGGTTCAAGTGAAGGTCAAGCAAATCATAGACAAAGCAGACTGTATTGCAATCATCTCTGATGGGTGGGATCGAATGTTCGTGGGCCAGGAATAATTAACCACATCTCCACCTCTCAACCAGTATTCTACAAGAGCACAGACACAAGGGACAACAGACACACACCGGTCTCTACATTGCAGATTAGCTGAAGGCAGCCATCATTGACCATGGACCACAGAAAGTATTTGCACTGGTGACAGACAATTCTGCAAACATGATGAAGGCTGTTTGTTCTAAAGTGGAGGAGTCCTACCCTCACATCACACCCATTGTCTGTGCTGTTCATGCATTGAATCTGCTCCTCAGGGACATAGCACTGAAAACAATGGATACACTCTACAAGAAAATGGTTAGGTGGATGAAGCGTTATCAAGTTATAGCAGCAATCTACCTCACCAAGCAAAGTGAGAAGAATAAGAGCACCACATTGAAGCTGCCCAGCAACACCCGTTGGGGTAGTGTTGTCATCACGTTTGACAGTCTTCTGTAGGGGAACGAGTCTCTCCAAGAAATGGCCATTTCACAGTCAGCCGATATGGCCAGCCCCATCAAGAGGAACCTCCTGGATTATGTATTTTGAGAGTGGTAAGCAGCCTGAAACTCCTGAAACCTATAGCAGTAGCCATTGCACGGATTGAGGGAGACAATGCCATTCTGTCTGATGTTCAAACTGCTTGCAGATGTAAGAGAAGAAATCCGTACTGCCCTGCCCACTTCACTGTTGCCCCAAGCAGAGGAAACTACAGTTCTGAAATACATCAAAAAGCGTGAAGACTTCTGCCTGAAGCTCATACATGTTGGACCCCAAGTATGCTGGCAAGAGCATCCTGTCTGGTGCAGAGGTGAACAAGGCCTATGGTGCCATCACTACCGTGTCTTGCCACCTTGGCCTGGATGAGGGCAAGGTTCTTGGCAGTCTGGCGAAGTACACTTCCAAGCAAGGGCTTTGGGATGGAGATGCAATACGGCAGTCGTGCCAACATATCTCATCAGCCAACTGGTGGAAGGGACTTTGTGGATCTGAGGCTCTTTCCCCTGTTGCCTCCATCATCCTCCAAATCCCACCAACATCAGCTGCCTCAGAGCGCAACTGGTCCTTGTTTGGGAACACACACACACACCAAAGTATGCAACAGGCTGACCAATACAAAAGGTGGAAAAAAATGGTGGCCACCCGGGCAAATTTGACACTTTTTGAGCCTGCCAACGAGCCATCCTCAACAAGGTTGGAAAGTGACAGTGAAGATGAGGCTTCAGAGTCTGATGTTCAAGAGGTGGACATTGAGGAGATCCAGGGAGAAAACATGGAAGACAACCAAAGCTTTAGTTTCTAGACAGTCATGTATTTTTGGGAGATGCGATGGATCATTGGGGATCATTCAATATTCCCTTTCTTTTGTTGTTCCGAGAAATCATAACTATATCGTAACTATATAGTTTAAAAAAATGTATATTGGAAGGATTTAATTATTTGCAATTATGTCTACTTATGATAAGGTCAAATGTTAGTCTCCATATGATATGGTAAATATATCCAATGCAAAAAACCTTGCACTTAAATGGTATTAATATTAATTTGCATATATTCCCGTTAATCCCCTGTTAATGCCCACAGAAAGTTTCCACCTCTGAATATTCCCCAAAATGTGCAACTCTAAAGGATAACAGGTGTTGTATCAGAGGCTACTTGCTGTCAGTGGCGATTTTAACATGTACATTTTTATTTAACCTTTACTTAACTAGGCAAGTCAGGTAAGAACAAATGTTTATTTACAATGACGGCCTACCCCAGCCAAACCCGGATGACGCTGGGCAAATTGTGCACCGCCCTATGGGACTCCCAAACACAGCCGGTTGTGATACAGCCTGGAATCGAACCAGGGTCTGTAGTGACACCTCTTGCACTGAGATGCAGTGCCTTAGACCACTACGCCACTCAGGAGCCCATAAATCTTGGTGAAAAAATGAAACATAAAAAAATAAATTTAAAGTGGGATGCATGCCAGCAAAGCCACTATACAACTCTAAACAATACATTAATTGCACTATAACGGTGACAAATGGTGCCCACAAACTGTTAGGGCCGACATAAAGCTGTCCCAACATCTTACCACTGCTACACCTGGCTATCAACGGAGCCTTGTCTGGCAGCGAAACAGTTCATTCAGCCTCATTTACTGCCTTTAAAATAATACATAGCTGATATGGCTGACTTGCTTAAATAAATGTGGTTTTGAATGAAAATTGAGATGTACAAAATATGGCATGGGATACGGCAAGCGGATGGGAGGCAATCCGTAATTTAATTAAGACAATGAGCGAGCTAGGACGGACATAGTCAATATAACTATTTGATTAGCACTTTGAAAAGTACAACAACAGAATTCAGAACAAGGGCCATTCTTAGTGTTCTCCCTGTACACCAAGTCAGAACCATAGAATAAATAAAGGGGGCATATAGGCAGACAACAAAAGCTCTTACAATATTCAATGATTACATTTCTCTAAAACTGGTTACAGGCTACATGTGCACCACCAAGTCAGAACAGTAGGCGAAACTAAGAGGTTGCCACATTATTAGGTTGCTTTTGGTTTAACTTATTTAATTTTACCTTTTATTTAAACTAGGCAAGTCAGTTAAGAACACATTCTTATTTTCAATGACGGCCTAGGAACAGTGGGTTAACTGCCTGTTCAGGGGCAGAACGACAGATTTGTACCTTGTCAGCTCGGGGATTTGAACTTGCAAACTTCCGGTTACTAGTCCAATGCTCTAACCACTAGGCCACCCCTAACGATGTAACTATAAAACGCTTATTGGATTCTCTCTGTCTGGGTACTACTACTTTTACTTAACTTCACTTAATAAAAGTACTTTTACTACTTTTATTAAAAAGCACAGTCTGACTATTCTATCCATTTGGCGCATATGAGAATCTCGCCAGAGAAACGCTTGGACCTTTAATTAGGGCAATTTTTGGGGGGAATTGTGTCGTAATTATGTGCCTGATTTTACGACTACAGACAATTGTAAATTGTGTTATTTACGGGGTTTCTTCGTCATTTCAATAGCATTGGGTCAATGCTATTGTCTAAAATCTGTGTTTCTGATTGTAATTCAACTATTGGTATGTTTTGCTTGGACAGATACGGCCGCTAGTGTTTGCTTAAGATATAAACTGAATGTTTTAACAGCTTTCTTAATTAAAATTGAAAGACTCATTTATTCAACACAAATAGCGAGGTTTTGGATTGAAGTTTACACACGTTGAGTGATGTGTAGGAGTGTATTGTTTGTTCTGTTCCCGATGGGTTATAGGTCTAACATCCTGATCCTGTGGCTCCGCGATGAAGCTGACAGTGTGATGGGAAGTATAAGCCAATTTGAAAGAATAGTTTCAATAGAATGTGTTGTTATGCTCTTTGATATAGGTTTAGACATTTGTATTAAAAATAATTGTTAACGGGTAATAATTTATCATATAGTTAATGAACTGAACTAAACTGTTGTTCTGGTGGTATCTTAATGCATGGAAGAGATAATTGGACCGAACAGTGTGTGTACCTCAAACCCCCCTCTAACTGGCTGAAGAAGAGTGACAAAGGTGATCAATATGGCCCTGTCCGCACCACTTCTACCGAGAGAAATGAGCCGGAGCCAGCAACCAGTGTACAGCATCCGATCTAAGCTATCAACTGCTTTTCTCTCATGTCTTTTCTCAGGAGTGTGATAGGAGTCCACGCGGAGTAAGCTTGGAGAGAAATCTGTTCTAAACTTCTCTTATGTTGCTGGTATACTGATTGATGAATGGACAAGACATTGTGGTAAAGGTGATGGCGGCTCAGGTGAGACATTGAAATTGGGACATTATCATGGGCCATCCACTTTGAACTGCAAAGCGATCTGAAGAAGACGATAGGGATGCTAGAAGAATCAATCCCTGGGGGTTTATTGTAGAGGTCTACACACTACATAGAATTATAGTAATTTAAATTAAGACTGCATTGAGATACTGATCAGTATTAGAATCGTGATAACAAAAGTTAATAGTAGAATTACGGGATAATTATACTGGATGTTAAAAATAACAACATCTGCCAATGTTGATGTGTGTTAAATTGAGGGATTTTGACTTTGAGTAATAGGACCAATTTGAATCACTGAGCAATGTCATTCTAAATTTTGGTTGGATAATTAATTGGGTTTTTAAATTATGATTTGGAAACGGAATGATTTTTTAAAACTGAAGGATTGATTTGAGTTTAGTATGTTAATAACTATATGAGTGAAGCAATTCATGTATTAGGGATTGATTGTTATGAACTAAAGACGTTGACACTATTCTCAGCATGCCATTGTGAATGGAGAGGGTGAACTCTGATCCCGGAGAGTGAAACTGATCCTAATCTATTTGATCTATAGGCATTGCCTTATGAATAGGGGAATCATGATGCTCGACTTGGGTCATGTTCATTCGGCACCAATGGAATACATTTTACTTTAGCCAGGAGTCACTACCTGGATTTGTCCAACAAAATATGCTAATTTTAGTTTCTGGGATGGAAATAGTCATTTCCACCATGCTGATCCATTAGAATGTGATAGATATCTAAAATTATTTTTATTAAACTCCATTGCTGCATGCACTGCATTATGCATTACATATGTGCTTTTCCCTGTCTAGGAAGATATAGCTTTGAATCTCAAACTATATGCATCTTTTGTATTTCTTCATGGGTTCGTGCAGGTGACTGTGTATCATAACCTCCCCAGGAAAATTGCTAGAGGGCTTAGAATATGTGTTGGTGGTTGAAATGAGAGACAGTGCTAAGTTCCTTGGAAGGAGGGCTGAGGCAGTGCTATAGCAGCCGGTCACGTGCAGGAACCCATGCAATTAATTATTGCTTTTATGCTTCTTGGTTCATGTAGAATGTATGCATTTTCTACATGTGAATGAATGTTCTTAAATGTTTTAATTTTCTTTTTAAAATTGAGAGGATTCTCAAATGGGGGATTATGGTGGAACATTTTAGTTTTATTGCATCAAATGGTTGTTTTATTCAACAGAATAGAGTATTCTTCTAACTATTGTGTGTGTGTTCTGAGGATGGGCCTCTGGGAGATAACACTGACAGGAGATTTACGAAGTCTTTTGGGTGATAAAACCTAAAGAGACCGCATTCCAGAGCATGAGTTAATGTTTCTGTTCTATATGGTACCAGGGAGAGATGACCCCAGCGCCAGGCCCTGGTCTGTACACAAAGATGACTGTTGTTACAGCAGATACCTATAATTCATCACAGACGGTATCTTTCATACAAATCTTAACCTTGTGACCCATTCTATATATCGGTTGTTCATGTACTGTAGGTTGAAAGGGGTGTATCTTGGCTATAAAAGACCTTTGTACTTTTGTCTCAGGGCTCTCAACAAATCATCTGAGGGTGATTCGTCGACCAGCCATCGCTATTGCAAAGCTCTTACTAATAAAGATTTAGTGTAAGTATAACTGACGTGTTTGATAAGTTTGTCTCTCCTCATTTGATAGTAAAGAAATTAACCCCCACAACCTTTGCCCCCAGTCTGAGGTCTTGTGCACTCTGAAGCAGGTTTTAAATCAAGGATCTGTCTGTACTTTGCTCCGTTCATCTTTCCCTCGAGCCTGACTAGTCGCCCAGTCTCTCTGAAAAACATCCCCACAGCTTGATGCCACATCCACGCTTCATCGTAGGAATGGTGTCAGGTTTCCTCAAGACGTGACGCCTGTCATTCAGGCCAAAATGTTCAATCTTGGTTTCATCAGACCAGAGAATCTTGTTTCTCATGGTCTGAGAGTCTTTAGGTGCCTTTTGGCAAAACTCCAAAAGAGGCAACAAAGAGACCAAATATTAACCTGAAGGAGCTGCAAAGCTTCACAGCAGAGATTGGAGTATCTGTCCATAGGACCATTTTAAGCCGTACACTCCACAGAGCTGGGCTTTACGGAAGGAAAATAAACCATTGCTTAAAGAAAAAAATAAGCAAACATGTTTCGTGTTCGACAAAAGGAGATTCCCCAAACATATGGAAGAAGGTACTCTGGTCAGGATTAGCATTTTTCAAATTATTTTATTTTAACCCCCATTTGTGTGGTATCCAATTGTTAGTAGTTACTATCTTGTCTCATCGCTACAACTCCCGTACGGGCTCGGGAGAGACAAAGGTCGAAAGCAATGTATCCTCCGAAACACAAACCAACCAAGCCGCACTGCTTTTTAACAGTGCGCATCCTACCCAGAAGCCAGCCGCACCAATGTGTCGGAGGAAACACTGTGCACCCGGCGACCTGGTTAGCATGCACTGTGCCCGGCCCGCCACAGGAGTTGCTAGTGCACGATGAGACAAGGATATCCCTACTGGCCAAACCCTCCCTATCCCAGATGACGCTAGGCCAATGGACCTCCCGGTCGCGGCCGGCTGCGACAGAGCCTGGGCTCGAACCCAGAGTCTATGGGGGCACAGCTAGCTAACAGCTAGTGCCTTAGACCACTGCGCCACCCGGGAGGCCTCTAAAATTGAGCTTTTTGGCCATCAAGGAAAACGCCTGGGGCAAACCCAACACCTCATCACCCCGAGAACACCATCCCCACAGTAAAGAATGGTAGCAGGACAATGACCCTAAGCGTACTGCTAAAGCAACACTTGAGTGGTTTAAGGGGAAACATTTAAATGTCTTGGAATGGCCTAGCCAAAGCCCAGACCTCAATCCAATTGAGAATCTGTGGTATGACTAAAATATTGCTGAACACCAGCGGAACCCATCCAACTTGAAGGAGCTGGAGCAGTTTTGCCTCGAAGAAATGGGCAACACTCCCAGTGGCTAGATGTGCCAAGCTTATAGTGACATACCCCAAGATACTAATTGCTGCAAAAGGTGCCTCTACAAAGTATTGATTTTGGGGTGGGTGAATAGTTATGCACGCTCAAGTTCAGTTTTTTTTTGTCTTATTTCTTGTCTGTTTCACAATGAAAAATATTTTGCATCTTCAAAGTGGTAGGCTTGTTGTGTAAATTAAGTGATACAAACCCCTCAACAATCTATTTTAATTCCAGGTTGTAAAGGCAGCAAAATAGGAAAAAAGCCAAGGGGGTGAATACTTTCAGCCACCATATACAGAAAGTATTCACACCCATTTACTTTTTCCACATTTTGTGTCACAGCCAGAATTTAAAATAGATTCATTTGAGATTGTGTCACTGATTTTCACACAATACCCCATAATGTCAAAGTGGAATTTTTTGTTTGTAGAGAAATGTAGTAATTAATCAAATAAATTAAAGCTGAAATGTCTTGAGTCAATTGAACCCCTTTGTTATGGCAAGCCTAAAGTTAAAGAGTAGAAATGTGCTTAAGAAATATTTTTGCATAATAACTTGAATAGGCTCATTCCATGTTTAATAATAGCGGTTAACATGATTTTTGAACTACCTCATCTCTGTAATCCACACATTCAATTATCTATTAGGTTGGTAGTGTAAAAATACATTTAAAAAGATGCAAAATATCCCTTTGAGCTTGATGAAGTTATTATTTAGGCTTTGGATGGTGTATCAATACACCCAATCACTACAAACATACAGGCCTCATTCCTAACTCAGTTGCTGGAGAGGACGGAAACTGCTCAGCGATTTCACCATGAGGCCAATGGTGATTTTAAACCAGTTAGAGTTTAATGGTTGTCATAAGAAAATTGATGGATCAACAACTTTGTAGTTTCTCTACAATAATAACCCAAATGACAGAGTGAATAGAAGGAAGCCTGTACAGAATACAAATATTCCAAAACAGGCATCCTGTTTGCAACAAGGCACTGAAGTAATACTGCAAAAGAAAATGCAAACAAATTCATATTTTTGTCCGGAATACAAAGTGTTATGTTTGGGGTAAATGCGACTCAACACGCCTGAGTACCACTCTTCATATTTTCAAGCATGTTATGGGTACGCTTGTCAATGGCAAGGACTAGGGAGTTTTTTTAGGATAAACATTTACAGAATAGAGCTCAGCACAGTCAAAATCCTAAAGGAAAACCTGGTTCAATCTTATTTCCAACAGACACTAGGAGACAAATGTACCTTTCAGCAGGACAATAATTTAAAACCAGGCCAAAATCCACACCAGAGTTGCTTACCAAGATGACATCGAATGTTCCCGAGTGGCCTAGATACAGCTTTGATTTAAATTGGCTTGAAAACCTATGGCAAGGCTTGAAAATGGCTGTCTAGCAATGATCAACTTGACAGAGCTTGACACATTTTTTAATATTGTACAATCCAGGTGTGCATAGCGCTTAGAGACTTACCCAAAAAGACTCACAGCTGTAATCGCTGTTGAAGGTGATTTTAACATGTATTGACTCAGGGGTGTGAATACTTACACTACCAGTCAAAAGTTTAGACACACCTACTCATTAAAGGGTTTTTCTTTATTTTTACTATTTTATACATTGTAGAATAATCACAACTATTGAATCATATACTGTAGTAAGCAACAACAACAAGTGTTAAATGCAAATAGATGTTATATTTGAGATTCTTCAAAGTAGCCAATCTTTGCCTTGATGACAGCTTTTCACACTCTTGGCATTCCCTTAACCAGCTTCATCTGAAAGGCTTTTCCAACAGTCTTGAAGGAGTTCCCACATATGCTGAGCACTTGTTGGCTGCTTTTCCTTCACTCTGCGTCCCAACTCATCTCAATTGGGTTGAGGTCAGGTGATTGGGAAGGACAGGTTATCTAATGAAGCACATCACTCCTTCCTGGTCAAATAGCCCTTACACAGCCTGGAGGTGTGTTGGGTCATTGTCCTGTTCAAAAACAAATGACAGTCCCACTAAGCACAAACCAGATGGGATGGAGTATAACTGCAGAATGCTGTGGTAGCCATGCTGGTTAAGTGTGCCTTGAGTTTAATATAAATCACTAACAGAGTCACCAGCAAAGCACCCCCAGACCACCTCCTCCATGCTTGATGGTGGGAACCACACATGCGGAGATCATCCGTTCACCTACTCTGCGTCTCACAAAGACAGCGATTGGAATGAAAAATCCCATTTGGACTCGGACCAAAGCACAGACCAAAGCACAGATTTCCACCGGTCTAATGTCAATCAATCAACCAATAAAATGTATTAATAAAGCCCTTCTTACATCAGCTGATTTCACAAAGTGATGTAGACACCCAACCTAAAACCACAAATAGCAAGCAATGCAGGTGTAGAAGCACGGTGGCTAGGAAAAACTCCCTAGAAAGTCCGGAACCTAGGAAGAAACCTAGAGAGGAACCAGGCTGTGAGGGGTGGCCAGTCCTCTTCTGACTGTGCCGGGTGGAGATTATAACAGGATGTTCAAATTTTCATAGAACACCAGCTGGGTCAAATAATAATAATCACAGTGGTTGTAGAGGGTGCAACAGGTCAGCACCTCAGAAATGGTGAGTTGTCAGTTGGCTTTTCATAGCTGATCATTCAGAGTACCTCGACCGCTCCTGCTGCCTCTAGAGAGTTGAAAGAGAGAGTCCTAGGGCTCAGATCCTCTGAGGGAATTAGAGAGAGCATACTTAAATTCACACAGGACACCGGATAAGACAGGAGAAATACTCCAGATTTAACAGACTGACCCAAGCCCCGACAAACAAACTATTGCAGCATAAATACTGGAGGCTGAGACAGGAGGGGTTGGGAGACACTATGGCCCTGTCCGACAATACCCCCAGACAGGGCCAAACAGCCATTGCTTGTGTTCCTTGGCCCAAGCGTCTTCTTATCGGTGTCCTTTAGGAGTGGTTTCTTTGCAGCAATTTGACCATGAAGGCATGATTCACGCAGTCTCCTCTGAACAGTTGATGTTGAGATATGTCTGTTACTTGGAACACCTGGTTACGCTATTGGACTTATCCTCTGCAGCAAAGGTAACTCTTGGTCTTCCTTCCTGTGGCGGTCCTCATGAAAGCCAGTTTCATCATAGCGATTGGTCTTTGCGAGTGCACATGAAGAACCTTTCAAAATTCTTGAAATGTTCCGTATTGACTGACCATGTCTTATAGTAATGATGGACGGTCCTAACCATTTACTTTTTTGAGCCGTTCTTGATATAATATGGACTTGGTCTTTTACCAAATAGGGCTATATTCTGTATACCACCCCTATCTTGTCACAACAGCACGGCTTGGCTCAAACGCATTAAGGAAGAAATTCCACAAATTAACTTAACAAAGCACACCTGTTAATTGAAATGCATTCCAGGTGACTACATCATGAAGCTGGTTGAGAGAATGCCAAGAATGTGCAAAACTGTCAAAGCAAAGGGTTGCTACTTTGAAGACTCAAATATATTTTGATTTATTTAACACTTTTTTGGTGACTACATGTTCCCATGTGTGTTATTTCATAGTTCTGATGTCTTTACTATAAAACTACAATGTAGAAAATAGTACAAAATAAAGAAAACCCTTGAATGGTGTGGCGTCCAAACAGTGGACTGGTACTGTATGTAATGAGATATTTCTGTATTTCATTTTCAATAAATTCACAAAAATGTCTAAACATTTTCAGTTGTCATTAAAAAACAGTTAATCAATTTTGAATTCAGGCTGCAACACAAAATGGGGGTATAAAAACATTGAAGGCACATTGCCATAACTAACTTTTCTGTCTGGGTCTCCCTTGTGTGGCAACTTTCGTTCAATGATTTATGCACGTCTAGGATTATACTGGAGGTGATAGTGAGTACAACTTTTTTTTTTTTTCAATTGGTTTAGTACTTACCATCAACCCTCCATGGTCTTCGGTGTCTATAAATTATAGAGCAAGAGGAATGAAAAATATGACATTTGCTGCTTTAAACCTGACAATACATAAATATGCCGAACACCACCCATGTGCTAGACAGGAATCATTGGGGGGAGAAAATAAAAGAAGAGGGAAAAAACAGTGTAAACGATAATCATTCAACAACCTACGGGTCATTTATTGCTGAGAAAATTTCCTCAATTATAAAAACGCCATGTCACCAACCTTGGCTGCAACACAGAGCTAAGTACTCTAGATGTTGTTTTAATTATCCGTTAATAATCTCAGAATCAGAATGGAGAACCTTAATGCCACGACGAAACAGACTTCACATGACAGATAAGACAGAACGATGAATGGTGTGCTCAAGACAACTGGAAAGTTCGAGCTCCAGAAAGAAACCCAAGTTTCTAAGTTGGATGACCGTTCAATTATTTTTTCCTCAGTCCAAATGTTTCTTATTTCCCCAGTTGTCTTGAACACAGCAGAAGCCATCCATTCTAAACTGTTTCTGGCAACTATGACAGTGGAAGAGGTATGACAGTGGACGAGGGAACTGAGGCATTGGAAGAGATGAGGTTGGTGGGAGGTTAATGTAGCAGTCAAATGACCCTATAAAACCTGGATTGAGATGAACAGCACCAAACAAAGACCAAATTAGATAAGACCAAGTATAAAACCCACATGCCCACCTTCCACCCATAGCAAAACAAACCACTCTCTATGCTTACACTGGCATCTGAGGTAGGACTATACCTAGTGTTTTTAAATCGTCAGTTTAAACATCATGAAAGAGGACATACAAAGCCGTTTGGATATTCTGGACAGATAGAAAGCCTGAGTACCCATCCATTTCAAAGGACTTCCTGTGATCTGAAAAATCACACATATTTTGGTGTAAACATTTATTGGTTTCAAAATGAAATAAAAATGACTTGCACCAGCATTGAACAGCCTTTCAGAATCCACACATTTGTTTTTATCTTTGAGAGAAATTAAAGGAAAAATAGATAATTTTTATATATTCAGTTGTATAAATGTGCAAACTGTTGTTTCTTCCAGTGACCCAGTAAGGATATCATTTAAAAAGATCTAATGAAAGATTTGACACTGTAGGCCTTGTAGAAGAGGAGGGAGGACAGTGTGGTGGAGAGAGAGAGAGAGAGGAGGCCATCCAAGCAGATGATTGCTAAAATATGCCGTTGCGGTAGAGGAGTGTCATTTTAAATGAAGTTAAAAACCAGGGGTTTCAAACAAGCCTTTTTTCCCGCTGCTCTCATCTGTGCCTGCCTGTGAACAACACACATACAGAACGTTCACTGTGTAATAGAGAACTGATTGAATTATTTAGCTACTATATAAATTATTTACAAGGTGCAGGTCTTTTCATTTAACAATAGACTCTGACGGGGGGGACTTCATTTTGCGTTTCTTGGAGAATAAAGCAGTAGACTTTGGAGAGAAAGGCACAACTAGAGACCCATTGTGTAGCCGAGGGCAACTTCATGTACCGGCCACAATATGGGGCAAATGGCTGGTGGCAGGCTGGCCGATAGTCAGCTACCCTGGGGATGTGGGGAAGCTTTGGTTGAGTTAAACTGAACCAGGCCAGACACTGCAACTGGGCTGGGTGAGTAATAATGAGAGAGCTGAGCTTTGGGCCTGACTCAAGATTTCAACAACTATAAAACAAATGAACAAATAAAATAAAACAGAAATACAAGCTTTTGATGTGTTCCGGCCTGTTCTCAAAACAGAGAGCAGACAGGTTATTAATATTTGGAACTTCAATAATCGTGGTTTTTGGATATTCGTTCACGTCAGTTCAGTTACATTTTGTTCTTTTTCGTCAAACCGCTAGTAAGAACATTACGAAGTACAACACATTTCCCCCCCAACCAAGTCTCTACAAATCAAGTGGAAAAACAACCCTTTACATCAAGCCAACGTAGTGAGTGAAGAGGGAAAGGAGGGGCTGGGGGGAGTGATGGCAACAGGAAGTGACTGGCGGTGCTGGTGAGGGGTCAGGGTTTAAAAGGCGAGCCAGGGGTCCTTAACACCCTCTACTGGGAGCTGGCCCTCTCGGGGAGTGTCTGTGGCCGTAACCTCGGCGACGGCACCTGCTCGTGGTAAGTCTGATGGCGGATCAGGGGCCGTTGTGGTTCAGGAGGGCATCCTGCACAGCGTACCTGGAGGGGAACGTGACCAGGAGGGATTAGGTGGAGGCTGGGTTGACAGGGGTTTGAC
The DNA here is from genome assembly GCF_036934945.1 of Oncorhynchus masou masou. Lineage (NCBI taxonomy): Eukaryota > Metazoa > Chordata > Actinopteri > Salmoniformes > Salmonidae > Oncorhynchus > Oncorhynchus masou. The sequence goes on along the minus strand of NC_088221.1, from coordinate 42,064,322 downwards.
CGTGGGGGTTTGGCGTGGTGGTTAGCCATTGACTGCCAGACAACGCGGCTGTGATGGTAGTGGTGCTCTCGGAGCCATCAGACCACGGCCCTGACTCTGGAGAGCTCACCTAGCAGAGAGTCCGCCTCGGTCCGGCTGATCCCCTCCGGCAGCTCAGTCACCTCCAGGACCCGCCCACTCACTGCCTCCGAGAGAGGAGAGAGAGAACTTTCAGACCCAACTTGGAGACAGCCTTTAGCCTATGACCTCATTAGTTAAAGCAGTACAGACTAACCCTATGCTTCCTTTGTCATAAGACTACTAAATAACTACCCGGACTATCTGCATTTAACCTCTTTGCGCAAACTCTTTTGACTCATCACATGCTCATACTGTCTATTATCTATCCTGTTGTCTAGTCACTTTACCTCTACCTACAGTATACTGCTGCTACTGTCTAGTATCTATCCTGTTGTCTAGTCACTTTACCCCTACCTACAGTATACTGCTGTTACTGTCTATTATTTATATTGTTGCCTAGTCACTTTACCCCTATCTATATGTACATATCCATCTCAAATACCTCGTACCCCTGCACAGACTTGGTACCAGTACCCCATAGCAAAGTTATCGTTGGTCATTGTGGATTTATTCTTTGTGTTAATTGTTTCTAAATTTTTTATTTCTGAATTATTAGGAAGGGTCCATAAGTAAGTGTTTCACTGTTGTTTACGATGCATGTGGAAATTATATATATATATATATATTTTAGATCAAATATCAATATCATGGATAAATGTTGTATTTAAGATATATCTAAGAGTAAGATATTTATGGATTAGAGGTCCACATCTCTGTCCTCTTATCAGGCAGAGGTGTTCTCTACCATTACCTGGTTGACCTACACTGAGATCCGTAGACAGAGCTTTCCTCGGCTGCTTCCTCCCTCTGCCTCCTCCACCGCTGTGCCGTATCCCCATAGGTACCTGGGAGCAGAAAGGAGGACGATAGAACATTCAGTTGACCAGCTTGTAGTCTGCTGTTGCACTTTATGTGGACTCTAGCTCAAGGTATCCCAAATGCTTGATATTGATTAACATTGGAAGAGAAAATGAGGAACAAAAGAAGCAGGGACCATTGTTTGACTTTGATCTTTTGTTTTATTTGCACAGTACTAAAGAGAAGATGTCGCTAAGCATTTCTAAAATGGTACATAGATATCCACACAGATATTTCCTCTGTCTTTTTTAATTTTACCTTTATTTAGCTAGGCAAGTCAGTTAAGAACAAATTCTTATTTTCAATGACGGCCTAGGAACAGTGGGTTAACTGCCTGTTCAGGGGCAGAACGACAGATTTGTACCTTGTCAGCTCGGGGATTTGAACTTCAGGTTACTAGTCCAACGCTCTAACCACTAGGCTACCCTGCCGTCTTGTGTAGACTCACCTGATGGTTGGGGGCCATGGGGGGAAAGTGGAGGAGAGGAGGACGGCTCTGGGGGTTGTACTGGAGGGGTTGCCCTAGCAACGGGTACCGAGCATCTCCTGGGAAACACAAATGACGATACACTAAATTGGGCTGATTTCTTTAGTTACCATTTGCCATAACGATGGAGCAGCTGAGTAGCCTCAGGGACCCTCAGCATTCCACATTTGTTTGAATGTAGTATTAGCACACCTAATTCAACTAATCAGCAAGCCATTGGAATATCATATTCCTATATAATTGGAATAGATTAAGTATGTGAAATGGCTGGTAAAAGTTCCCCCAGGACTGGGTAAAGGAACACTGGGTGTCTCCCTCACCTTGCCCTGGCACGAAGGGTCTGGAGAACTGTGGCATCATGGGTACGGGGGTGAGGCCAGGACGGATGCTCTTCACATTGGTCAGGTGGGAGGGGGTTGGCGACTGGGCGGGGGAGGTAGAGGGACTGCTCTGTATGGACAGATCGAGGACAGGGTAAGATGGAGGACAAGGGAGGGTTATTGGGTGAACACAGCCGACACCAGGAAAACCACTGGTTCAAAATCAAAATATTCAAGACGACTCTCTTACAACATTACAGACCACAACACCAAATCCCATTACTATATTTACACCAAGAGTGTGATACTGAAGAAATACTTGCAAAAATTTTTTCTTCAAATCTGCATGTCTCTTTAGGCTGTATGGGGGAGCGGAGCAAGGGACTCTCACCTGTGAGGTGTCTATGACTGAGAGCTCTGTGGACTTCTGTCCTCTGGTGTGATCCAGACTGTAGTACTTGCTGTGTTTCCACTGCGAGGGCGTGTGAGGCCTCGGCTGCTGGCCAGGGGACAACATCAGCTGCATCATCACCATTCCACCACCTGGAAGAGGTGCACAGAGGCAACAAGGACAGACGTTACAATATTACATCAAATTCAATGAGAGTTTATATGCATCTCTTCAGGGGCAATGAAAGATGTGTAAAGATTTAGTCTTACATTTCAGATGCTAGAACCTGTTCCACTTAAGAATCACAGTACGTTTATTTTGTGTGTGTGTGAGACATTTGCCTTTTAAAAATATATGAATCACGTTTAATAGGAGAAGTATGTCAGTTTGACTGTTTTGTATTTCATTAGTGTATTATGTATGAAAACTAAATCATATTGACTGATTTGCCGTTAAAATCCTTTGTCATCTAATTACATGTGATGTTAACCTCTACTTATTTGATATGTAATATGTTATTAGAAATTTAACTTTATGTTTGAACAATGTTTGTTGACATGCATTTTATTCTAGTTGGGACATTCTTTCCAAGACAGCTCAGATCATTAATACTTTTAATTGTATCATCTCAAATGTTTTGCTGTTAAACATCCAATTAAATTCGTTTGCCCAACAAAGGGTTTGAGAACTTTCTGGACCTGCACTTGACCTTATTAAAAGAAGATTTTTGACTGCCCTTAGCCTGTCTGTAATTATTTCTGCTGAGGAAGACTTTTGACTGCCCTTAGCCTGTCTGTAATTATTTCTGCTGAGGAAGACTTTTGACTGCCCTTAGCCTGTCTGTAATTATTTCTGCTGAGGAAGACTTTTGACTGCCCTTAGCCTGTCTAATTATTTCTGCTGAGGAAGACTTTTGACTGCCCTTAGCCTGTCTGTAATTATTTCTGCTGAGGAAGACTTTTGACTGCCCTTAGCCTGTCTGTAATTATTTCTGCTGAGGAAGACTTTTGACTGCCCTTAGCCTGTCTGTAATTATTTCTGCTGAGGAAGACTTCTGACTGCCCTTAGCCTGTCTGTAATTATTTCTGTTGAGGAAGACTGCTCTTAGCCTGTCTGTAATTATTTCTGCTGAGGAAGACTGCCCTTAGCCTGTCTGTAATTATTTCTGCTGAGGAAGACTTCTGACTGCCCTTAGCCTGTCTGTAATTATTTCTGCTGAGGAAGACTTTTGACTGCCCTTAGCCTGTCTGTAATTATTTCTGCTGAGGAAGACTTTTGACTGCCCTTAGCCTGTCTAATTATTTCTGCTGAGGAAGACTTTTGACTGCCCTTAGCCTGTCTGTAATTATTTCTGCTGAGGAAGACTTTTGACTGCCCTTAGCCTGTCTAATTATTTCTGCTGAGGAAGACTTTTGACTGCCCTTAGCCTGTCTGTAATTATTTCTGTTGAGGAAGACTGCTCTGAGCCTGTCTGTAATTATTTCTGCTGAGGAAGACTGCCCTTAGCCTGTCTGTAATTATTTCTGCTGAGGAAGACTGCCCTTAGCCTGTCTGTAATTATTTCTGCTGGGGATAAAAGTAACGAGCATCTATAACACTCTTATCCTGACAGCCACATAATTCCTACCCTATCTCAAGGATGAAAACCTCCATTTATATTTTGTTTTTCATCTATTTTATTGTGACAATAAAAACAGAAGTCTACAAACAAAAGAGAACCTGGACTCTATAGTACTACCAACCTTGGATTTAATCCATCACTAGCACGGTCTTGGTGTAATACGCAGCAGTCTATTTGTATTTCTTTGTGAATAAAAAGGGGGTCACACAGCAAGGAAGTTGACCCATAGAACAGCATAATAACCAAAACACATTTCCACATTGAAAAAAAAGATTTACATTTGCCACAAGAGGTTTAAAATGAAGGGAATGTATTTTTTTACGTGGTAATCCTGGCATGAAATGAAAACATTTCAACCACCTCAGTTCTGAAGCGCGAGAGAGATCTAATTTCAGGATTTGAAATAAGATTACCCTTTCCTCTAATTAGTTATTTAAGGAGAAAATAAAAGGATGACAGAGCGCAAGACAGAGCGACAAAGAGTGTAATGTTTACTGTTATTTTTTTGTTTCACTTTTGCTTATTATCTACTTCACTTGTTAACATATGATTCCCATGCCAATACAGCCCTTAAATTGAAATGTAATTGTAAATTGAGAGACCGACCGAGACACGGGGAGACCGACGGTGGCTATACTGATCAAAGGAGCTTCGCCACAGAGGAAAATCACATTAACTAAGGCCTCCTAAAACATTTCAAATTAGAATTAGATTGCCCATAAAGGGACTTTTTAATAAGATGACCATAACTGGGAACAAAGCAGCAGAGGAATTACTTCTTAATTACCAGTCCATATCTGTTCAATAATTACATCGTTAAGACTTGGAGTGTAATATCAATTAGCACCTTAAAGCCTCAAAGCTAACTGAATAGGAGGAGGAGATGGGGGGGGGGGGGGAAGAAAGACGTTAAGGCGTCTACATCACAGTTATTTTGTTGTTGCCACGTTGTATTATTATAGCTTTACCTGGGAGATCGGGAGATGAGAATGCTGCCTGTCTGCGCCCCCTCCCCAAGAAGACCCTTTAGAATCAATTCAATCCATTTTGATTTGCCCGGAGAATTCGGTTGCAAGTCATTTCTCCTGATGACGCCTTTGTTTAGTTGGGCTCTAATTAAAACGTTCTTAGGGCTCTTCCACGCCATTGTTCAGAACAGAGGGGATTGGGCTGTCTACATTGTGACGGTTGGATTGGAGAGCGTGTTAAAGAACTAAGAGGCAGGAGAAAGTTTTTTTTTTTTTTTTTTTTTTTTTTTTTAAAGAGAATTCGGAGAATTCGGTTGCAAGTCATTTCTCCTGATGACGCCTTTGTTTAGTTGGGCTCTAATTAAAACGTTCTTAGGGCTTTTTTTTTAAGAAAAAAAAAAGAAAAAAGTTGGTATAGCGAAGCTAACGTCTGTGGGTTTTGTTCCAGAGACAACCCATACAGCAGCTCATTTGAAGAACGGACTCATTAGGAGCAACATTTTCTATTTCACACTTATACAGTTGAAAAGAGAAAATATGCTCTTTCAGGGATCCAACATAAAGTGATAAAGCAGTCTTGTAGCCAGCTACTGACTACTTTATTCATAAATTGCGATTTTTACTTCCTAGTTGAGACCTGGTTATAATGCATAATGTGGCTCACTGGCTCTCTGCTGTATACCTGAACACTGCAGTGTGTCGGTCTGTGTGTGTGTTTCTGTGTGTACCTGAGCACTGATGTGTCTGATGGAGTGGCTGCTGGGAGCTGCAGGGGGAGGACGGCCGAGGGAACAGCATCTGCTCTGATCCGGAAGGAGGCAGGAACTCTACAGAGGAGCTGCAGTGAGAGAAACACCACACACACACTAAAGCCGAGCAGCAGAGGCGCCAAGCTCTGGCACAGATTCATTCATGTAATCAGAATTCGGCACATCGGTTTTAAAATGTGCTAAATTACTGAAGTGGAACACTGTGTACACAGGAGATCAATAACCCTGTATTGCATTAGAACAACCATAAATATCCTCAATCTGAAACCGGTGAAGGCTGGAAATCGGCTAGAAATCTCTACAGGCTCATTTTCTAACAAATCAAAACAAATCAAGGGAAAACAGAATAAATCACTGCGTCTCCGTTACGGAATTGTGGTTGTGGAGTGCCACTGGGGTTTCTTCTTTCCAGGCTCCTCTTTCACTCTCCTCCATTTTGATTTTATAACAATATAAGCAAAAAGAAGAAGTCAGGCAGGGTTACGCGTCAGCCCAAAGCAGAGGCAGGCAGCTGCCGCAGCAGACATTCGGCTCTCCGTGCCACTCGGCACCCTGAAGAATAATGTGCGGACCAGAGGGCTGGCATGAAGGATGGTGTAGAGAGCAGCTCGCCACACTGGACCAGCGCTGTTATATTAAGACTCAGTAGATATCTGGCCTTATAAATCATCTTGAACATGGCCTATTAAAGAAGAGGACCCAGGAGGGGGGGGGGGGGGGTTCCACAGCTCAGTGTGAAGCATCACAGAGAAGGGCTAGTTATCTGTTCAACCTAAAAAACTGCTTACTGTAAAATTGGGAATGATACAGTATTAATATTCTGTAGTAATGTTATTGGTCTATAATCGGAGTATGTCCACATTAAAACTGTGCAATGTCCTTCCACATGGTGTTCTGTTCAACTGGGAATGCATTTATATGTACTCAACAATGTATTGGTATTATAAATGGGTCTACATTAAGTATAGGTATTTTTATGTTAAAACTGTGTGGTGATGTCCTACCTCTGTTGATTGGGTGTGATAACACTGTAGTAAACCTGGACACCAGAGGCAGGCATGGGCCTCTGGTTGGACTGGTTGTGGATGACGATAGGCTGCTGATACGTTTGCTGTGGTACAACCTGGGAGCCTTGGGGCTGCATGGATACCTGCCAAGACAGACCCATAGTTCAGATGGATGACATGGGATGCCAAAAAATATTCACGTTTACACAAGACTTTATGGAAAAAGAGAATTGGTTCTTAATGACTAAGCTACTTGGCTAAACAAAGGTTTAAATAAATATGCTTTACATTTCCTAATGTTCATCATTGTCAATTGTGTTTTTACATTATAAAGTGACATTGAGTTAGATGTTGAAATGCTGAGTACCCACCTGATAAGATGACATAGAGGGATACTGGACCATCATGCCTTGCATCTGATGTCCCATATTGCTATGCTGGCCACTGACCGGGTTCTGCTGGCCACTGACCGGGTTCTGCTGGCCACTGACCGGATTTTGACTCTGTGGCACTACTATCATACTCTGATAGCTCTGTGGATGATTGAGCATCACAGTTTGGTAACCTGGAGAAATAGAGGGAGGGAAGGGGACCGAGAGAGGGAGAAACAGAGAGCAAGATAAAGTGAGATGGGAGCGAGAGATGGGGGAGAGAGATGAAGTTGATTTAATCAAAAAGTGGATTCAAATGTCTTGATTCTTAGAATTCAGCACTTGTATGGAAATTAAAACGTTTCCCTGATAAATTGGTCCACAGGGAAAACTAAAAAAGGTTTAGAAACCATAAATTACATTTATTTATGACATTTATTTATTCATAAATGTATTTCCATGACAGAATTCAAAAAGCAATTTTGGCCAGACCAATGTAGATATTTTCAAATACATTCAACTTAAAAGTTCCATATCAAGAAATGTCAATTTATGTTATTTTGGATATCAGAGTAATCTTGAGGTAATCCTAGTTGAGTCAGAAAAGGATGTTCATTTGATGGGTAAGATAAACAAACCCTTGCAGAGAGCTAATCCACCGGGCAATCTATCCAAGGGGCAATCTATCCAAGGGGCAATCTATCCAAGGGGCAATCTATCCAAGGGGCAATCTATCCAAGGGGCAATCTATCCAAGGGGCAATCTCAGTTGGATAGATTAACTAGTGGAACTAAGACTTAAAAATAACTGATATTGGCACACGATGAAGGGAATGTTGGAACATAACTAATGCAATTACAATTAGTGAAAATGTACACAATCCAGCATAAACTAATGTATAGAATTTATTACACAAGAGACAAAATTCACAAATTTCGACAGCACAATGGCAGAGTCAAGTGTTATGTGTAAAATTAACAATGACTATAGCCTTCTTCTGTGAAGGCTATAAAGTCCAAAAGTTATGGGCGGAGCTAGAAAGTTGGCAGAAGTATTATAAAGTAAATTTACTATTAATCAATCTGTCTGCATAATTCAAGACATGACATGTGAGGGTGCAGTGAGATACCCGATGTATTGGACGATCCTTTCTCGTCAATCATCTTGACAAAAACATTAACACAATGGAAAAGGTCAAATGCTTTATTATGTAAAATGTTGAAAGTGCATGGGCGACGAAGAGAAACAAAATGGTGCAGTTTGAGGCCATGTGGCATGGGGGTGTACAGGTGGGTCTGGGCAGGGGTGGTGTGAACAGGTGGGTGTGGGCAGGGGTGGTGTTGTGCAGGTGTGAACAGGTGGGTGTGAGCAGGGGTGGTGTTGTGGATATTTGTGTCTGCCTGTTGTTTGTATGCTTTGGAAGAATATTATATTTATTTTTTACAACAAAAACGAAACACTGTCACAGAACAGGCTGTGTGTTATTCCATTGGAAGCGATCAATGATTCAGGGTAGTCAACATTAAAATGGCTCAGTAAATAAACAACCTTTCAGCACCAAAGTCGTTTCAATAGGATTTCTCCTCCACTGTTAAGATTATGGGAGACGAGATAAGAAAAAAATGTTTAAAAAAAATTTCATAGAATGTGTTAGGAAAATTAAATTTAAAAAAGCTTTTTCTTTCACTGGGTAAAATACATCAGCATCAAGGTTACCAGAGAGTGCTTATAGTGGAGAATGTTATTGAAAGCCCCTCTTAAGCAGGCGCCCTGAGTAGAACGGGGGGTGGTGGAGGGGAGAAAACAGCAGGAGGTAAAAACGAGAAGGGAGGGAGTTAAGGGAGGAGAGGGCTGCCTGGGCAATTTTCAATTTCTCTTGGCTTTTGGCCAGAGCGACAGCAATCAACTTAGCCCAGATGAGAAGAGAAGTGGGACACAAGGAATGGATGCTCCCGGTGAGAGGAGAGGCTGGCAACAAGAGAGGCTGGTTGCTATTTTTAGTACCATTCTCTCACCTCCACTTACAAACAGAGCATGAAGCGAATATAATATTAAACACTCTGTGCTTCAGCTGACTGGGCAGAGGATGGGAGAGAGAAAAGAGAGGAGAGGAAGGAGAATACAAGGGAGATGCTTTGCTCCGGACCTCAGGACTCAAAAGGCTTGAATTGCTGCTGGCAGACTGTCTTGCCTGCCTGGTTAAAAGGAGCCACTGACTGTCAGGCAGCTTTAGGAGATAAGATGAAACAGGCACGCCACCCTTCTCCTTATTACACCAGATATACTGGGGCTTCTGCTGCCTTTCTCACATTCAAAAGCTTCATCTATTTTTACAAGAATAAGGGAATAGGACTAGGCTTTCTCAGCCGCCTGGGGAAAGGATGAGTTCAGTGTGTAATGGTGTCCTTCAATTCAGATCTACCACATTTCTCATCCTCCTTTAAAAAAAAAAAAAAGTTTCCTTAGGCTTTATTTGACCATATCTGGAGAAGTATAGTACATTTCTACAGAAAACATATAAAAGTTTGACATTTGATAGCGGAGAATTCTGCTGATATTTTATGATTACGATAATTGCACACATTATGAATCTATAATTAAATCCATCTTCAGAATGATATGAATTGCAGTTGAGACTTTTGCACAAGACATTTATAGCTAACAATAATCAGTATAATACCTCATTCAAAATGTCGTCAGAACGTGAATGTTCTGTATAATTGTGCAAGTGGAGCACAAAAAAGTTGGACGTCTGATGTTGAAGTAAAAAGCTAAATGAAGACACTTTTGGCAGGAACATCAAGCATGAAAACAAAAAATATCAGGCCTTCACAAATATTCATGGAGAGATAAATGAAATGTCTCAGTCAAGTCAGATAGAAGGCTGATGGTTGGTTGGTTGATGGATGGTTGATGGTTAATCCTCAAGTACACCCAGTAGACAGAAGGCTTTAAAATGGCTGACTTTTACAGCAGTTTGATTGAGTGCTTAGCTGTAGAGGGTTGTTGGCTAACAGTTCTGTCTGAAGAGGTGAAAGTGAGGGGCTGGAAAAGAGACCGGTTCACTGTGAGAATTATAGGCCTCTCAGACAGCGCCCCGGCCCCGTATCCAGGACCTTTGGTTCTTCTGTGGACGGTCAACTTCCACCCGTATCCAGAATAGGCCCTTTGGTTCTTACCCACACCTGGAGGGCTGATATCCAGGTAAGAAACCCCTCTAAAACACCCGACTTAGAATGTAACAATGTTTATACGCCTGTGGGTCCTGACATTTTGCTGCTGGAACTCTAGATAATTTCCCCATTTGAAACCCCATCCTGTTCTCCACTGCCAATCTGCATGACTGATGCATGTACAAAGGCTGCCAGGTAATTAAAACAAAATGCCCCATTCCCTTTAAGACATCCGATTGACTTTTGTATTTCAAATGGTGCAGCGGAGCATCTGTTTCTCTAGACAGGCCAATGAATGATGCCTCAGCGATACGCAGTGGAGACGAGGGAGACAATGCTAACGGTGTATTTGATTGGAAATGGTTATTGTGTGGGCTAAAAGGCCAAGGGTAACACAATGGCCAACCCTGCAGAGAAAAAGCGTTCTAACACAGGAGTCAGCTTTTCACACTGCTCCTCTGCCCCAGGGGCACCGTCTACTTTCCCTGCCACAGTTTATTGAGATGAGCCTATTGTGTACCTGCCATAAGAGCAGATAACCAGAGACAACAAAGTGCTTAGAGCAATAGAAAATAAAGAGTGTGAAGAGAGCGGTAACAACCATGCCCACCCCACAGTAAGATAGAACATGTAAAAAAAAAAAACATGCCACACATGGATTTAACCCCCCATGTAAATACATGTCAAGCACACCACTCCACTGATGGTATTCCAGATATTACGCCAGAGAGAAAAAAAAAACACACCTGACGTGACACCTGTTTTTAATAGAGGAACTAGGCAGCTGAGATGAATGGTTGAGTTACTGGTTCAGCCTGTGTTAGATATTTACCTGTCTGTTGTGTGGGCGGGGGCATTGGCTGGCTCTGCAGGGCACTATACTGCACTGTGCCCACAGGCCTGTACCCCTGGTTAGACAGGGGGTACTGGCCTGGCCCACAGTAACACGCTGGCATCTGTAGGCAGAGATGAAGCAGTCCAAAATGAGATACCATTAACACCACTACTGATATGCAGCTCTCGGAGGTCTCTGAACCTAGAGTACAGTCCCTCAGCTGCAGTGGCTTAGTTAACAAGTCCAATATAAATGTTATTTTAAGTAGAGAGAAAGTACCTATGAACAAATGTACTGTACATGTATCACTCAGATACTAATGATGAAACATTTCAATCATGTAGACGAAGGAATAAAGAGACCGGCCAAGCATTTATCAAGACAGTCAGATGGAAATAACGTATGATTGTTTTATTAGTACTGAGTTACATTGTAATAGGAATAAAACCTAATAGGAATAAACCAGGTAAGGGTCAGATGTACAGTAACCTACCTGCTGCATGTAACCTTGTTGCTGCATGAGTGGCTGGTTGACAGGCGGAGGGGCGGGGGTGTTGTAGGCCTGGGGGGCAGGGACAGGCTGGCCTGGGGGGGGCACCATGAAGCCCTGCTGCTGCGGGGGGCCTGGAGCACCACGGAGGAGGGGCCCTCCCCAGAGGCCTGCCGGGACAGACTCATGTGGCTGAACTGGGCTCCCAGGTTCTCTTGCTGTGGGATGGAACACACAGAAACGTGTTATATGCATAGATTATATATTTATTATTAACAGTTCGGTCGTGGCTCTAGTTGAACTACTACAGGACCTTGTATGTAATAAATAATACATAGTACTTTTATATGGCACTTATCTGAAACCCCAAATACTTTTATACTGCTGGCTCCTAGTGTAGTCACTGAATTTTGAACTACTGTACTAGCCTACAGCAAAACAACTAGATACAGCCACCCATGCAAAGAACAAACCCGAAGGCCCTAAAACATTAAACTGGCGTCATCCTGACTTGCTTAAAGTTCCTAACCACTCAACGATCTGCTGCCTAGTAAACCACACCACACTTAAGCATTGCCATTTATAGAACATCATATTCAGATTAGACGGTAAAATTAATGTCAGTCAGTCATTAAGGGATGTTTATTCGTAGAGGGACGTCAGGAAAGAGGTCAGTAGAACACATGATTTGCGTCAGTGGAGGGAGTGGGGTAGCAAACGCACATGAAAGTTAACCTGATTCAATTCATCATTAATTGGCATATTAATGAAATCTAAATCAGCATGCTGACCAAACGCCTCCGTAAATCGGTCCACGTGAGATTTTGTCCATCACCACCAGATGCAAAAAATTATCAAACCAACTAACTATATTAATTTATGGACGGGTCGAAAACACACATGAAACATTCATGGACATTTAACTAGCTTGCGGATGCTAGCTAATTTGTCCTGGAAAATAAACTATTGGATTATTATTTTACCTGAAATGCATATGGTCCTTTTTTGTTGCTGGAACTTTGACCCCTTTTGATTCACAAAAAATTGTGTGTTCTCTACTCCGACAATTAATCCACAGATAAAAGAGGAAACCTAGCTGTTTTTTTTGTGTTTTTTTTTCTTTGGTTAATCCTCATTGTTTTCTGTGGACTTTACATGGCAGTTGGCAACCAACTAAGGTGCATTACCGCTACCAACTGGACTGGAGTGTGGACGACCTCTTTCATATTTCAATAACCCACATGGATTCAGGAACTTTTCTAAATTCCATCCCTGTGTGTATTCTTTCAGTAGCAAGTTCACTACTCATTTACAAAAGTTTCATCCACAGCTTTTTGTTTTACCCTAGCCCAAAGAGGGAAGATGGCATAGAATGACAAAAAGACTGGGAGGGAAGAGGGGCAAAGAAGAGCGAAGAGAAGAAGAGTAAAGTACCACAGTGTATAGCTGGTCAGGGGAGACGGAGAGGAGCTGAGATGGGTAAGAGACAGACGAGTAGTGGACAGGCTGAGCAGAGGGCTGGAGGGGCCGGACCGGCTGAGGAAGGGACAGAACAGACAGAGGTGAGGAAAAACAGTAGAGGAGAAGAAGAGGTAGATGAGAGAAGCAGAGGTAGAGAAGAGAAGTAGAGAAGAGGAAGAGGGCAATGGGTTTAGTCAGACATTAGGCAGAGATTGCAAACGTCACAAGCGGAGAAAGTATCATCTCAAACAATAGAGGAAGAGTATATTAGTTAACGGAGTGAATCAGCGCTAGATCAGGGGGGAATCCAACTACACATGGGGGAATCCAACTACACATGGGGGAATCCAACAGTAATGAAGTTAATTAACCTCAGTCAATAGATGACCATGGATATCCTCCATCCTCTACCAAGGCCGACGGGTGAAAAGCTATTGATATGAAAGCAATGGGACAGCTCTTTGTTCAGAAATAAATATCCTTTTATCAGCCCCCGCCCCCCCCGGTTTGGAATGATGTCTTTATTAGGAAGGGGTGTTGCTTCTTCACTATGGGGGGGGGCAAGGACCCACACTATCAGAGGTCAAGTAAAATTCCTGCCCTTCCATTTTCAATAATGAATGTCAAGCCTTCCGGCTGTTTTTTTTAAATTTTTTAAAAATGATTTTTAAAGGGGCTCTCCATGACAGGTTGTGTTGAGGATCTTGCTATTAGAGATTACTATTTTTACCACTCAGGGCCTGTATAAAACGCTAATGATTACCATTTGGGCTGTGTGCCGCACCAGTGGTCACAGGGGTTTAGCTGACACTCTGAACTCAATTCATTTCCTCTGACAGGGCTGACGACTAAGGAGAAAGGTTGCAAAGTTTCCTCAACGAATAACACCGTACGCATGACAACCACCCCCATGAGCTGTCATGGTAATGTTTTGAATTGGGGGCCATGTTAATCTTCAGGGTGGCTTAGGATGTCTGTGTAAGAACTGAGCATGTGCATCAGTTCACTTCCTACTTTTGCCTGCCCTCTCAGACTGTACAAGCACTGTGTTTGTAATGTGAATGTGGTGTATAGTAGATGTTATGACTAAGCTTGTGACATATACATTTAATCCTAGGGGTTCTATTTAATTAAATTCAATGGCCTGCTGAAGGGTGTTAGCGAACCTGTGCGAGGACGTGGTTGTGATTGGTGGGCTGGTGCTGGCCAGGCAAGTGCGGAGGAGTGGGCATGGGCTGCTGGGTCCTGCCCTGCTGATTATGATGCTGAGGAGCCAAGCCGTGGTTGGGGTTGTACACCACAGCACTTCCATCCGGGTTCACAAACGGCTGTCCTGCAGCGAGAGAGAAGGGCAGGGCTGAAAACACACTGGAAATCCACTAAAACGAGCATCTCTATAAACACAATCATTATTTTCAGCATTATCGTCAACACTATCAAGCAACACTTTCCATCTCTATAAATCACATCAACAATAAAAATAATGAATATTTTCAACATTGTCATCATCACTATGACACTGGCCCCATTATCAACATTAAATAGATAACTTCAACGCTTTGATACAGTTTGCCAAATTGCTAGGTATCCAGAAATGTAATGGCTATCATTATCCTTACAGCAGCTGAAGACAGCAGAGTATCCAGAGGGCTTCATTTACATAGCCTATTTATGAATTCACACAGCCAAGTGAGTAAATATTTATAATAAATGTTGCCCTTTGCATGAGCAGGAAAAAAAATAATAAGAATGTTGTGTGGAGGAGGCACTTTATGTGGAGAATATGACACATCATTTTACCCAAGTGCTTATTTCAAAGTCTCTGGTGAAAAATGCCTTGTGCTCCAGTGAATTTCCCTGAGCCGTCTGTACTTGATGAAAGCATCAATGCATTTCTCTGTGGTTCACTGAAATAGGCTGGCTCTGAAAGCCGAATATCGGTTTAAGAAGGTATTTTTTGTGTGCAGAAAAGAGGTTTGTGCCACGGAGCAATCCAGAGACAGCCGGTTCCAGTGTATGACATCACAACAGGCTGGTTTTCCCCTTTACATTCCTATTCTACACACGTCTACTGAAGCACCGGTTGGTTGTAGACATTATCATAGGGACAAGGGTTCACACAGACACGTTACACATACATTTCCATTGTATTTGTCCTCTTTCTGATTTTGTCTATTTTTGATATTAGATAAAAGGGAACCTGAGTTTACAAATAACATTTTAAAAAAACAATTTAATTAACAATGTTATGCAACACCCAATTCCCCTGTGTGAAAAATGAATTGCCCCCTTACACTCAATAACTGGTTGTGCCACTTAGCTGCAATGACTGCAACCAAATGCTTCCTGTAGTTGTTGATCAATCTCTCACGTTGCTGTGGAGAAATTTCGGCCCACTCTTCCATGCAGAACTGGTTTAACTCAGCGACATTTGTGGGTTTTCAAACATGAACTGCTTGTTTTAAGTCCTGCCACAACATCTCAAATGGGATTAGGTCTGGACTTTGACAAGACCATTTCAAAACTTGAAATTTGTTGACCATTTTCATGTCGACTTGATTTTGTGTTTTGGATCGTCTTGCTGCATGACTCAGCTGAGCTTCAGCTCACAGACAGATGGCCTGACATTCTCCTGTAGAATTATCTGATACAGAGCAGAATTCATGGTTCCTTCTATTAAGGCAAGTTGTCCAGGTCCTGAGGCAGCAAAGCATCCCCAAACCATCACACTAGCACCACCATGCTTCAGCGTTGGTATGAGGTTCTTACTGTGGAATACAGTGTTTTGTTTTCGGCAGACATAAAATGGGATCCATCTCGTTCCGGAAGCACCTGGATGATCATCAAGACTCTTGGAAGAACGTTCTATAGACAGATGAGTCAAAAGTATACCGTTTTGGATGACATGGGTCACCTGGTGAAAACCAAACAATGCATTCCACAGTAAGAACCTCATACCAACGGTCAAGCATAGTGGTGGTAGTGTGATGGTTTGGGGATGCTTCGCTGCCTCAGGACCTAGACGACTTGAGGGTGGGTTTCCTCTATTTTTTCCCCACGTTCAAATGACCGTCCGATGACCCTGAAAATAACTCCTCTTGAGTTAACTATCAGGTGGCAAAATTAATTCTCTGGGTTCTACACAAGAATTCCCCATTTTCCAACTCCTTAGGAAAAGGTCAATAAGCAATTGCACAGCCATGGCTGGCTTTCGAAAAAACATATTAGTGCCAGCGCCATATATACCCTTATCAGCCAGTACCATGCATATTCAAGAAGCAACATTCTCTAGGATGGCCATTGAACCAGCGGAGTGAAGAGGAATACATTACACATCAAAGCTTCGACTCGCCCACTATCCATTATCTCTATATCCAATAACACTGTACAGTGTGGCTTCATTATCCCGTGTCTCAGCAACACTTTGGGGAATTTGTTTTGACCAAAGTCAGGGTATATTGATCTTGCGAGACAGCCATCGTTTTTCAAAGTGCTTCCGTTCCCTCCTCATTTGTGGGAGGCAGAGACACAGATTCTCATTTGCATGCAAGCCGCGTCATTAGACAGTGACTCCTGTGTCAATTCTGAATAATTTGAGGGAAAGCGATGCGCAATCTGTCGGTTGGGTTTACTTTTTAAAGGGCAGTTAAAGCAACTTGTAATTATCACCTCCCCCAAAATACTCAGCAGCATCACAACTCAAATACATCAGAAATAATGAGTGAAGGACGCCTGGTGTTCTGTGTTCTACTGTGGTGTTCCAACACTTTGCTGCTTGCAAAAGACAACACACACCACCATCAGAAGCTATAGTTCCTTCTCTCCCCCTCCCTCAACACCACAAGAAGAAAGCAGTGGGGGAATAAGCAGCAAGTTGTGTGAGTCATGTTAGTTTGAAAGAGAAGTTATCAGTTTGTGAAAGAAACCCAATGACAAGATACAAAACACAAGACACATTTTGCATCCCCCATAGCAAGCCCCTGTACTTTAACTAAACCTGGTAGGTAGGGTTCGGTTACCAACCTGTGTGTGGGTTGACCAGGACACTCCCTGGCGGTATCCCTGTGGCTTCCAGAGGAAGCAAATAGTAGCTAGTGTTAGCTGTGTTCGCTGGCGGTGCCGCGCTCCTGCCTCCCGCCTCATAGACCACAGTACTACTAGCGCAGACAGCTGGGTAGGCCGCTGGGCAGGGAAGCGCAGAGTGGTTGTGGGGGTAGCCAGCCTTGGTTAGAGCCGGGACAGGGTGGGATGGCTGGGAGCGAGAGAGCGAACCCGTGGAGGACCCTACACTACCCGAAGACTCAGAACCTAGGAAAGGAAGGAGTGAGAAGGAAAGCCTTAACCTACAGACACCATGCTCAGAGTGGTTATGTGGGGATGGATGGGGAGAGTCACAAGATGCTCTCCAATGGTCACAGGAGCAAGGCAGTAAGGCCATATTACCGATGGCATCTACTGGAGGAGACGCGGCTTGAATTCATTGGGTATTTATAGTAGTCTGGCTCACACAATCACATATTACTGTATCATACATCATTTGTCGAGGCCATAAATACATTGATATATTTCTACTTGGGTCAACAAATTATTTTTTATTAAAAAAGGTATGCACTACTTCAAAAGGTCATGTTTGATTCTCCAAACCTACATAGCCAATTATCTATTCTAATTACCTGTGGGAGTGATGCTGTCATAAAATAGAAAGAGGATAATTATATCAACAGCTCTAACTGGCTAGTTAATTAATTCCTTGATTAATGTCTTCATTTAGCTATTCACATTGTTTTGCTATTCACTTGACTGTCCAAGCACCACCACCATGTCCATGGTGAGCAGAACACTAAGAAATGAATAGATTCTAGAACAGATAGATCATTATGACATTAAATAGAATAAAACGTTGACTAAGACGTTCTAAGACGTTCTATTCCAATTCTAAAAACACCAACCCACTGATAGAATATTACCATAACACGTGTGGTTTAAAGGAATGACAGGAAAATGTAGAACTGCTTAAGTCCTGCATTGTTCAAACAGTTAGCTACATCACACCTATCAAACTGAAGATGTTTAAGATGGGGCTCTGAATGTAATAACCAATGAATTCACACTCGCGATACCAAATTATTTCTAATACAATGAGAGACGATGAGTGGCCGACATAATTGGAGGGGAAAGCATGCTGAAAAGGCAAGCATTAGAAAGCACACTCTGTAAAAAATAGACACCGTCTTGGGAACATGTGTGAGTGGTATGTTAATAAGTGCAAGCAAGGCATGACAATGCACTAAGAAAAACATGCATCAATCTCAGGTAGCCAAATAGCAAAGAAAAAAATGTCAATGTCTGATCTAATAAAATGAAACTAATAAATAAACACCCCGTTAATGCAGGCAGACGGGAGGAGATTAAGAACGGATGGCTTGGTTCTCCTCGTCGGCATTGGTTTGAGAATACAACCACATAGTGAGGCACCCATTTCACCTGGCAGAGTAGTCATAGGGACTGTGTCTGTTCAAAGCCTTTGTCAAACGGCTCCTGATTGGACGCTCCTCTAATGGACATAGAATTGTGACCATAGAATTAGATCACTAGAATAGACAAGAATCTTCTTATTATGAGATAAAGGTCAGCCATTTGTCAATCATGGTTTGCCAGTGCTGTGATCATTGTCTCATGTCAGATATCAGTGCAGACGGGCATTGCGCTTACTAGCAAACACGCATCGGATGGTTAAAAGGAAGTTTGGGTGGAATGGCTATTACCAAGGTGACATTGTTCACTGAACCCCCTTTCATCCTAAAAAGAGAGGTAATCTTACCAACAAACCTGTAACTAATATACTCCCCCCCCCCGAAGAAGTCTGCACTACCTAATTCTACATCTAGCTAAGGTATTTTGTGGTGGTAGGATCAGTATTTATGAAACTCGAAAATGTGCACGAAAATTTGCTAGCTCATTTCTGCTTGCTGGCAGAACCAGTCTCAAATCAATCCATATGAAATGAAAGGCAAGGATGCTAACACCGCCAGTTCACACACTCAATGCTGAATACTCCCTCTAGCTAGCGCAGTGAAGTTCTAGCTAATGCACAAATTAGTTGTCATGACATCTGTTCTGCTGTGATTAGTGTGATTAGAGTTGTACAGCACAACTGACTGCTCTCTGCAATGTCATCACGTTGGCCAAATGTTACAAACTAGCGAGGCACAGTGCCAGCTGTCGATTTCTGAGAACAGTCCCATAATTTTAGTGCCGTATAACTTTATCAGCAAGCTGGCCATCCAAACAAGCTTGCAAGAGGCTGCTGGCTGGAGCAAGTTGGCTAAACTGATTGAGCATGGTTTGCCGTAGTAGCCAGTGCTTCATTGCTACCGAGAGCCAAGTGATTTTCTGAATTAGGAACTAGCGTTAGGCGGAAGAGTAAAATCCAAACATTTTGAGATGAGTTCCACGCCCTACAAGACAGATCAGCTGAGGGACAAGCGTGACGTAGGACTGAGACCATCTGACGTGAGACAATAGAGTGCTGTGATAAGATAATATAAAAATTCATCCAAGTCATTATTTTTACACACCGTATGGTTTTTGCTAGATAGACTGACAGTTTGTGGAATGATTGCACGAATTGTTCAAATTAACTGCCAATATGCCAACATTCCAATCCACTGCCATACACTGGCTGAGATCAGCTGATCGGGCTTAGAGAAGTTGCAAATTCAACAAGTACAGATATTGGAACAGATATTGTATCATAAAAAAAGCACTCTGTGGAACTCCGCTTCCCAAGAAAATCAACATTTTGACATTTATTGTCAGTTGAGATATTTTAGAGGATATTTATACAGAACATTTTAAAACCTTCATAAACTATTTATATTGACAATATTTCTCTTTGACAATACTACACAATTTCTAATATATCACGTCTTACGTTTAATTCCCTGCATAAGTAAAATTAGCGTTGTGCCTCTACTGCCATTCATTCCAATGAATGGCAATTGTTTGTAATTCTCCCTGATCATTATGGCTGGCATTTTTACCTCATTCTGGAACTTTGAGGGTTTATGCCATAACCCCTCCAGTAATTTAATAGGATGTCCATGGTGGTTACCATAGATATCCTATTAAGGGTACGCTCGTAAATCGCCTCGACTGTGTCAGAGTGCTCACTGAGCCGTTTGTAAATTTGGAGCGCTATGGTCTCGGAGTGTTCACAGTGCACACCGGATGCTCTGGCTGAGAAGTAGGGATGTATGGAGAGTTCTGACCTCACAACGGCAGCCCAAGCTAGCTGGCTAAAGTTGGTTAGCTTGCTACCTTCTTCCAGACACAAACGAGAGAACACATCACTGAGACCATTTTACTTGCCCTAGCAGTGCTGGTTACTGTTTTCATGTTATCTATCGCGTTAGTGACTGTGCTGCTAGCAACAATTTAATCTTTTTTTTTTTGCCTACCTTTACTGGACACCTGTCCCATTCAACGAGCGCTGTGCGTTCGAAAATGAATGGGTAAGGGTAAAAAAAAAAAGGGTAAAACTTGAGAGAAAAAAAGAAAATTAATGAGTTTTTCTGCACTCTGGCATACTCAAACGAGTGTGCTCTGAAATAGAAGTAGATAGCGATTTAGTAAGTGTAATTTTAGCTAATTCTATGGTTGTGAACATATAAATAGACTGAATAGAACAGGCTTGGAAGCTCTAACCCTGGCAATTTGACTGGTAAACTCATTGATACACTCACAATGTCTGCCTGGTATTGTGATGCAATAATTGCCATGGTAATTTGGAATGTTCCATCATCTGATGCTGGATTGCCATGGTAATGTAGAATGTTCATTCAAGTGATGCTAACTGATGGGTTAGGGTTGTCTTTTTTGTAGTGTCAGTTAAGTTGACTAAACAAATCACAGATTTAAGCGTATACTTTCTGATTTTACTTTCTGGCATAGGTACACTCAAAATGGCTGCCAGTCCACCCATTATGACACCCTTTGTATTCAATCTATTTTTATGGCTGTGACAGGTGCTGCACTGCTGATTGCCCAAATATACGGGTAGAGACTTGAACTGTAGATGGTGGTTGATGGTTAGCTTGGTTAAACCAGACTGAACTCTACACTCACCATGGAATGTGGCATTCAGTCTGGTTTAACCAGGCTAGTTGATGGTGGAAGTGGAGGTTATTTACCAGTCTTAGAGAGGCGACCCATGCTCTTGCTGCTGCCTGAGCTGTCTCCCCTGATGAGGACAGAGATGCCGCTGAAGCTGCTTGCTTTGGTCATGGCTGGCCTCAGGTTACGGTTTGAGCTGTCCGAGTCAGTGCTGCTCCACGGCCGGGGTTCAGAGTTCTTGGGCTCGTTCTCAGAGCTGCTCTGGCAACTGTTGGCCGAGCGGACATCTTTTAACCTGAGGAAGGATCCATTTTACACCATGGTATGGGATTATACATATATTAGCTATTATAAGAAACAGGAACATTCTATGCTATTAAGGACCTTCATAGCAGAGAGTACAAGATGGGGAAAGTGTCATGGCTATGTTATGTTGAGAGATAATGACCTAAAGATCTGTCGTCTTTGCTGTGTGCTGTTACAAGCATCATCCTCCTGTATTCTTTTTTCAAGGGAAAGCCATCTGGACCCTGTAATAAAATAAGTTACATTATCTACATGTTTATATTGAATCAAACTCTCACAATCTGCATTTAAAAGCTATTAAATTAATATTAAGAGGAGGGTTCTTACTTCTTGAGCGAATATCCTGTCTCTAGCCCTCTGGTACTCCTCCTCTCGTTCCTCTATAGACTTACTCCTCCTGTCTTCCTTCAGTCTCATCCGCATCTAGACACATCAGCATCCAGCTTAGCACTAACATCTAGACCCATCAGCATCCATCTTAGAACTAACATCTAGACCCATCAGCATCCAGCTTAGCACTAACATCTAGACCCATCAGCATCCAGCTTAGCAATAACATCTAGACACATCAGCATCCAGCTTAGCACTAGACCCATAAACACCCTGCTTAGCACTAGGGTTTGATAACACCAACAAAGGGCTTAGGGAATTTACTCTAGGAAACACTGAACTAAACACCAATACCATTTGGCCATTGACTACTGCTTTGTGCAGAGGAAAATACATTTTTCAGTGGGTTTGTGTCTTTTCAGAACTTTCCTGGCTTTGGCTTTCATGGTGAAGATCTAATTATTTATTTTCAAATTGTAACTTTTTTCTTGGAAGTTAATTGATCATAATGCGGCCTAGTATAGATCTGGAGCGGCTCACATTAAACAACTCTCTTACCATATTGTCATCTTTGTCTGAGCCGGAGTTGTCCCTTTTGAGAATGTACCAACAAAGTTTTGTCATCTTTGATGTGTTCTGAAAACTTTACTCAGGTCTAACACTGAACTAAACACCAATACCATTTGGCCATTGACAGACAGAGAGAGTGCAGACAGGAAAAGACATTTTTCAGTGGGTTTGTGTCAGACAGAAGAGACTTTCCAGACAGAGGCTTTCATGACAGTGAAGATCCGAGACAGACAATTATTTAGACCGAGACAAATTGTAACTTTTTTCCGGAAGACCGAGAGAGACCGAGAGATGACCGAGACAGACCGAGATAGATCTGAGACAGACCGAGACAGACCGAGACAGACCGAGACAGACTCTCTTACCATACAGTCATCTTTGTCCGAGACAGACCGAGACAGTCCGAGAATGACCGCTTTTGGAAGACAGACAGTTTTGTCATCTTTGATGTGTTCTGAGACAGACTTCTGATCAGAGTCTAGACAGAGAGAGACCGAGACAGAGAGAGACCGAGACAGAGAGAGACCGAGACAGAGAGAGACCGAGACAGAGAGAGACCGAGACAGAGAGAGACCGAGACAGAGAGAGACCGAGACAGAGAGAGACCGAGACAGAGAGAGACCGAGACAGAGAGAGACCGAGACAGAGACCGAGACCGAGACAGAGAGAGACATATACATATATGCACACACACATATGAGAGAGATGGAGAAAAGGGGAGGGGGAGCAGAGAAAATAACAATGAAAACGAGAGTTGTGGTAGGGCTTCTTTCTAAGAAACCTGACATGTTTACACCATCTCCCTTCCGCCTCTAACAACATTACTCTCCTCCTCCTCCCTACCTTCCTCACTGCAATATTGAAAACGCAGATAATTAAGTTTCCCCAAAAACTAATTTCAAGGGGGTTCGCAAAGAAAAATCTGTTTTCCCTCGGCAGAATATACGGAGACAGTCATTTCTGCAGCCTAAGCAGTTTGAATTAGAGTAAGGCTGAGAAATTGAATTATTGGCTGTGGCAGAAAGGAAGATTACTCACATTCTCGTATTGCTAGTTTTGTTGATGATTACAGATTTCCCAGTTTGGTCGACGTTGTGGTCTAGGCCGAAGTAGGCTGCAACGCGGTGCAGCAGCATTCTGTGGTAGGACGTCATCGGAGGGAACTTTCTCTTCTGGCTTCTGGGGTAGGAGAGGTTGTAGGAGGGGGAGGGAGAGAGGACCAAGGAGGTTGTAGGAGGCAGCGGAGAGCGAGAAAGAATGGGAGGAGAGGACAGTGGATCAAATCAATAATTCAAAGAGAGATTACAGGACAATTAGGAAGAGTCTTTCTGTGCAAAACGGTCCAACATAGCCCAGAGTGAAATCTCATTAGCAGAACGTGACATCACACGAAATTATGCATGGGCTTAATAAATGACCAGAAACAGATTATTCTGTTGAAATCAACCCCCCCCCAAGAAATCAAGACATAAGACTCAACTCACTCAAATGCACCAACAAAAAAAAATGACTCAGCTGAACTACTCACTCGTTATTACTGATAAAGTCAAGAATGTCCTGTTCCAACTTCAGAAGCATCATTCTGTCCCTGTGAATATAATGGATTGAACATGGAGAGAATAAGTTTGGTGTCCGTTCAGTAATTTCTGCACTCATCTCATTACCTCAGGGTATGACAGAAACTGCAATTACTAATCGACTAATGAAGAAGCCAAATGTTCAAAATGTAACCTTTAAGAGAAAGAGTGTTTGCTTAATCACCAGTGAAAGAACAACAGCTCAGCTTGGCGTGTGGATGCAGACAAAAGGTTTCTAAATGGCTGGCATGTCTACACACCTGGGGTTGTTTTTCAGCGTGTTTACTAAGAACTCATGGACATCGATCCCGGTAGAGTCGGTGTATTCTTGACTGGAATCTGGAGGGAGGAGAAAAAGGCATTGATTCCTAACTTTTCTATTGCGTCTCCTCATTTCACAGAAACTTTGCAAAAGTGAAACGAGTACTAAAATGAGAAACAAACATTTTTTTTGGGGGGGGGGGGATGTAGGCTAAGCTTGCAGGACATAGACCATCAATTGCATTTTCACTTTTACAGAAGCATTGAAGGCTTATTGAGTCCTTGACACCTTTGAAGAAACTTCACAACCTCTGGTTACTGACCATAGTAGGTGCCTAGTGCCTACCCACACAAGATGGATGTGTCCCAAATGGAAACCTATTCTGTATATAGTGCACTTGTTTTGACCAGGGGAGGCAGACAATGTCTACCTCTGGACAGCATCTTCCTGGGCATCCTTTCAGTCTTCTCCAGCAGCTTCTCCACTCCTTTATCTTGGTCCACTTCATTCTTGATGGGCGATGACGCATCCTCCTCTTTGTCAAACGACTGAGTGAACTGGATCTCAATTTTCTCCTTCAAAATAAAAAGACAAGACTGTTGTAGTCACCTTTTATGAAGCAGAAAATGGGATCAGGTATTCTCTTTTCTCAGTAGCTTGCTATCCCATCAGGACAATGAGAACCCCCACCTTCCCAAGTTTACAGATTCTGTAGCTGGTTGGAAAACCCATGGGTATTAGGGGTTGTCAGTTTAATGCTATGGTCTTGAGCATTCATGTACTACAGAGTGTCTAGAACCCGAGCAGGTGTTTCCCCCCTCCTCATTCACACCCTACAGAGTATCTAGAACCCGAGCAGGTGTTTCCCCTCTCCTCATTCACACCCTATAGAGAATCTAGAACCCGAGCAGGTGTTTCCCCCCTCCTCATTCACACCCTACAGAGTGTCTAGAACCCGAGCAGGTGTTTCCCTTCTCCTCATTCACACCCTACAGAGTGTCTAGAACCCGAGCAGGTGTTTCCCCCCTCCTCATTCACACCCTACAGAGTGTCTAGAACCCGAGCAGGTGTTTCTCCCCCTCCTCATTCACACCCTACAGAGTATCTAGAACCCGAGCAGGTGTTTCTCCCTCTCCTCATTCACACCCTACAGAGTATCTAGAACCCGAGCAGGTGTTTCTCCCCCTCCTCATTCACACCCTACAGAGTATCTAGAACCCGAGCAGGTGTTTCTCCCCCTCCTCATTCACACCCTACAGAGTATCTAGAACCCGAGCAGGTGTTTCTCCCCCTCCTCATTCACACCCTACAGAGTATCTAGAACCCGAGCAGGTGTTTCTCCCCCTCCTCATTCACACCCTACAGAGTGTCTAGAACCCGAGCAGGTGTTTCTCCCCTCCTCATTCACACCCTACAGAGTGTCTAGAACCCGAGCAGGTGTTTCCCTTCTCCTCATTCACACCCTACAGAGTATCTAGAACCCGAGCAGGTGTTTCTCCCCCTCCTCATTCACACCCTACAGAGTATCTAGAACCCGAGCAGGTGTTTCCCTTCTCCTCATTCACACCCTACAGAGTGTCTAGAACCCAAGCAGGTGTTTCCCTTCTCCTCATTCACACCCTACAGAGTGTCTAGAACCCGAGCAGGTGTTTCTCCCCCTCCTCATTCACACCCTACAGAGTATCTAGAACCCGAGCAGGTGTTTCTCCCCCTCCTCATTCACACCCTACAGAGAATCTAGAACCCGAGCAGGTGTTTCTCCCCTCCTCATTCACACCCTATAGAGAATCTAGAACCCGAGCAGGTGTTTCTCCCTCTCCTCATTCACACCCTATAGAGAATCTAGAACCCGAGCAGGTGTTTCTACCCCTCCTCATTCACACCCTACAGAGTAGCTAGAACCCGAGCAGGTGTTTCCCTCCAACTCCATCTCATTGATTAAGAATCTGGAGAAAGTGACTTTCCTTCCCTACAACATGAAACACAGGGAAAGGAGTGGATTTGTTTTCTTTAAAATGGGTGAGGAAAAGGAAGCTGCAATGTTTAAAATGGAAGAAGGGTGAATTTTTTGGCTCCACCCCTGTGAAAAGTACTAGCCTGGAAGAGATGTAGTTTGCTAACAGGGCTTTGGTGCCGCACAGACTGAGTGAAAGCGAGGGATTGTGAAGAGAGTGATAAAAAGAAATCCCAGGAAATCTCTATCGCTCAACAGTTCAAGACTATAAATATGACTGAAGGGAGTCTTAAGGTGTCCACTTGCTTTCCAGCCGGAACAATGTGTGCATATATTATAACATTGTGACATTTTTTGTTCATTTTGGCCTTTGATGAGGTCACACATTTCTTCTAGAGGCAAGCCTAAGTCTAGGCCCCGTTGGTGATTATTGAAGGATCCTTACCGTTGACTAAAGTATTTGTCGTCATTCAACGAGAGACGACACGTTTACATGCACATTTTTTCATTGAGAAATGAAACGTCGTAGTAAAGATATAAATTGTGCAACTTAAGATCTCGGCAAAAAACATCTGTCGTTAATTTTGACAGATTTCTAGGGTCATCGCAGATATATATATAAAAACAAAAATTGGACTATTTTGAGGAACCGTATACTGGCTACGCCGTCTAAAAATGGACTACCGCTTTTCACGCGAAGGTCTTTAAAGGGAGTATGCGTGCACACTCGTTCGGTTAGCTTAGCCGACGGCAGCTAGCCGCAATCCGAACTGAAGCATACTGACGCCTTTAGTGTGACAAGCTACCGAGTATCTGACTGAAGGAGTCATAGTTTGACCACCTACCGTATATATTATTGCACGCGGTGGGAGATATTCTAACTGGCGTTTGTTTAATTCACTCACACAGTTGAGTTTCCATGATGATCCAGAATTAATCTTTTTCTACAGTAAACCATCTGAACAAAAAGACACTATTTACTTCTTTGGGATGAGTGGAATGAAAGCCGGCCTAACACTTAATAAAAGGTGTTATACAGAAGCCTGGCTTCATCCAATTTAACCTCATTCCGGCGGATTAAAATTATTTATCCTAGTGTCATTTTTTGTGTCAATTTCAGATTTTGTGTTAAACAAAAAAAAAAACCTTTTTGGGAATCTAGACCTCAGCTGAGACTAAACTAAAATATGAGTCATGAGGTCAACTTTTTTTTTTGCTTGACAGAATTTATGTTATTAAAATAAATGATTCTGAAGTTCGTTGGAACACAACTGTTCTGGAGGCTGAAGATGACTAAAAAGGGGAAATGGTTAGTGGAGAGTGGCAACCAACCAGAGGAATTTATTATGAACCTCTTGATATTTCTCTATTAGAAGATATGCACTTGAAGGGTATACATATGCAATGAAATTATGGTTAAACACCAGATGATGGTTCAGGGGGAGGAGGAGGGCTTGAGAATTGTCATGGGAGGGTGGTGATTACCTGATGTTCTCGAGGCAGATCAGAGGCAATAGGAGGAGGAGAGGACTCTTCGCAAACAGCCAGGCTTCGAACTAACTTTAACTTTGAGTTAGACTGGGGATTGGAGAGTGGTGAGGGTTAAGAACAAAGTCAGGATGGGACAAAGAGATTGTGCAGGTAGGAGTTTAAAAACAAACCACACACATCGAGGTACCCAGAACTCCCTTGCAAGCACAGCACACACTGGCATATCAACCCACTTACAGGTGGATTTTTCCAAGCTCGAGAAGACGCCATGCACACTGTCACCTAGGTTAACCATAAACTGGTCAGATCACTTGTCCTGTTTCTGATGCATTCAAATTGAAATTTTGTACTTGAATGACTGAAAACTACACACACAAAAAAAACAAGCAACAAAAATTTAATTCACTCACAAAAAAATACGTTCCTTTCAAAATAACAAAACACTTAAAAAAAAATTACACAATTTTTTTTTTTTAAATGCAGGCAGTGTGTAAATGAAAAGGGGAACAATTCATTGTCAACTACTGGATGATGGAGTTCATCAAGCAAACACTTAGACATGCCTCCTGTACCTTGGGCCTTCTTCCTGTCTGTTCCGATGTCTGCTGCTGCACAGTAGGCAATGAGACAAAATGGACCATAAGACAAGGGTCTCATTGTCTGTAAGTCCTGGGATGATTCCCCTTCACAACAAACTGACTGAGGAGGACGAAGTGAAATGACACACTAAAGAATACGGGAATCTGCTACTGAAACCATCCCTACACAAAGGGTTATTAAAAATAAAAATAAAAATATAATATTTTCTTTTGCCTAAATGTCCAACCGATTCTACCTTGTTTATTAATGGTTAATGCACAATAACATTTATATTTGTTAGCCCTAATGCATCAGGCTACATTACACCCAAGGCTAAATAAGTGATCGCAGTAGAGGATTTGGAAAGAGAAGGCGCGCCTTGGCCTCCATTCTACTGTGAATTCTAGATTCTGGGGGGGATGGCCGCAGGATACGGCAACATAACCGCTCTCTCCTGCACACGTCTAAAACAGCACCATGTGTTCAGTGAGGCGTCTCGATCTGCAAAGTGGAGGAGACAGATGGCGACAAAGACATTCGTTCCACCTCCCCTCCCCATCCTCCTAGGGGTGACACAGGAGACATTTGTGGATAAGCTGGGATTTGAGCTAAGAGATGATCAGCTTTTCCTATCTTGCCTAGCTCTCCTCTGCAGACTGACTGCAGGGCTTCTGGCCTTTCCATTTCCTTACAGCTCTTCCCTCTCTGACTGCCTTTAGACCTGGACTCTCTGACTGCCTTTAGTAATGTTCAAGGGGGGCTAGCCAGGCTAAGAGATGACTGAAATGGCACCTCATTCCCTATAAAGTGCACTACTTTTGACCAGAGTCCAAAGTGGTGCCATTTCAGATGCCGCTCTCCTCTGACGGAGGCGCCGCGGCGCCGCTCTCCTCTGACTACTGTAATACTGTATAAACCACCTTTACAGATGCAGCCAGGTTGACGGTAAACTAGCGCTGCCGACAGATATGAAAAGGAAAACGAGCCGACATAAGCAGGGTCAAGGCTCTTCAGAAAGGGAGAAAGCATGAGGGAAATGTCACAGCATCAAGGGAGACTAGCCTAGCTGTTCACGAGCTACATATCAGAAGGAGGGAGGGAGGGGGGGTAATAACCTGCCTGACATACAGAAACCTCAACAACCTTAACCTTGAAGCGTATAATAACTGAGTAGTGATTTTGAGGTATACCGCTTCTGCAGATTCTCATAACTCAATTATCTGACAATTGATTGGTTGTGCTTTGCCAGAGACTCCCCCGGGCCCCTGAGCCTGTGCTGTATTGGAAAGCAATTATTTCTCCCTGCTCTGCCCACCGATACACCAAACCCCCGCCTGTCTCAGTAGCCCCCTGTTTCTAGCTGAATATACCTTCAGTGGTGTGTAGTCCCCTGGTACATAACACAACCCCTTCAACTGACACGACATACTTTCATACAGAAATTGTGTGGGTAGAAGGGGGGGGGGGGGTTGAAAGCAGTGGGAAAAGGCTGACTGGTGGGGATGGTGTGGGACGCAGGGAAGAGATACAAACAACCCTGCTCTGTAATGAGAGGTTTACCTGAGTTTCCTTCTTCTCTTGACAGCAGCTCTCATCTGACTTCTGTGGTTGGAGCTGGGTCTGAGGTTGGGCCTGTGGCTGGGTCTCTGCCTGCTCCCTGCAATCTGTCTTGGTCAGGCTTGGCTCTTCTCCCCCCGCTGGTGTCGGTGTGGCACTGGCATTGTGGCTCTCCTCAGTCTCCAGACCTCTCATAGTGGCACTAGTCTCCTTTACAGTGACAGTATCAGACATTCTCATTAGAGAAAGCTACTGGAGCTTTGCCTACAAGAGCTCGAGACCTAGAGAGCAGAGAGATGGACAACACACGACACGGCTCCTCTGGTCAGCCTCAGCCTGCCCTCCCCCGAGGCTACCGTTTCAGCAGCAGCTATTTGTACTAAACAGATCAATGACGTTTCATCAATAACAAAAATCTCCCAATTGTGTCATAAAGCATCACAGTAAACCCTTAATCTCTCCCCCCCCCCCTCACGTCAGTGGGCGAGATATGCTCTGCCGTTATCACGTCAGTGGGCGAGGTATGCTCTAAACCTGTGTGTGTGTGTGTGACAGTCCTTTCCTTACACCCAGGGACTGCCTGACGGTGTGTGTGTGTGTGTGTGTGTGGTTCCACGGCAGACGTCAGCATGGCCAGATGGTGCAGCAAGCCGTAAGTGTTCTGTCTGCCAGGTTGCTTGCCTCAGAGAGGAGAGACGGTGGTGACACCCCCATACGTGACGCTGCAGCTAGCAGCACCTAGGCCTCCAGGGACTCGTCTCCTCCTTATCGTGACAACGGGAGAAGTAATCTCCCAGTGTCATCTCCAATCTGGCAATCTGTCAACACACTGCCATCCTATTCTTTCTGACTGGTCAGCGCTGCCTCTGCAGTCTGTCAACTCTAGTCTGGACAGAGACATTAGCTGTGACAATCTATGACAGCATAAGCTGTAATGTCGTGACGTGAGCGACGGTGTGTGTGTGTGTGTGTGAAATATATAAATACATGTGTACCGGCTGCGGTGCTGGGTGCTGGGCCTGCCGTGGGGTGGTGGCGCCGGAGAGAAGGGTGAAGCCCTCTGAGGTAGGGTCACTCGAGGTGCTGCTGCTGCCGTGGGTGTCTGGATGGTGCTGGACCAGCTGGTGGCTGAGGCTCTGGCTTGTGTTGAGCTGGGTCGTACTGGAAGCCCTGAGGAAGAGGCCCATGTCCCCGTCACCAGCACTGGGTCCGGCAAGCAACGGCACTGGCCTCGCACAAGGCTCTCATGCCCCTCCGTGACCTGGAGAGAGGGAGAGAGAAAATTGTTTGTTAGTATACGTGCTCACTTAAATCCATAATGACCAATGTAAACTTCTCAACAACACTTTTATAGAACAGAGTCAGAGGTCAGCTAGGTCAATTGGATTTCCAGCTCGCTCCACCTCACCTCTCGGCCATACGAAGCCCTGGGTAAACGGGTACTGTGTCACCTCAGACGATGCCATGTGTACCAAGAAACATGGTAGCTAGTTCAGAACATTAGCGGTCTGATCAGTGCTACACTGGCCAGGAAAACTCAGACAAGTTGCCTATGCCAAATTCCTATAATCGAAACCAATTTGTTAGCGCTTCCAGAATTGAGTTGTGTAAAAACACACACCAGTCCAGACAGTGGCTAAAACAAGCCATGCCTTTGCTGGAGGCCTGAGATCATCGGGACGTGTTGAGAATGGCAGGGCACAGCTAAGCAAACACTTGCCGGGTTCCTGACTCTGACAATGTAGCTCGTTTATCAGGCTAATGGAGGTGGCGCGGGGCTTAAGCAGGAACTGCTTGCATTATTTATGGTTCCGACGACCTCGCCTGATTGGGATTCATGAGATCTGGAGCCCGGGGCTGGTGGGGGCCGTCAGTGGAGAGGACAGGTGTGTGTATGTGTGGGTGGCTCCTGTCCTTGCACTTAAAACACACAAAGCGACGTCTGTCGGTTTGCCGCAACCTCCTGTCCGTCAACAGGGTGTGTGGTATCTGTTAGAGTCCCTCTGCTTGGACCCTTTCCCAAGGCCTCCGGCCATCTGGTCTGCCTGCCTTGTGCTGTGTGAGAGTGAGCCTGCCAAAAGCCCTCCACATCCCTCACACTATGTGGATCACAGAGACCAGCCGTCAGCAAGGGGCTGAACAAGACGCTAAGCATATTTTTCCCACCTCTTCTCTAAACGCACCCACTCAAGGACAATGATGCTTTTAATGCGACCGGAGAAGAGCCATTTTTTTTCTCCCCTCGTTTTCCGAGGCACAGCCGGCACCAGGCGAGCTAGGACGCCTACGCATGGCCGGCTACAGATGGAGGCTCTCCAGGGGGGAGAGAAGGAGAGCAGGGCTGGGTGGTGGCGTTGGTAGAGGAGAGGGGAGCAGGGCTGGGAGGTGGCATTGGTAGAGGAGAGGGGAGGGGAGCAGGACTGGGAGGTGGCGTTGGTAGAGGAGAGGGGAGGGGAGCAGGACTGGTAGGTGGCGTTGGTAGAGGAGAGGGGAGGGGAGCAGGACTGGGAGGTGGCGTTGGTAGAGGAGAGGGGAGCAGGACTGGGTGGTGGTGGTAGTGGGAGGACCAGTGCAGCCTGACTCAGGCCCCATGAGGATCAACCTCCACAGGGTTGTGGCGCGATGAGCATCTTACAGCAGCAGGAGGCCACCCCGGACACATGACTCTTCAGGGGCTTCTGGTTTCAGCTAGAGCACCGATTGGACGTTCAGTCTAATATTCCATGCCTGTACATATGCTCCTTTGTGTTTTCTGATGACATCATGAGTGCATCATTTCTACGACAGATGCTCGTTCTTTTCACGTCTCTTGGTTCACACAAATGCATTTATTTGTGGAGGACAGAGGGAAGACTTTACAGAGGCAAAGAAAATTGCATTTTTATTTTCCTTTGAGATAGAAAAACAGAAGAAGCCTCTCCCTTCCTCGTCCTCCATCACACTTATTCAATTAAAAAAAAGGGCAGAGCTGCTGTTTCTTTTTGGCTGGAGCCTGATCAGCTGCAGGTAGTGCTGAACAGAGCAGGCGAGGAGGATCTCGAGTCCACATTTACCACTAATTGGCCAGTGTGTTTTAGCTGAGCGGCTAGCCAGATAAAAGATGGCAGTCTCCTCTCCTCACAGTTGACTTGGGTATTTAGAACTGTGGCCGAGCGAAACAGAGTAAAACCATGGGTGGACCCACCCTGGTGAATGTAACGGACTGTGTGTGAGCGCGCGTCTCTCGCGCTCCTCTAAAAATCGGCAAATGGATCTAGGGAAATACACATGAAATAGATACACATGACATCTGTATTGGTGTCAACGAGTGACAGCTTAGCGTGAAGGTCCTGATTTTGCCAGGCTGGATAAACTGTTGGCTGCTTTCTCTTCCTGCCGCGTTGTGTGCAAAACGAGAGGCAGGGCTGCTTCCCAAATGGTACCCTATGGTCAAAAGTTGTGCACTATATAGGGAATAGGCTGCCATTTGGGACACAGACAGGTGTCTAGTATACATAAATAGTGAGGGAGTATGGCACTAACCTGCAGAAGAGAGGAGAGCGGGGACAGTCAGCTACTGTGTCTACAACTTGACATTGTAATAAACCAGAGTCAAATAGACCGATCTGTCCGTGACAGTTCAATCATGTTTTAACTAACCATGAACATATAATGACATTTTCCTGAAAATAAACTGGGTAAACAGTATTTCCTGCAAATGCAATTACAGTATGTGAATCACAAAAAAAACACATTTATTTTCACCCGTGGGGAAAACATTTATTCTGGAGGATGACTTATAATTGTAACAAAACAAAAAAAAAAGTGCCTTGTTGCATTGTCCAGAATAACAAAAAAGTGCATTTCATTCCGCAAGATTAGAATCCTTTGAACTGAGGGAGAAGACAACTAATTCAATTCCTTCCTATTTGTTATTTACCACACATACATGTGTCACTTAGCAGACACTTCAATCCAAAGCGACTTACAGTATTGAGTGCATAAATGTTGAGTGTTTATTCACTGGTCCCCCGTGGGAATTGAACTCACAACCCTGGCGTTGCAAGCGCCATTCTCTACCAACTGAGCCACACGGGACCAAACACACACAAAAAAATATATATAATTAAAAGACCAGGGGGAAAAATAAAAAAAACCCGGAGGGAAACTCCGTAAGTGTCCATTTCTGCCATGGCCCCTTCCATCACCATCTGAAATATTCCCTGGCTTCAGTTTGGAAGTGCGCCAATACCACTCGCGGTTCCATTCACACACTAAGTTTCTGCTGTATTCAACACACTGAAGTCCACCTCCAGCCCCCAGGGTGCTTTCTTTAATGACGATCTGAATTAGGGGTGGGAGGTTCAACTCCCAGACACCGCTGCCCATTTCCATCTGCTTAAACACAAAGCCGTGAAAATACTTTATTCTTTTTTTTTAAAGTGCCAGCCACGGTTATATTAAATGCAGGAATATATTAGTCTGTCAGTAGATCGAGCTACACTAATGACTTCAATAGCAATCATCATATCCACATAACAGATCATCCCATTCAGCAGAATGAATCGCACAGCAGAGTGAGAGATTCACTAACGGAGAAGGGCCAGCTGACCTCAGGGCTGCTGCCAGAGACGAGGCTACGGCTGCTGCCAGAGACGAGGCTACGGCTGCTGCCAGAGACGAGGCTACGGCTGCTGCCAGAGACGAGGCTACGGCTGCTGCCAGAGACGAGGCTACGGCTGCTGCCAGAGACGAGGCTACGGCTGCTGCCAGAGACGAGGCTACGGCTGCTGCCAGAGACGAGGCTACCTCTAGCTTCCTTTCAATTACCAACGGTGGAGAAAAAAGAGAAAGAATGAATGAAACCTACAAGGGAAAGGGGGGGATAAAAATAAAAAGGCATGGTGCAGTTTTTTTTCCTTTGCTGGACGGCAGCAGCCGCCAGTCAGCACACAAAGGAGCGCTAGGTTCTGCTAATGAGGACTTCCTGAGGAGGTTAGAGAACAACGCACCAGGCTCCACTCCCATCACAGCTAAATCCATATAGCAATTACACCACTTAATTGCCTTTTTGAGACATATATTCCCTTTCCGCTTAATGTTAGTGCAATTACGCCGGGGTTCCTGGGTAATGGTAAATGCTATCTCTGGAGTGCATCTCTGGAGCATTGTGGCATGCAGTAGCACTGGGTCCCTTTATGTCATTCATTTTAAATCCCTCTTAAGAGCGAGGCTGGAGGAGACTGAGCTGAATCATTAACCAGACTCTGCGAAAATGGCCCTTGGTCGCCTCTCACTCTCCCTCTCCACTCCAGCCATCTGGGATTGTGATGGGAGCCAACGCTCACCGACGGCGAGAGACATTTCAGATAGGCAATCAAATTAGAATGATTAATTTGGCCCCCTTTCATTAGGTGTACAATTAATAAATAGACATCAAAGAATATGAGACCAGGATTGTGGGGGATTTGATGAGGACGGCTGATGGCCAATAGATGCAAAGTAGCCGTTAGGTGTGTGGTGCCAGCAGCAGTCCGACAGACTCCATTCCCCATCGTAACCTTGAACCACTTTACCAGGACTTTGGTTAGCCCCATTTAATAGAAATGAGATGCACGGTATTAAGGGCAACTAAATATAAGCGGCCCGCTCTACCAATTTCAATACGGTTCACGAGGACTTCAAATTTTCTTTGTGTTTTTTGGGGGGGGCTAATGGTCCCCCAAGGTATCATACGGGGGAAATGGACCAGTGAAGTATTAGCAAATAACGCCAAGCTAGTAATGCTACAGTACGGTCAGGGATAATAAGCAATTAATCAGCCGGAGGACGACGGAGCAAAAACAGAAAACGTACCTGGAAACAGAAGAAGCCTGAAAATGCTGACAAAGGCACCAGAGGATAAACAGCAAATGACAACATTTCTGAAAAGCTTTTGAGCAGATTGGGCACTTACTAGGTGAATTGCAACAATTACAGTTGAATAAGAAGAAGCTTACTCCTTCCATACAGAGTAATAATATTCAGAGTTGAAAAGATCTGCAGAATCCGCACCCCATTAGACAACAACCTTTCCAGGGAATTTTTTTTTTTTTTTTTTTTTTTTAAATCTACCGTGTCACAAATTGACAATGCCAGTGAACGATGGTGCACAATTTGAATAGACATTGAAGGAGAGAGATGAAACCTGTCTTACTGTTGTATGCATTTCGCTCCTGGTCCAAGCGTGGCACAGCGAGTAAGGATTCAGCACGAGGGACTGAGCAGCTTGGTCCGAGCACCGTGGTGCTATTCAGGACACGATTGAGTAGGGGGCCAAAAGATTGAGATTGAGTAGGGGGCCAAGCACACCACTTTCTTCCTCCTGCCTCCCTCCCACTCACCTAGGGAAATAAGCCCTTTGGCAAAGAAACAACATCGCAGGAGCACAAATAACATTTTCAACTGAAAAGTTAAAAATGATACTACGGCCAAAGACAACCTTGGTGCCAAAAAATGACAAAAGATCCAGGCTGCCAATCGTATCCCTCCTTTGTAAACACTAAGCTTGTGAACTTCTAGAAAAGCTGCAGCATATCTCCGGGAAACTTTGCTCTCAAACCGCAAAATCGCTCAACACTACAGCAACGTTCAAACAGTCTCACGTTTATTTCTCCATGTATAAAGACAGGAGAAACAGAGGGAAAACCCACTTACACAGAGAGTGCTCGTTCATTGGACATTGTTCTGGTAGGAACTTACACCCCTTGAACGGAGTGTGCAGACAACATAACACTCACTCACCTGCCACATTGTAGCCTCCATTATTTCCATTGGTCAGGGGTTTAGTTTCCATAGTACCAGAGGCTGCATTGGCTGTGAATGTTGCCGGTCGGAGAAAGGTCCCCGAGACAGCCCCTCTCTTTCTTCCCTCTCTTCCCTGCTCTCTCTCACACACACACACTCACTCAGTCTCTCTCTGCAGAGCTAACTCACTCTGTCTGCCTTGCTCTCTGCTCTGCAGCGCTCTCTGTCTGCACCAGGCTGTCTAAGTGCCAGAACCCATGGTTGGATTGTGGCTCTCGCTCCGAGGCCTCGGAGACAGCGCCAAATCAACGGCTGGGCTGTGTGACGTCAGAGCCAGGCTCAGCCACTCAGGTGGCTTGGCTGGGCTCGCGGCACGTCACTGGCTATATTGCACTCTTCATTAGCAATACAGCCGGATGCCGCAACGTCAAGTGGAGCCGTGGGAGGTTTACGTACCTCATCCATCCCTCCCATCAATAACCAACACTCTCCCCCCCAAAATCACACCCCACCCCGAGTGTGTGGGAGTTTGTGTAAGGGTGAGTGTGGGAAAGGTGGGGATATGTTGGGCCACAGCAGCCGAATACTGTGGAGGTAGAGAGAGGGGAAAGAAAGCTGAGATAATTCTGCCTTATAGGTGTATTTGATTGACTACTACAGTCGATCAAACAATTAAGCAAGAGCAACTGAACATCTCTTTTGAAAGGTTTTGGCCCGTCTCTTCCTTTCTCCAAGTCTCTTAGTGGGAGAAAAAATAAAAATAATCCAGAGATTGTTACTGCAAGACAAACATAAAAAGAGTTGATTATTCATCATTCATCAAGGACTGCTTGGCCTAATCAACTCTATAGGACAAGATACAGATGCTCAGTGATCTGAATATGTAAACAAGAAAAGGTCTGTGCACTGCTTTATGCACACCATTCCTCATAGAATATTTCATGGTATGAAAACCAACAATGTCATAATCTTACTACTGTACTCCACAAACAGGCTTCTTAGAGTGAGAAAAACACAACCCAACAATAGCTTCTCCTTCCTAAACAGCTCATTAAAATCTGGGTGGTACTAAAATAAACAGCATTTCTCTCAGGCATAGGGAACATGAAACAGAAAGCTAAATCCTTTCTCCCTCTGCCATTGATCTTTGTGGGGTCCTCACAAGCCCCTCGAGCAAATGCACAGACACCTAAAAAAATAAAAAATAATAATAATAATAATAATAATAATAACAACATCTGACAATTACAGCAGATGTATGCGGCACCCTGCCTCTGCTGTAAACAAATATGATTCTCACACCTTGAGAATTCTACAGTTTTAAACATGGAATTAATGAGTCCTTCCTCCCTCAATAATCTATAAACAGATCCCTGACAAGAAACCATCAGGAGTCAGTGTTTTCATTACATTTGTTTACATTATTTTGCAACGACATGGGGAGTTGAGCACAAAGAGATGGCGTTTGGCAATAACACGGGCTTTGAATGCCTCAGTAATAACCAGATGATTGGAGAGGGAAGGAGAAAGAGACGGAAAAAAATATATAACCAGGCATTTGTTTTTGCAAGCCTTTCCCCTGAAACCATATTGTTGAATTAGCCCTGGCATGCTCGAGTCTTAGATTAAAACCTATCCCTGGGCTTCCCTGGTGATGTTAATATTTGATGATAGCTCCTCAAAACGACTTCAATTGCAAGATCACAAACCTTCCCTATGCTGCAGGAAATAAAAGTATTTGGCTATGGTTTAAAACGATCATTCCTAAAGTTAAGAGGCAGCTCTTACTGTATATCATTAGACTTTACTCCATAATGCCTGAACCCTGTATGGACAAAACTAAATTCTGAGAGAAATAATGACATAATGTCTCACTCGTTGAATTGGTCGTAGAGCATCACACCGTTGAGGTGCAAAGTCACACTGTCACCTCTGCATGTGTATGTGGAGGTGTGACAGAGGTGATGGGAGGTGGGGCTGAGTGATAGGTCTGGTGGGGAGAAATACAACACACACACACACAATGTTGTGTTGGTGAAGTAATCAACTCGGCAGAAAGGTGCTGGTGCCCCCTTTCTCAGCATTCCACACCTGACTAGATCTGTCATCAAAATACCTCTGGAAGATTAAACCCACCCGGTGCACTACACACCCCTGGCGAATAAGGCTTTTGGTGTTGCCGTCGTAACTGGGGAATATTCACTCATACTAATTAATTTTATGCATTGCAAAGCAAGCTGGGGAGGAAATGGATTCAGATTAGCACTGACTTAGTTCAAACTCCCGAGCGTGGTAGTGGAGACACGGCATTTACAAGGAGCACCCAAACCACGCGTCACTAACGATAATAGTGCAACAAATCCTGCTTTCAATTTAACAGGAGGAACATACGTGTATATGAGCCAAATACGGCCTTCACTTGGGATGTGTCTGACAACGTTACTAGAAGTCAAATCTTTGCTTTCAACATTCTTGTTTCCTCAATTCCTCTCAAACAACCTTGTGGGAGGGAAACCAGGACTGAGAAAGCAAGGATTTGATGCCGGGCGGCTAGTAACCGTTTTCAGACAGCCCTGGAGAGAGAAATCAACACTGCATCATGCTGATGGTGACAGTAAGTGGAGGAGAAGACAAATGCCATAATCCCAACCCGACATCTAATTGCCCTGGACTGCATCAGTCCCCAAAGAAAATGATCCCCCTCTCGGTTATTAAATGAGAACTAACATATGTCACGGCAACTCTCTGTTGGAAAATTATAACCCTATAAACCGACCACGAACCATAAAAAAGTAGTGTCATTGCACTGCTAATTCCAGACATTCCTGAGGCTCGAAGAGTCGATCGCAACATTCCACAGTACCTCAAAATAATGAACAATGGACACTACACCCCCTCAAAACAGTGGTTCATCAACATTCTACAATCACAAGGAACTAACTGGCTGGGAAAATGTGAGTCGTTTTTGACACTGGGTCGCTGATAATGGCCAATCACGACGCTTCCTGCAACCGACCTGTCAACGCTATTCCCCAAGGTCAGCTGGGTGTTTTGACCCAGTGGAAAACAAAATAATATTATCAGATGTCAGGCACAAGTCAATGATTGGACCTCAAACAACAACTTGAAGCATCAAAGGGTTATTGAGTCACGTTCCTTATTTGACGGCCGTTCCAAGGCAAAATAGCTTGCATTGCTCTGCAGTGATTTACAA
This sequence comes from Oncorhynchus masou masou, assembly GCF_036934945.1. Taxonomy (NCBI): domain Eukaryota; kingdom Metazoa; phylum Chordata; class Actinopteri; order Salmoniformes; family Salmonidae; genus Oncorhynchus; species Oncorhynchus masou. The sequence goes on along the minus strand of NC_088221.1, from coordinate 42,024,730 downwards.
AGCTAAAAGGAGCATGTCTTTCCCCAGTCAGACAAGAATCAGATGCCGACGGCAGGGTTTTAAACAACTGGTGAGTCTAATCCTGAATGCTGATTGGTTAAAACGGCATTAAATCTATTAGATCTGCTAGATTACATTGCATCCCACAGAGATGCTGGCCATTATTCTGTATACCATAACAGTGAAAATTCCAATCAGAAACAGCAGAAGGATCCCATTGCAGAGACTGGATTAAAATCTAAATCACACAGGGGGGGTGGGTCTTCAACATCAAGCCATATTAAAAAGTATGAGTTCTGGAAATGGGTAGGTTCTTCTAAGCAATAAATACACTAAGTGCCTTGGCAGGGCCAAATGCGCTGGCTCAGCTTGGGAAAGAGAGAGAAATGGAGAGGCAGATCTAACCATGTTGTCACACCCACTATTCCCTCGGTCTCCTTTCAGAGATTTTGAGATTGAGCCATTAACAGATGGTATAATTCTCGATACAAAGCTGTGAAATCAAAACAGTTTATCATTTGACTCCATCCAAAAACATTTAATGAGGACTGAGACTACCAGCAAACTATATTCCTGCATGCCTTCTGTAATTTTATAGGCAGTTTTCAGGTTTATACTGCCCACGCAATCAAATTAAATTATTTTTGTCATATGCTCCGTAAACAGGTGTAGACTAAGAGTGAAATGCTTACAGGCCCTTCCCAACAACACAGAGGGAAAGAATTAGAAAATAATATGGAATAAATACACAAATCAGTAATGATAACTTGGCTATATACACGGGGTACTAGTACCGAGTTGATGTGCAAGGGTACGAGGTAATTGAGGTAGACATGTACATATAGGTAGGGATAAAGTGACTAGTCAACAGGATAGATAATAAATAGTAGCAGCAGCATATGTGAGGAGTCAAAAGAGTTAGTGCAAAAGGGGTCAATGCAGATGGTTAACTACCAAACTAACAACTACCCAGACTATCTATTTGGCAGTCTTATAGCTTGGGGGTAGAAACTGTTCAGGGTCCTGTTAGTTCCAGGCTTGGTGCATCGGTACAGCTTGCAGTGTAGTAACAGAGTGAACAGTCTTCAACTTTTGGCCTTCCTCCGACTCCGCCTGGTATAGAGGTCCTGGATGGCAGGGAGCTCGCTCCGCCCCTGGGCCCTACCCTCTGTAAGCAGTTGCCATACCAAGCGGTGATACACCCAGTTGAGATGATCTCAATGGTGCAGCTGTAGAACTTTGAAGAATTGAGTGCCCATGCCCGAATCATTTCAGCATCCTGACTGGAAAGAAGCATTGTCGTGCTTTCTTCAAGACTGTGTTGGGGTGTATGGACCAGGGTTCCAAATCTTCATAGTCATACAGTTCTCTCGTTCCAGGATTTATGGTATTACCGGCTTAGTACACAAGAGGGCGCAAAAAAAAACAAAAGGACTATTGCAGAATGCTAACCAAATTTGCACATGTAATAGCAAATGTCCATGGAGGCTTCTATCTAAATATGCTAACGAGCTCAAACGAAAATGAACAAAGTTGACGCATACTTGTCTGTGTCAACGGTCTGTGTACACGGTCTGTCTGGAGTCACAAAGGCAACGGGCCTGCCTGCTCTGCTCAGAATGAAAACGCAGAGGAGAAAAAGAGGCAAGGAAATCAAAAGATCGTGGCAGCTGCACAAATAACTCAACCAAAGGGCTTTGACTTCTCAAACACGGCAGAAAGTTTACACAATATGATGCCCTGTCACCTTATTCAGTAAGTTACTTAAATAACAAGCAAGTTAAACTTAGGGGTTGCATTGATGCAGAATTCTTTTTCAGGAAAATATATACATCTTGCTGTGTTTTCTAAATGCAGAGCTAAAAAGCTTCTTACTGTAATTTCTGCAGCAGATTAATTTTGTGCTTCAGATGCACTTCTCCACTAGGATGAGAATTCACAAATTGGTATTTATCAGCAGACAAAGCTCTGACTGGTGTAGCTTTTTCTCCTGTTATGTTTTCTTTGTGTGGTAAGCCTATTTTCTCCTGTAAAATTCAAGATGAACTTTAAGCAAAACATAAGGACGTAGCCAGCTACATTCTTTCTATAATAAACAACTATGATGGCCATGCATCGTTTTTGCAAAAAAAATAAAAAATCCTGTGCCTTTTCATTGTAAGCTGGTTTACTTGTGTGGCGTTGCAATTTTCTGTGAAGGAAAACCATAGTTGCGTGTCCTTGATCACTCTATTGAGGCAAAAAAATCTATATATACATATATAAAACACGACCCCTGTCAATACACCGCTGGACTCACCTGCTCACGCTTTCATCCGTTGTGCCATTTACAAACAAACACTCGACTGGCTCAGCTTCATCATGCAAGATAATGTGACAGGTTAAATGAAGAACGTGATCCATTTTATCTCCTTACATACTGCACAAGTTAACTGCAGGCATTTACTTAGAAAATAGCTACAAATTGGAAAAAAAATTCAGACGACCATCCAGTTGCCATTTCCAAACACTCCCGTATAGTTTACCAAACAAACCTAGTGTGGACCATTCTAATTCCTTACTGATGTGGACAACGAGGAACTTTATGCTCTCAACACGCTCCACTACAGCCCCGTCGATGAGGATTGGGGCCCTCCGTTTCCTGTAGTCCACGATCAGCTCCTTTGTCTTGCGGACATTGAGGAAAAGGTTGTTGTCCTGGCACCACACTGCCAGGTCACTGACCTCCTGCCTATAGGTGTTCTCATCGTCGTCAGTGATAAGGCCAACCGCTGTCGTATCATCAGTGAACTTAGTGTTGGGAGTTGTGGCAGCCATGCAGTCGTGGGTGAACAGGGAGTACAAGAGGGGACTAAGCACGCACCCCTGAGGGGCCCTCAAGTTGAGGGTTAGCGTGGTGGATGTGTTGTTGCTTAACCTCACCACCAGGGGACAGTCCATTAGGGAGTCCAGCATCCATTTGTAGAGTGAGCTGTTTAGTCCCAGGGTCCTTAGCTTAGTGATGAGCTTGGACGACACTACGGTGTTGAACACTGAGCTATAATAAATGAACAGCATTCTCACATAGGTGCTTCTCTTGTCCAGGTGGGAAAGGGCAGAGTGGAGTGCAATAGAGATTGCGTCATCTGTGGATCTGTTGGGGGGGTATGCAAATTGGAGTGGGTCCACGGTGTTTGGGATGGGATGAAGTTGATGTGAGCCATGACCAGCCTTTCAAAAAAAAAAAAAAAAATCAAAGCATTACAATGGCTACAGATGTGAGTGCCATGGGGCAATAGTCATTTCGACAGGTTACCTTGGCGTTCTTGGGCACAGGGTCTATGGTGGTATGCTTGAAACATGAAGGTATTACAAAAAAACGGGGTAAGGGAGAGGTTGAAAATATCAGTGTAGACACTTGCCATGGTCAGAGCTAGTGATGTGACAAATTCTCTTAATGTTTAAACTACCGTTTTTTTTAATCGGTTTTCTGTTAAAATGATAAAAAATGTTAGAAAATTCCACATCAAATCCTTTTGCATGCTATGGCCACTAGGGGGCAATGAAGTTCCACCTCAGTCATATAGCAGGCGGCACCTGAAATCCACTTGAAGCAGGTGATATTATGTCCAGAAGACAACCGCTAATTCACGTTGACTCATGTTTCTTTCAATTGTTATGTGCATTAGCGACTCACAACAAAAATGTACCTAGCCAAATGATCACAGTTCTCCCTACATTCTCTTTTCCCTTTGTTGTGGCTCACTCAATTGATGCAACCGCACACCACACACACACGCTGCGCACCCAAGCTCACCGCTCCCCACACACACACAAAAAAACTCCCAATTAGGCCTAAAGACATGATTGCCTATAAAACATAACTAAATCACAAAAACTTTATAACGAATTCAAAAATGGACTGGTTGATTAAAGTAGGGAAATGTGTTCCTATTACAAGCTGCAGTTATAGAACAATAAAGAAGTCGTCTTTTTTCTAACTGCTACAGTGTGCCATTTAAAATGAGGTTACAACAGCTTACTGTTGGTCTCAACTCCAGTTGTAAAGGGAATAACACCCTGTTGAAATGGCAATAAACAGCGATATTGACGAGAAAGACGCATCCGTTTCAGCAGTGTGAGTCATGGCTCAAAATGGCGCTTGCTAAACTTCATTTTGCAAATTACCTCAACTCAAGTAGGCCATTGACAATGGCTGAATATCAACTGCAATACTTTCTGTAACCAATGTTTTTTCCCCAACTTAACGACAATGACTTGCGGAGCGCTTTATATCCGTGGCAAATAATATGAATGATTAATATCCACCTCCTACTAACATTAGAGCATTGTTGCGTTAGGTAGGCCTATTTGTAAAAAATAAAAATGTAATCCCTTTATGATGATCGGGACCTGTTAGTGGTAGTTGTGATAATTGCACAGATTTTATTTTGTGGAGACAAAAATATCAGGTTGGGATTTTTTCTTAATGTTAATGATTCAATTTTCTTTTAAATGTTAACATTCACACCCCTAGTCAGCGCACGGTCTGAGTACAGGTCCTGGTTATCCATCTGACCATGTGAATGTTAACCTATTTAAAAAAGGTCTCGCTCTCCATAGCTGACGTGTGTGAGATCAGTCATCCAGAGAGCTGGTGCTCTCATGCATGGATCAGTTTTGTTTGCCTCAAACCTCTCTCAGATGTGGAGGTTTAGGTGTTTATGAAAAGGTGGCCAGGAACTGCAGAAGGGGACAGACAGGGTGCCCTAATCTTCCTATAAAAAGAAGCCTTGACCACAGACTCTGAAGGGACAACTTATCGACTAAAAACACAGGCAGGCTTTTCAGCGCCACGGTTGTCAGGCACACACTCTGGATTTCTGAGTATCAATTCACATTTGGCAAATACAGTTTCCCAGAAAAAAAAAGAAAGTGAGATCCTGAATAAGTGGCAGTCAGTCCCAATTCACACTCAACAGCCACCACATTCTCCAAACCCCCACAAAACCACCACATTCTGTACTCCCCCCCCCACCACACACACACACACAAAGCAGTAACAAAGGATATCAAAGTGGCACCGTCACTCATGTCATTCCAGCACTATAGCTGGGAAAAGAGAAAAATCTGTCAAATAATTATAGCTTGTCCTACGATTTCACTCTGCTGTTGTCTTTTTTGTTCTTTCACATGCAAAAACAAAGTCCCCGGCATTCAGCTTGGAAACACCTGGCACAGGGCTTGTGAGACAACACTTCCAAAGCGCTCGACCAATTCATTTGCATAATAAAAAAAGCGTAATGGCAGCGATTACTAATTAAGACTCGAATTGCAATTTGCTCTCAGGAAAGAGGGAGGAAAAATGAGAGAGAGAGAGAGGTGACAAATGCATTTATTTACATTTTTCCCCAAGGACATACTGATTCATGCACATTCTAGGAAGGCAAAAAAAAAGTCCTAATGAGGTCCCTTGGGGTGTAGGGAGAGCCTTCTCTTTCTCTCCCCCTCGTTCTCTCCTTTCCCTCTGTGTTGGGGAACGTGTTCCATCCTCATTAGAGCAGAGGCAGGAAACGGGGCTGCAGACTCTGGGTTCGGCATATGTCACTGAGATGGAAGGACAAGTGGGGGGGGGGGGGGGGTTGACTTTAGCTAGCGTTAGTCGGCTGTACCTGCGCCAGAACTTAGATATTTATCCCCCTATAGCTAGTTCTCAATCTTTTTTTAAAACGCTTTAAAATGGTGAGCCAACATGTTTTTACCTCAAACTCATTCTCTCATGGCTTTATCATATGTCCCTCTGCAGCAGACATACGGTGAACAATACATTTTTCAAAATTATATCAAATCGCAATATCGAACCACAATACATACACTGAACAATATAAAATGCAACAATTTCAAAGGTTTTACAGTTCCTTATAAGGAAATCAATCAATTGAATTAAATGTCTTAGGCCCTAATCTATGGATTTCACAACTGGGAAACTGTTGGACAAAAATATATTTTTTTTAAAGGATAGGAAACATGTCAGTATCTCGTGACCACCATTTGCTTCTTGCATCTCGACACATCGAGTTGATAAGGCTGTTGATTGTGGCATGTGGTCCCTATCCATGGAACACCTAGGAACCTGGAACCCGTAGTCCTACACTGTCGATGCAGATCAACCCAAACATGCTCAAATGTGACATGGCTGGTGAATATGCAAGCCATGAAAGAACTGGGACATTTTTAGCTTCCAGGAATTGTGTACAGATCCTTGAGACATGGGGCCATTCATAATGCTGAAACATGAGGTGATGGCAGCGGATGAATGGCACAACAACGGGCCTCGGGATCTCATCACAGTATCTCTGTGCATTCAAATTGCCATCAATAACATGCAATTGTGTTCGTTGTTCATAGCTTATGCTATAACCTCACTGCCACTATGGAGCACTTGGTTTGCAACAATGACATCAGCAAACCGCTTGCCGATACGATGCCATACACGCCATCTGCACGGTACAGTTGAAACAGTGAAGAGCACACTTCTCCAGCGTGCCAGTGGTCATTGAAGTTGAGCATATGCCAACTGATGTCGGTTACGACGCTGAACTGCCATCAGGTCAAGACCCTGGTGAGGACGACGAGCACGCAGATGAGCTTCCCTGAGACAGTTTCTGACAGCAGAAATTATTTTTTTGGTGCAAACCCACAGTTTAATCAGCTGTCCGGGTGGCTGGTCTCAGATGATCCCGCAGGTGAAGAAGCCAGATGTGGAGGTCCTGGGCTGGCTTGGTTACACATGGTCAGCAGTTGTGAGGCCGGTTGGAAGTACTGCCAAATTCTTTAAAAACGCCACTGGAGGCAGCTTATGATAGAGAAATTAACATTAAATTCTGGCAACAGCTCTGGTGGACATTCCTGCAGTCAGCATGTCAATTGCAATCTCCCTCAAAGCTTGAGACATCTGTGGCATTGTGTTGTATGACAAAACTGCACATTTTAGAGTGGCCTTTCATTGTCCCCCGCACAAGATACACCTGTGTAATGATCATGCCGTTTAATCAGCTTCTTGATATGTCACACCTGTCAGGTGGAAGGATTATCTTGGCAGAGAAACGCTCACTAACAGGGATGTCAACAAATGTGTGCACAAAATGAGAGAAATACGTTTTTTTTTGTGTATATGGAACATTTCTGGGATCTTATATTTCAGCTAATGAAACATGGGACTTCCTATTAACATGTTGAGTTCATATTTTGTTCAGTATAGAGTCGCAACACAATATCGTATTTGCACCCAAGTATCATGATAATGTCGAATTATGAGGTCCATGGCAATTTTCAACCCAATCAACAACGGCAACAGCAAAGTTGTAGATTGTTTTAATGCAATTAAAATTATGTGTTTGCAGAACATATATCTGTGGTGGTTTCCGATGGCAAACCACCGTGAACCTCAAATGACGACCCCCGGTACACTATATCTATTGATCTGAAGATCACTGTTTCCCCCCCCCCCGGGCTTTTTATAGTTTACAGGACACCGTGTTTCTTAGCAACCGATAACATTACATAGTTGGTGTTTTTTCTTCCCCCAAGCCGGAGAAACAAAATGAATATGCGACTCCAGACAGTTTCCCCAGCCCAGACTTCATAAACAAACACGGCATAGTAATGCTGGAAGTGACAGGTCACTGCTCACATTTATTGATTCCCAGAGCGGCAGGCAGGCGTACGATGCAGCACACACCCAGACTGGCATCTTCCCACACACGCCCCACCATGTGGAGCAGAGTATCATCAGCCTCCTCTTCAGTTGTTTAAGGCGAGATTCTCCGTGCAACCCCCCCCCCCCCCAAGTGATTGACCTTTTCTATTGCACAGGTATATGCAGAGCAGCTTAGTATCCACTACAGGGAAAGGGCAACAGTGTTTGTAGAGCGATATTAAACCCCTATAGGGACCAGAGAGACAGCGTTTCCCTCGCTCTCCCTCTATCGGCAATCTGCAATTCTCTACGAGAAAAATTGCTCGGGGAGAAGAAACTAATTAGAAGCACATGGGAGAGATCGGTAGCAATTAGAGGGGAGCTCGTCAGCTGTGAACCCCTACCTGCAACAGTGGCTCTGCGCTGCACAGGAGCACAGATGACAGGGTGAGTGTTCTGCACAATTGCCGCTCTGTCTGCCCCGCCACCCCTCTCCCCCTCTCTATTGGTGTGAAAAATATGCAGGAATAGGGGCTGCCGCAGAAAATATCTGTGGGGGGCCTGGGAAAGAGCAGGGTTTCGCCAGGCATATATTCTAATTAGGTCAACCCTCATCCTAATGGTCGACCTCTACCTTGATTTGACAGAGCCTGGTGCTGGTGGACCCCCCACCTGGATGGCAGACTGCAGGGAGGGAGGGAACATTGGAGAGAAAGGTATCATTGAAGCCCAGGCGAAGGACAGACCAGACGGCAACCCTGAACACTCAGTTCTTTTATGTTATCGTTTGTACTCGCTTTCAGGGAACTAAACGTAATAGAAATACCTAACACTGTCCAAGAGATGCACTCATTCTGTGGAGAATGATATAAACCCCCAGCCAGCCATCCTGGGTTATTCCTTAATATTGTGTAAATTTAATTGGCTCCGTGACCCCTTTTCTGATGATGGATGACTCAGGATTCAGAGCGCATTCATACGACGTAAAAGACTGATGGGGGTGAGGGTGTAATGGTTTTAAAGCCAGCAGTTGGGTCACTGTATAGGAGAATAGATAAAACTGCTGTCTGCCTGCCTCAAAAGGAAAAACTCCAACAAATCTTGTGTCAGGTATTTCACATTGGGACAACAAAGTTCTGATGGAAGCCACATGAAAAGCGTGAAGGTAAAACAGGGATATGTGGCTTTAACTTTTAAACAAGGTGTTGAGGAATCAGGATTCTGCCGTTCACAATTCCACAGCAAAAATAGAGGAAGAGAGAGGAGCAAGCGAGAGTGACAGAGTAGAGATCAACAACAAAAAATTGTCAGCAATGGGCCTCCCGAGTGGCAGTGGTCTAAGGCTCTGTCACTAGAGATCCTGGTTCGAGTCCAGGCTCTGTTGGAGCCAGCAGTGACCGGGCTACCCATGGTGCAGCGCAGTTGATGAAACCAATGTTGCCTTCAAGGATTTTCCTCTATTCAAAATTGGCAATGTAATACTGACAAAGTCAAAAAAAGATATTATTAGAACAGCCTAATTAACAAGTAACTCCTATGCGGTCAAGATTTCCTCTGAACACTTCCGATTTTTACCTTAGACAAACATCATAGTTACCTACCTCGTCCACCTTAGCCAATTGATCCCTGGTTCATTGAAAGGGGGAATTATTTTACAAAGACATCAGAAGTATTTAGTTGTAATTGTAATGTTGCAGAGTGGCCAACTATCCTCCAGGAGAGATACTGGATGTGCATTTTTTTTTTCTTGAGCTTTTGGACAAAAAAAAGTTCATGTCAAGCCCTGAGAGATCACATGGAGCCTGAAAGATTCTCATGTTTCAGACAATTTTCAGAGCACATTTCTTTCACAGATTTTATTTGCCCCATTCATATTTGTTATGGAATTAATACTTTTTTAAATCTTTTCTTGTTGCACACGTCATTCATTGCATGTTTTCCGTCAATCAGATTTGTTCCAAAACAGTCTTAAAATGTGAATGTTGAAAGGCGATTTATCGAAAAGATATCCCTCAGCTCTCTGCAATGTACCAGTTCCCCTAGGATCGAACAACTAGGAAGAGAAGCAATGCCAAACAAATTTACATTTATATTTCAGTCATTTAGCAGAAGCTCTTATCCAGAGCAACTTACAATTAGCAGATTTGTTTTAAGATAGCTAGGCGGGACAACCACATATCACAGGCATAGAAAGTAATAATGTAGCCATCAGTAGAGTGAGAGCTAGAAGAGGGGGATCGGGTGGGGGTCAAGTGCCAGTGCTGGTTAAGTGGGGGGGTTCAGATGTTTTTGGAAGATGGGCAGGGACTCTGCTGTCCTAGCTTTAAGGGGGAAGTTGGTTCCACCATTTCTCTGCCCTGGCACACCAGAACTTGGCCGTACCTTTTCATAAACCATATCAATGACGAGAAGGGACACAAATTAATAAACTACTCCCTTTGGATGATTAATGAATGACCACAAATGACCAAATATGAATCCATTAGCCAGTCAGTCACACAATGATGATAGGCTAGAGCTCAAAGGTTAGAAAGCCCCCTATTCATCCCTCCTCCCTGTCCTACAGTCTTCACAAAGGAGTGGTCATATTTCTAGAACCTAGACCCCTGTCACCATTCTCATCGCGATGAATTCAAATTGACCAGCAGCACCCTTGTGACTGACAGACAGCATCAAATGGACCAAAGGGCAGCCACCAAGCACATAACTATTGACTAGCAGCATACCGCATGTGTCTCAGAATTATATATATATATATAAAATAAAATATATATATTTTTTTTATCCATTCATCCCCACAAAACCTGTTGGCCTCGCTGTTCCAGTAATACCACTTATTCACGCATTTCAAAACAGGTTTAGGGTAGAGGTCGACCGATTAATCAGAAAGGCCGATTAATTAGGGCCGAGTTATAACCTGTATTTTTTTACACCTTTATTTAACTAGGCAAGTTAGTTAAGAACACATTCTTATTTTCAATGACGGCCTAGGAACAGTGGGTTAACCGCCTTGTTCAGGGGCAGAACGACAGATTTTTACCTTGTCAGCTCAGGGATTCAATCTTCCAACCTTACGGTTAACTAGTCCAACGCTCTAACCACCTGCTTCTCATTGCACTCCACAAGGAGCCTGCCTGTTACACGAATGCAGTAAGCCAAGGTAAGTTGCTAGCTAGCATTAAACTTATCTTATAAAAAACAAATAAATCACAATCACTAGTTAACTACACATGGTTGATGATATTACTAGTTTATCATCTCGTGTCCTGCGTTGCATATAATCGATGCAGTGCGTATTCGCGAAAAAGGACTGTCCTTGCTCCAATGTGTACCTAACCATAAACATCAATGCCTTTCTTAAAATAAATACACAAGTATATATTTTTTAAACCTGTATATTTGGCTAAAATAAATCCAGGTTAGCAGGCAATATTAACCAGGCGAAATTGTGTCACTTCTCTTGCGTTCATTGCATGCAGAGTCAGGGCATATGCAACAGTTTGGGCCGCCTGGCTCGTTGTAAACTAATTTGACAGAATTTTACATAATTATGACATAACATTGAAGGTTGTGCAATGTAACAGGAATATTTAGACTGATGGATGCCACCCGTTAGATAAAATACGGAACGGTTCCATATTTCACTGAAATAAACGTTTTGTTTTCCAGATGATAGTTTCTGGATTCGACCATAATAATGACCTAAGGCTCGTATTTCTGTGTGTTATGTTATAATTAAGTCTATAATTTGATAGAGGAGTCTGACTGAGCGACGGTAGGCAGCAGCAGGCTCGTACGCATTCATTCAAACTGCACTTTCGTGCATTTTGCCAGCAGCTCTTCGCAATGCTTCAAGCATTGCGCTGTTTATGATTTCAAGCCCATCAACTCCTGAGATTAGGCTGGTGTAACCGATGTGAAATAGCTAGCTAGTTAGTGGGGTGCGCGCTAATAGCGTTTCAAACGTCACTCGCTCTGAGACTTGGAGTAGTTATTCCCCTTTCTCTGCATGGGTTAGGCTGCTTCAAGGGTGACTGTTGTCGATGTGTTCCTGGTTCGAGCCCAGGTAGGGGCGAGGAGAGGGACGGAAGCTATACTGTTACACTGGCAATTGTGGTCTGAGTCTTCTTTGCATTCACATTGCTATGTTTAGAAAGGAACCAACAAAACATTTCTAACATTCAATCAAAGTACTCTTGGTTTTTAACAAAGTGCAGGACAAGCCATTCCATCAGAATTTGTTGTAAGACAGCTAGATATAGCTACTTTCATTTTGGAAGCTAATAGATTGTCATATTTTAAATAAATGCATTGTAATCAGAAGATACCATTAATATTTAGATGTCAGTAGTAACAAAAAAAAAAAAAAAACTGCAGATTAAATAATGCTGTAATCGAAAGTTGCACTACTAATGCAGGCTACTGCTCCTTTAAGACGTAGAATTGATTTTATACCCTGTTGTGGCATCTTCTCACAATATTCAAATCCTAGGGCTGGGCGGTATACCGTAATTTACAATACCAGTATTGATGCACACACCAGTTTGGGTTTTTAACTTTACCTTCTATAGTGGTACTTCAATGTTTGATTTGTTAAATGTGAAACGCAACTCCGGCGCATATGTCAGTTTTTATAGGTTACTCATTTGTGTCGAGTCATCTCTCTCCCTCTCCTGCATGCTGCTAACCACACCAAGCTCTGCCCCTCACTCAAGGACAGAGCAGTTGCTCGACCATGGAGTCCAGAGCACTTTCTTGCCGTCAACTCCACATAGTCAGATGGGTGCGACAATGTTAGCGGCATGCTGTTTTCCACAAGCATTCTATAATTACACAAAGTATCTCACTGTCTGCAAAAGACTGTTTGCTCGTTTGTCTTTTCTTAGCAAGGTGTTGCTAAAATAATTTGTGTTAGCCACTAATGCTAAATCGTTAGTTAGCTAGCTAGCTTGCTAAAAGCACTAAAAGTGCAAAATGTAGCAAGTTAGCTAATACTGCCTGGTACCGGTGCTGGTATAGGCCTCGATAAGCATGTTTGTCCAACAGTATCTTATCAGAGAGGAATAGGTGAAGCATGAATATGTTAGCTAGCTAGCTACATGAAGTATGAAAACATGTAGCTAGATTAGTCATTCACAATGTGGTCAATAAAAATGCAGGCTGTATCAAAAAAAAAAATCACGATACAGTATGGTAAACATTAGGACCGGGGCGATAGCAGTGTCGCCCCGGTACCATGGCTAGGAAACAAAACGGATTTAACTTCTATACGAAAACAGCTCTAATGTCAGAAAAAAACATGCTTTCATCCAGAGTCACATGTATTTATTTTCCAAGCTATAACAAAGTATTTTACATACAGCAGGTTTTTAAAAGGACCTAAGAGTTGTCTGCTTCGCAATTTCATTTTTGCCATGAAAAAAAATATGGTATATACACTGGTATTGTTGCAGCCCTACTAAACATCGTGTGTGTGTGTGTGTGTGTGTGTATTTTAAGTGGGGCAACGATACATTATTGCTGTGTTTGCAAACGCGAGCCGTGCAAAGCCCAGCAGTTACTCAGGTGAGAGCTTCCTGGGCCTAATGAAGACTGACATTTGTTTCTGTTTCTCCTTCCCCGGGAGCCCATATATATGGCACTATTCCCTATGGCACTCTATTCCCTATGTAGTGCACTACTTTTGACCAGGCACCATAGGGGTCTTGTCAAATCTAATGCACTTAATAGGGAGCCATTTGGGAAGCGAGCAACCCATGCATCACATCAGCTCCATTAATATCTTCCAGAGATACAGATCGGGGGGGGGGGGGAGACCATTGCCAAACAATACTGAGGCTGAGATTAGCTGTAATGCGATTAGACAGTCTGACAAACCTGGACTTGAGAACATTACAGTCGGGGACGTAGCCTATCTGGAGAGAGAAACGAAAGATGAGACCGAGGCATGATACTAGACGGGTGGTTCTTTATTCAGCGTTTTTTTTTGTTTTTTTTTACCCTGACAGATAATCGTGTCTCTCTAGGAGCTAAGGCAAGGCAAAGTCTGGACCTCATGGCACACAGCAGTGGCTGCTCAGTGCTGGGAAGTCACTTCAGTTGCAACCATAGGACCGACCAACGATAGCACTTGTGTGAACGCCTTGTCTCAGCGGAGTATCTTGCAAATTGGCTTAATGTCCTTAAGTAAATGGGTGTCCTGATGCATTAGTGTATGTCCTAACCCTCAGACACAGGCAGAACCAGTTCAGGGCAATTCAACAGTATAACAGTGACAGTCAGTTTGTTCACTTTCAAATGTATGTAAAACAAAAACCAATGATTGCAAAGTTAAACAAGCCACATAACTATTCACAAGGACTACTTTTAACAATTTCCACAGACATTATTACAAAACACATTTACTTCAAGAACAGTGCAGATTTGGGTGTGAACATTTAAACATAGAAATAAATCCCTAAACATTAACGATCCCAAACCAAAAAGATAGATTTGCGATAACTGCACTGTGAAGAAAAACTACCACAAACAGACCAATGACTATTACCAAAAATAGTGTTATGATATTGTCCATATCACCCAGCCCTATCAAACTTTACAATCAAATAAACAGCTGATGAATCTATTAGCCTTATAGAGCACATATTGCAAACAATTAATTTGAACTAAAAACACGTTTTGAAATGTCTGTGTATCCTTGAAAATCGCTAATCAATAGCCCTAACCAAAAACAGACCATGTTTTTTCTGCAAACCGGCACACCATATTCTCTTTATTGTGACACACAAAGTGAGAGGGTTTATGGTAGGGGAAACAGTGTTGCAATAGTCTGTGACAAGCGAACCTGGGAGCTTTGTGTTCACATTGCCCTAAAAAGGCAACCGGACCATGTAATTCAAGCGAACCAAACTCAGACCCTCTCGTTTGGTTTGGGGGCTCTTTTGAGGGGTCTGAAATCCTTTGGCGTTCACAAACCACAAAACATTTTGCCAACCACACTGAGTTCACATACCTAATGCAACAATGCTGTAACGTTACGAAGAGATACGCATTTTTCTAATTATTTACCACAGATATAAAGCACTACGCACATCATCGTCATTAACAGGTTGAAAAATGGCCCGAGTGAGAGCAGCAAAGTCCTGTATGACAATACTTTAATAAGTCAAATGAGAAGGTGATTAAATGCTAACTTTGCGAGGTGTAAAAGAGCTAGTGGCAACAGTGCAATAAGGGACAGAGTGAGAGTCACAGCGCTGATTACAAAAATGATTGCAGTTGATATACTGCAATTGTCAATGGTAGAGGATGTCGGCGTCAATAGAATATCTAAAACCAGAAGACTACAAGATGCCATGTCCAAAAAAAAAACATGACAGCCCCGATGAAGCAATTGTGCAATGATTGCTTGGCAAGTGCAAAGCCCGAGCTCTCAAACACCATACGTAGCTTGAACAGATTGTTGGACGTCTATGAACACGTTTGTCACAAATCATTGCAATGAGCCATCACATCGATGAGAAGTGGGACATGAAGTACGTACTGAGAACATGGAGGCACACAACAGAACATAAAACAGCACCAATACCATCGTTGCTGAGTGGGGGATAGCAGTAAGGTAAGTGCAGTTACCACAGTCAAAGTCAAAAGTGGCTGTGTATTCATTAATTTAAGGTTAGGCATAAGGTTAGCATTGTGGTTAAGGTTAGGATTAAAGACAAGGTTTGGTTTAAAATCACATAAGAGAAATAGGCAGGGTTTATGACATTGTTGCTGTGGTACCTAGTGGGACCAGTATGTAGGTGCCAGGACTGGGGCAGATTGAACTGCATTGCCCCCTAGCGGTCATATGCAGAACCACATTGAATTCATGTCTTTAAAAAAAAAGAAGTTTAAACGATAAAAAGGCTGTTTAAATGTTGATACGTTTAAATTTGTCACATCCCTAGGGCAGATGGAAAGTTTGGTAAAATAATTAAGTTTTGTGCTTTTGGTGCCGTAATTCGGTTACCAAACTTTGCATAGGCACAGTTCAAGTAAATGTGTTTTTGTCATTCACTGTTACAGTGGAATTGCCCTTCAGCAGTTTGACAGTCAGTGGAGCTACCCTGACAAACCCCACATGTAGCTATTATGAACCACTCAAAGGCAGACAGGTGTCTTAACATTGAGGTGCCGCTGGGCAACCCTAAAGAAAACTAGCCAATAATGTGGTTTTGAAATGTGCAGTAGTTGCAGGGCTGGGAGGAGAGGAAGATCTTCCCCCAGGTGATGAACTATTTATTGCTTTGGAGGATGTACTGTTATCTATCTTGTGGGATATCAGTCAGTGAGGCACAATAGAGAAACCATTTTCTTGGCCATTACACCTCACCTCTTCCTTCACCATGTGAATTTCCACCACAATCTTTTAATAAAAGATGAAAACTGGGTAGAAGGTAGACTACATACAAATTTGTGTGTAGACCTGTGACCCAGGAAATAACCTGTCTTGCTGTCAATCTATGAGCAACTTCTGTTCATGGTAGCCTTATAAGGCATCTAAAATAAATGTAAAAAGACAAATACCATAGATTTGGCCTAAATATAGAACAAACCATTGAGCAGATAGTCCAACTAATGTTAATGTGTGGACATTGGAAATGTAATGTATCCTGTTCCAAGAGGGGAAATCCTACAATTGCAAAAGTACTTAAATTACTCAGCGATGGATCATAAATTTGGTAAACAATCCTATAAAATCACAAGTTTGCAGGCATATGTCCATGCAAATATCAAACTAGGAAGATGTCAATGATTATCGATGCCTGTGATTATGAACTCCTCTCCTGCCAAGGTATGATTAGGTCATATTTATTTTCCCATTGTAGAATTATCAAGTACCCTACATTGGTGAATCACCTACAATGCAATAGTGATACAAAAAAATACTATGCTTGATTGTTTTGAAACGGGTGTTTAGTGCTAGGCTGGTACACAACTCCGAATGCCCACCAGTAGCTATTTACGGGAGACGTTTCAACATGCGAGTCAGCCAGAAGTAGGCCTAAATATCTCCATTCTATTTCCAAAGTTGGAGGAACACCACAGACGATAAACGTCATTGTCACCTTACTGTAGTGACAACGAGGTAACTAACTACTGCACATGGATATTGTAGCCAGATAGGTTTAGTTCGGCTAGCACTGCAAGCTCTCCAAACATGAAAGTTACCTTTCATCGCATTACAAAATCCAACATCACCGGTAACTTACGTAGTTAAGGTTACTTTCAAACAGCAATAACTTGTTCCATATGAACTGACGTCAGTTACCGGTTATCAACTCGACCAGGTCACATAACTACCTCGACTGTCTTACTAATAGAGCATAACGTTATATTATTACACGTAACTCGCTAACTAACTTGTAGCTCGGACTTTGTGCATTGACACTAGCTACGAACGAAGCTAATTGGTGGCTAGCAAGTAATGGCAGGCCTCACATGGTAACGTTAGCATATACTCGCTAACAATACACTTCTGTAAAAAAAAAAAGACCTAACCAACCGACTCAGTTACAAATGTTAGTAACCAGTTTTTGGTATATATTTTTTTTAAAGGACGACTAGCTAGTTTGCTAGTTCTGTCAGCACGACACGTCAGGAATAGTCCCTTGTTTTTATGCGACTGGTTAGCTAGCTAGCTACTTTCAGTTAGGCCAAAGCTTCGTCAACACATTGCCTTCCTCGCCATTGGACGCCGTTTAGTTAGCAAGCTTACTTAGCTGCGCAAATTATGTTCATAACAAAATATCATGTTACATATCATAAACCATTAAAATTGTCCTTACCGGCTGCGATAACTTTTGAGTTATTGTTCAGCGGTGTGTATATTTTTCTATTTCCAGTCAGAATCGGCAACATGAGAGCTTGGCGAGGGGGAGGCAGCGCGTCTGCAACGGTCTGACAGATCGGTGGAAGGCAGAGTGGAGCCAATGAGTGACATCGGCGGGTGCGTCCGTACATTCACTATCTACTTCTATTTCAGAGCACTGTCGTGTCTGCCAAAGCATTGACCTAACTGATGAATTTACGACGCGCAACACCCGTTGAATATGATATGACCGGTGTCAGTAAACGTTGGCAAAAACAAAAAAACGTTATTAAAATTGCTACCAGCAGTTTAGTTAATCACAAACGCTCAAGAAAACAGTCTGGTAACTAGCTTTGCTAGGGCGAGTAAAATGGTCAGAGTGAGGTGTTCTCTCATTAATGTCTGTAAGTCGTTAGCCAACTTTAACCAGTTATCTTGACTGCTGATGTGAGGTCGGAAGGCTCATATCAACCCAAATCGTCGGCCAGAGCTTCCAGCGGCGCTCTAAACGCTTTCATAGCAAAACGCTCTGAATTTAGGAACATAATCTGACAAAGCTTTGACTTTACTAACGACCGAGAACTCACTCTGACATACTTGAGGCAATTCACAAACGCACCCCGAGTCCTGTCCAATCACTTACCTACTAGCTGTGAGAAGTCAATTATTGTACACTTTTTTTGTTGTTGAAAAAGTTGCTCTCTGACTGAGACGGGGGCGAACCCCTCTTTAAACTTCTAGAGTACCACAGTATGAGTCGCAATACCCATAAAACCGAGGAGTCAAACAGGGAAATGGTTCCTATCTATCGTTTTTCCACCATTCATTTTTCCCAATGTATTTTAGAAACAAGTAAAATAAGAGCAGGGTTTCGTGTAGGCGTACCCTGGCGTCACGTTTTGATAGCCGTGTAGGACAAGGTGACTTTTATCAATATATTCGCTTGTATTTACTCCCCAAAAATGAAATGCTAATGTAGCTATCATAAAGATCAACAAATGCCATGTTGATCTGGATGAGACTGCCGAATCGAGGCACAAGTAAGAATGTATTTATATTTATTTAACTAGGCAAGTCAGTTAAGAACAAATTCTTATTTACAATGACAGACTGGCAAAAGGCCTCCTGCGGAGACTGGCCTGGGATTTAACAAAAACTATATAAATATAAGACAAAACACACACCACAACGAGACAACACAACACTATATAAAGAGAGACCTAAGACAACAACATAGCAAGGCAGCAACACATGACAACACAGCATGGTAGTAACACAACAACAACATGGTAGCAACAGAACATGGTACAAACATAATTGGGCACAGACAACAGCACAAAGGGCAAGAAGGTAGAGACAACAATACATCACACAAAGCAGCCACAACTGTCAGTAAGAGTGTCCATGATTGAGTCTGAATGAAGAGATTGAGAAAAAACTGTCCAGTTTGAGTGTTTGTTGCAGCTTGTTCCAGTCTCTAGCTGCAGCAAACTGAAAAGAGGAGCGACCCAGGGATGTGTGTGCTTTGGGGTCCTTCAACAGAATATGACTGGCAGAATGGGTGTTGTATGTGGAGGATGAGGGCTGCAGTAGATATCTCAGATAGAGGGGGGTGAGGCCGAAGAGGGTTGTATAAATAAGCATCAACCAGTGGGTCTTTAGACGGGTATACTGAGATTACCAGTTTATAGAGGAGTATAGAGTTTTTTATTTTACCTTTATTTAACTAGGCAAGTCAGTTAAGAACAAATTCTTATTTTCAATGACGGCCAAGGAACAGTGGGTTAACTGCCTGTTCAGGGGCAGAACGACAGATTTGTACCTTGTCAGCTCGGGCGTTTGAACTTGCAACCTTCCGGTTATTAGTCCAACGCTCTAACCACTAGGCTACCCTGCCGCCCCAGCAGTGTTGTGTCCTATAAGGAGCATTGGTGGCAAATCTGATGGCTGAATGGTAAAGAATCTCTTAGCCGCTCGAAAGCACCCTTACCTGCCGATCTATAAATTATGTCTGCGTAATCTAGCATGGGTCGGATGGTCATCTGAATCAGGGTCAGGGTTACTTTGGCAGCTGGAGTGAAAGAGGGGTGATTACGATAGAGGAAATCAAGTCGAGATTTAACTTTTGCAGCTTTGATATGTGCTTACAGAACGACGTGCATCATCTAGCCATACTCAGCAAACTGGATACAGTCTATCACAGTGCCATCCGTTTTGTTACCAAATCACCTTATACCACCCACCACTGCGACCTGTATGCTCTAGTCAGCTGGCCCTCGCTACATATTCGTCGCCAGACCCACTGGCTCCAGGTCATCTATAAGTCTATGCTAGATAAAGCTCCGCCTTATCTCAGTTCACTGGTCACGATAACAACACCCACCCAGAGCACACGTTCCAGCAGGTATATCTCACTGATCATCCCCAAAGCCAACACCTCATTTGGCCGCCTTTCCTTCCAGTTCTCTGCTGCCAGTGACTGGAACGAATTGCAAAAATCGCTGAAGTTGGAGACTTTTATTTCCCTCACCAACTTTAAACATCAACTAGCTGAGCAGCTAACCGATCACTGCAGCTTTACATAGTCCATCTGTAAATAGCCCACCCAATCTATCTACCTCATCCCCATACAATTTTTATTTTATTTACTTTTCTGCTCTTTTGCACACCAGTATCTCTACTTGTACATCATTGTCTGCTCATTTATCACTCCAGTGTTAATTTGCTAAATTGTAACTATTCGCTCCTATGGCCTATTTATTGCCTACCTCCTCATGCCTTTTGCACACACTGTATATAGACTTTGTTTTTTCTACTGTGTCATTGATTTGTTTATTGTGTTATTAGCTTGTTTATTGTTTACTCCATGTGTAACTCTGTGTTGTTGTCTGTGTCACACTGCTTTGCTTTATCTTGGCCAGGTCGCAGTTGCAAATGAGAACTTGTTCTCAACTAGCCTACCTGGTTAAATAAAGGTGAAATAAAAAATACTCCCAAGTACTTGTATGAGGTGACTACCTCAAGCTCTAAACCCTCAGAGGTAGTAATAACACCTGTGGGAGGAGGGGCATTCTTCTTACCAAACCACATGACCTTTGTTTTGGAGAAAGCTTGTTGGACACTAAGAAAGCTTTGTTGTAGAGCATTTAACACAAAATCCGGGGAGGGACCAGCTGAGTATAAGACTGTACCATCTGCATATAAATGGATGTAAGAGCTTCCTACTGCATGAGTTATGTTGTTGATGTAAATTGAGAAGAGCGTGGGGCCTAGGATCGTGCCTTGGGGTACTCCCTTGGTGACAGGCAGTGGCTGAGACAGCAGATTTTCAAACTTTATACAGAGAGGTTGTTAGCAAACCAGCCCAGAGACACCAATACTCCTTAGCCGGCCCACAAGAATGGAAGGGTCTACCACATCAAAAGCTTTGGCCAAGTCAATAAAAATAGCAGCACAATATTGCTTAGTATCAAGGGCAATTGTGACATCATTGAGGACCTTTAGGTTGCAGTGACACATCCATAACCTGAGTGGAAACCAGATTGCATATCAGAGAGAATACTATTGACATCAAGAAAGCCAGTCAGTTGATTATTGACAAGTTTTTCCAACATTTTTGATAAACAGGGCACAATAGAAATAGGACTATAACAGTTAGGATCAGCTTGATCTCCCCTTTAAATAAAGGACGAAACGTGGTTGCCTTCAAAGCAATGGAAACCTCCCCAGATAGGAGAGACGGGTTAAAAAGGTTGGAGATAGGCTTGGCGATGATAGGGGCAGCAACCTTAAAGAAGAAAGAGTCTAAACCATCTGACCCAGATGTTTTTTTGGGGTCAAGTTTAAGGAGCTCCTTTAGCACCTCAAACTCAGGGACTGCCTGCAGGAGGGAGAAACTTTGTAGCGGGGCAGGGGAAAAAGAGGGAGAAGCATCCGGGATAGTCGCATTAGAAGGGGTAGGAGATGAGGAAATGTTGGACGGGCAAGGAGGGATGGCTGAGTCAAAATAGGAATCCTAACTTAATGAAGTGGTTATTAAAGAGCTCAGTCATTTGCTTCTTGTCAGTAACAACTACATCAACATTAAGGGACATGGGCAGCTGCGAGGAGGAGAGTTTATTCTCCAGGTCTTTAACCATTTTCCAAAACTTCTTGGGGTTAGACCCACAGAGAGAACTGCTCCTTAAAGTAACTAACTTTGGCCTTCCGTGTAGCCTGAGTGCACTTATTTCTCATTTGCCTGAACGATACCCAGTCAGCATGAGTATGCGTGTGCCGAGCCTTTCGCCAAATGCGATTCTTGTGGTGGAGTAACTCTGCAAGATCACGGTGGAACCAGGGGCTGAACCTGTGTTTAATTCTCATTTTCTTTTTGGGGGTGTGTTTGTTAACAATACCACAGAACATTTTTTTTAAAGAAGGTCCAAGCATCTTGGACAGAGGGGATCAAGCTGATTCTATACCATTTTACAGAGGCCAGTTCATGAAGGAAGGCTTGCTCATTAAAGTTTTTTAGCAAGCATCTACAACAAATCAGGACAGGTCGTTGCACTGAGCAGCCAATACGAACACAGGCTGTAAAACAGTGATCACAAAGGTCATTACAGAAAACGCCAGACTTGGTGGAGACAACCGAGCACTGAAGGTGATCCTTGGTAAAATTGCCACTCCCCCACCTTTGGAAGATCTGTCTTGCCGAAAAAGGTTATAACATGAAAGGTTAACATCGGTATTCAAAACACTCTTCCTTAACCACATCTCAGTAATGACCAACACATCTGGATTGGAGCTGTGAACCCACACTTTCAATTGATACATTTTAGGTAATAAGCTTCTTGTGTTAATGTGCAGAAAACCCAGGCTTTTACGAGAGCAGAAATCAGTGGGGCAGATTTCCGAACACAAGTCAGAATTAGGGCTAGCAACAGTAGATGGGCCAGGGTGTACATGCATATTTCCAGGTATCATCAACAGTAATAGAATCAAGGCATGGCATCTGACAGGGAGAGCTCTGCAGTGCTGATTTACGACATCTGAATGTGCATCAGATGGCAAAATGATCATATTGTACAGCAATTTCATCACGTAACATGAATACAAAGTCGGCGAGAAGTGGTTAGAATAGGATGGGAGGCCAAAAGTCTGTGTAACCAATAGAGAGTCAGAGTCCCAAGTGTGGGAACAAACAAATATAGTCTGTCCCAAAGTTTGTAGTCAACAAAGTATGCAGGAGTCATGAGACATAATAGCAAAATGCACAAGAAAAACAAACATATATAATGACTTGGGGCCATTGTAAGTTCAGAGTCAATCGCCTCAACAGTGCATGAGTGCTCGAGGTGAGTAGAAAACTCGGTAGAGAGGCGTGAGTGTGGTGGGTGTACCTGTACCAGACAGGGGGCGACAGACCAGGGCAGACTGTGAACAGATCGCCAGGTGGAATCCAAGCAGCAGGCAACGGGAGAAGGTGTCACACCCACATGGGAGAGGCTTTTATTTCTGGAGGAAGACTCCTTCTAGAAAATTCCAGTGAATGGTCTTTGAACAGCAGCAGGGGGCTTCAGAGGATGCTTTCAAGACTCCTGCCACTTGTTTGGCCCAAAGGCCTCGACACCTTTTACTTCACCCCTTAGTGCTAATTGAATTTGAATCTGGTCTGTCCTTGCATGCCTGGGAGCCTAGACTCAGCATTCAGTCCCCATAAAATAAAATATATCATTGTAATGTACTTTAATTTTTATTATTGGCTTTCAAAAACAGCGTCAGACCAAACACTACTCACTCAGTTCCAGGTTGGATGATATCCTCAGGTCTCTGCTGTTTGTTTGCTGGAGCACCCTCCGTATAGCTTGGAAAAATACAACTTTGGAAGCAGTAATCTCTCCGGTTAATTTTGGTCAAAATTGGGTTGTTGGTTTGGAGTTTTTATCTGGAGTGAAGGCCATGCTGGGTACCTGCCGAAAAATCTAAGAGTATCTAACTCCAAATCTATCCTTTTGTAAAAAAAAACATCTCTCTCTGAGTGGGGTGTGTCCCCACAAGGACAATAATCTCTGGATTAACTATCTAATGTTAGCTAAATGTAGTAATGAGTAAATTGGCTACATTTCATTAAATTGACAATTATGTGAACTGTCTTTAGCAGTTTCCATTCAGCTATGGGTGCCTCCATCCAGCAAAACTACATTTCCCCTACACTTCCTGAGTTACACTTACACACTGGTTTTCGGAGCATGCTAGATAGGTAATTAGCACAGGCCTCTTATCTTCCTTCTGTTTTCAGGAAACAAGCGCTGTAACATTGAGATATGGCCGTGTAGGAACACTAACCCTATCAAGGTGTGTATCAATTTAACCATTTTGTTTTTTGAAAATTATTTCTCGCTAATATGAAAGATAAGGTCCTTATGTTTCCAAAAATGTAACGCAAGTGATGCATGTAATGTTCAGATCGAGCGTCGGGAATCTTAACAAAACTCCCTCTTACAGAAGACACCTTCGTCAATTGACTCTTATGTGTACTGTAATGGAACTGATCATCATGATCAAGGGCTAATGTTTTGCATACACATAATGAAAAGTAGAAAGCAGTATTTTGACAGGATAGGCAGGTACTTTTTCCGTACTGTAATGTCACATTCTCATAAATGTTTATCACCATCTTCATTTTCCTTCCTTTGCAACAACCTCTGGATATGGTGCTATTTCAAATTTGACAACTTTTGAAAAACTTTCTAAGATCCTCTAGCCAGGGCTGTCTTCAGGGCTACAGAAAATCCAGATTTCCCTGGGGTTGAAGGTCGTGAGGGAAGTCTGCCCAGGGACACCGTATGCTATAGGGGGGTTTCTCGTTTGGGGAAAAGACTGTCCTCTCCACTGAGGTATAATAAGAATCCTAAGGATCCTCAAGAATCATAAGGTCCTCTCTCTTCTGGGCCCGGACACCGATAAGTGGTTGGGTTGTCGAGGACTGTGTAAATTCGTTAAGTAGGCAAAGGGAAGAGTGTCCTCCCTCCTCGATAGCCACCTTTCATCAAAGATACTCAAGTGTGTCCTTTTTAATTTTTCTTTATTTCACCTTTATTTAACCAGGTAGGCAAGTTGAGAACAAGTTCTCATTTGCAATTGCGACCTGGCCAAGATAAAGCAAAGCAGTTCGACACATAAAACAACACAGAGTTACACATGGAATAAACAAACATACAATCAATAATACTGTAGAAAAATCTATATACAGCATGTGCAAATGAGGTAGGGTAAGAGAGGTAAGGCAATAAATAGGCCATGGTGGTGAAGTAATTATAATATAGCAATTAAATACTAGTAGATGGTAGAATGTGCAGAAGATGAATGTACAAGTAGAGATACTGGGGTGCAAATTAGCAATATAAATACAGTATGGGGATAAGGTAGAGTGGATGGGCTATTTAAAGAAGCGCTATGTACAGGTGCAGTGATCTGTGAGCTGCTCTAACTGTTGCTTAAAGCTAGTGAGGGAGGCAAGAGTCTCCAGCTTTAGTGATTTTTGCAGTTTGTTCCAGTCATTGGCAGCAGAGAACTGGAAGGAGAGGCGGCCAAAGGAAGAATTGGCTTTGGGGGTGACCAGTGAGATATACCTGCTGGAGTGCGTGCTACGGATGGGTGCTGCTATGGTGACCAGTGAGCTGAGATAAGGCGGGGCTTTACCTAGCAGAGACTTGTAGATGACCTGGAGCCAGTGGGTTTGGCGACGAGTATGAAGCGGAGGCCAGCCAACGAGAGTGTACAGGTCGCAGTGGTGGGTAGTATATGGGGCTTTGGTGACAAAACGGATGGCACTGTGATAGACTGCATCCAGTTTGTTGAGTAGAGTGTTGGAGGCTATTTTGTAAATTACATCGCCGAAGTCAAGGATCGATAGGATGGTCAGTTTTACGAGGGTATGTTTGGCAGCATGAGTGAAGGATGCTTTGTTGCGAAATAGGAAGCCGATTCTAGGTTTAATTTTGGATTGGAGATGTTTAATGTGAGTCTGGAAGGACAGTTTACAGTCTAACCAGACACCTAGGTATTTGTAGTTGTCCACATATTCTAAGTCAGAACCGTCCAGAGTAGTGATGCTGGACAGGCGGGCAGGTGCGGGCAGCGATCGGTTGAAGAGCATGAATTTAGTTTTACTTGCATTTAAGAGCAGTTGGAGGGCACGGAAGGAGAGAAGTATGGCATTGAAGCTAGTCTGGAGGTTAGTTAACACAGTGTCATAAGTAGGGCCAGAAGTATAAAGAATGGTGTCGTCCACGTAGAGGTGGATCAAAGAATCACCAGCAGCAAGAGGGACATCATGTATGCAGAGAAAAGAGTCGGCCCGAAAATTGAACCCTGTGGCACCCCCATAGAGACTGCCAGAGGTCTGGACAACAGGCCCTCCGATTTGACACACTTAACTCTTATCAGAGAAGTAGTTGGTGAACCAGGCGAGGCAATCATTTGAGAAACCAAGGCTGGTCCTACCGCGGAAGAGTTTTGAAATCTGCCACATCCACATTGAAATGGCTTTTGTTTTGTTGGAGGTGAAAAACATGCACACGTTTAAAAACAATGTGTTACTTATTGTTTTATCTAACTTTTTAAAAAATCTATCAAATAAAATTGTATTTGTCACATGCTTCGTAAACAGGTGTATACCTACAGTGCTAACTTACAGGCTCTTCCCAACAATGCAGAGAGAAATAAAATAGAAAACTAATAATAAATACATAATGAGTAACGATAACTTGGCGATATACACGGGGTACCAGTACCGAGTTAATTTGCAGGGATATGAGGTAATTGAGATAGATATGTACAGTCGTGGCCAAAAGTTTTGAGAATGACACAAATATTAATTTTCACAGTCTGCTGCTTCAGTGTCTTTAGATATTTTTGTCTGATGTTACTATGGAATACGGAAGTATAAATACAAGCATTTCACAAGTGTTAAAGGCTTTTATTGACAATTACCTGTAGTTGATGCAAAGAAATATTTGCATTGTTGACCCTTCTTTTTAAAGACCTCTGCAATCCGCCCTGGCATGCTGTCAATTAACTTCTGGGCCACATCCTGACGGAGGGCAGCCCATGTTTGCATAATCAATGCTTGGAGTTTGTCAGAATTTGTGGGATTTTGTTTGTCTCTTGAGGATTGACCACAAGTTCTCAATGGGATTAAGGTCTGGGGAGTTTCCTTGCCATGGACCCAAAATATTGATGTTTTGTTCCCCGAGCCACTTAGTTATCACTTTTGCCTTATGGCAAGGTGCTCCATCATGCTGGAAAAGGCATTGTTCGTCACCAAACTGTTCCTGGATGGTTGGGAGAAGTTGCTCTTGGGGGATGTGTTGGTACTATTCTTTATTCATGGCTGTGTTCTTAGGCAAAATTGTGAGTGAGCCCACTCCCTTGGCTGAGAAGCAACCCCACATGAATGGTCTCAGGATGCTTTACTGTTGGCATGACACAAGACTGATGGTAGCGCTCACCTTGTCTTCTTTGGACAAGCTTTTTTCTGGAATCCCCAAACAATCGGAAAGGGGATTCATCAGAGAAAATGACTTTACCCCAGTTCTCAGCAGTCCAATCCCTGTACCTTTTGCAGAATATCAGTCTGTCCCTGATGTTTTTCCTGGAGAGAAGTGGCTTCTTTGCTGCCCTTCTTGACACCAGGCCATCGTCCAAAAGTCTTCGCCTTACTGTGTGTCAGATGCACTCACACCTGCCTGCTGCCATTCCTGAGCAAGCGCTGTACTGGTGGTGCCACGATCACGCAGCTGAATCAACTTTAGGAGACGGTCCTGGTGCTTGCTGGACTTTCTTGGGCACCCTGAAGCCTTCTTCACAACAATTGAACCGCTCTCCTTGAAGTTCTTGATGATGAGATAAATGGTTGATTTTGGTGCAACCTTACTGGCAGCAATATCCTTGCCTGTGAAGCCTTTTTGTGCAAAGAAATGATGACGGCACGTGTTTTCTTGCAAGTAACCATGGTTGACAGAGGAATAACAATGATTCCAAGCAGCACCCTCCTTTTGAAGCTTCCAGTCTGTTATTCGAACTCAATCATCATGACAGAGTGATCTACAGCCTTGTCCTCGCCAACACGCACACCTGTGTTAACGAGAGAACCACTGACATGATGTCAACTGGTCCTTTTGTGGCAGGGCTGAAATGCAGTGGAAATGTTTTTGGGGGATTCAGTTCATTTGCATGGCAAAGGGGGACTTTACAATTCATAGCAATTCATCTGATCACTCTTCATAACATTCTGGAGCATATGCAAATTGCCATCATACAAACTGAAACAGCAGACTTAGTGAAAATTAATATTTGTGTCATTCTCAAAACTTTTGGCCACGACTTACATATTACTAGGAAAAAAGTGACTTGGCAACAGCATAGATAATAAACATTAGCAGCAACATACAGTGGGGAGAACAAGCATTTGATACACTGCCTATTTTGCAGGTTTTCCTACTTACAAAGCATGTAGAGGTCTGTCATTTTTATCATAGGTACATTTCAACTGTAAGAGACGGAATCTAAAACAAAAATCCAGAAAATCACATTGTATGATTTTTAAGTAATTAATTTGCATTTTATTGCATGTATTTGATCACCTACCAACCAGTAAGAATTCCAGCTCTCACAGACCTATTAGTTTTTCTTTAAGAAGCCCTCCTGTTCTCCACTCATTACCTGTATTAACTGCACCTGTTTGAACTCGTTACCTGTATAAAAGACACCTGTCCACACACTCAATCAAACAGACTCCAACGTCTCCACAATGGCCAAGACCAGAGAGCTGTGTAAGGACATCAGGGCTAAAATTGTAGACCTGCACAAGGCTGGGATGGGCTACAGGACAATAGGCAAGCAGCTTGGTGAGAAGGCAACAACTGTTGGTGCAATTATTAGAAAATGGAAGAAGATCAAGATGACGGTCAATCACCCTCGGTCTGGGGCTCCATGCAAGATCTCGCCTCGTGGGGCATCAATGATCATGAGGAAGGTGAGGGATCAGCCCAGAACTTCACGGCAGGACCTGGTCAATGACCTGAAGAGAGCTGGGACCACAGTCTCAAAGAAAACCATTAGTAACTCACTACGCCATCATGGATTAAAATCCTTCAGCGCACGCAAGGTCCCCCTGCTCAAGCCAGCGCATGTCCAGGCCCGTCTGAAGTTTGCCAATGACCAGGAAGAAGAAGGATGAGTACAACCCCAAGAACACCATTCCAACCGTGAAGCATAGAGGTGGAAACATCATTCTTTGGGGATGCTTTTCTGTAAAGGGGACAGGACGACTGCACCGTATTGAGGGGAGAATGGATGGGCCCATGTATCGCGAGATCTTGGCCAACAACATCCTTCCCTCAGTAAGAGCATTGAAGACTGGTCGTGGCTGGGTCTTCCAGCATGACAACGACCCGAAACACACAGCCAGGGCAACCAATGAGTGGCTCCGTAAGAAGCATCTCAAGATCCTGGAGTGGC
The DNA here is from genome assembly GCF_036934945.1 of Oncorhynchus masou masou. Lineage (NCBI taxonomy): Eukaryota > Metazoa > Chordata > Actinopteri > Salmoniformes > Salmonidae > Oncorhynchus > Oncorhynchus masou. Next base: position 41,995,691 of record NC_088221.1, on the reverse strand, counting down.
CTAGCCAGTCTCCAGACCTGAACCCAATAGAAAATCTTTGGAGGGAGCTGAAAGTCCGTATTGCCCAGCGACAGCCCCGAAACCTGAAGGATCTGGAGAAGGACTGTATGGAGGAGTGGGCCAAAATCCATGCTGCAGTGTGTGCAAACCTGGTCAAGAACTACAGGAAACGTATGATCTCTGTAATTGTAAACAAAGGTTTCTGTACCAAATATTAAGTTCTGCTCTTCTGATGTATCAAATACTTATGTAATGCAATAAAATGCAAATTAATTACTTAAAAATCATACAATGTGATTTTCTGGATATTTGTTTTAGATTCTGTCTCTTACAGTTGAAGTGTACCTATGATAAAAATTACAGACCTCTACATGCTTTGTAAGTAGGAAAACCTGCAAAATCGGAAGTGTATCAAATATTTTGTCTCCCCACTGTATGTGATGAGTCAAAAAAGGTTTGTGCAAAAATGGTCAATGCAGATAGTCCGGTAAACTATTTAACTGACTATTTAGCAGTCTTATGCCTTGAGGGTAAAATATGTTCAGGGTCCTGTTGGTTCCAGAGTTGGTGCATCGGTACTGTTTGTCATGTGGTAGCAGAGAAAACAGTCTATGACTTGGGTGGCTGGAGTCTTTGACCATTTTTAGGGCCTTCCTCTGACACCACCTGGTATAGAGGTCCTGGATGGCAGGGAGCTGGGCACCATTGATATGCTGAGACATATGCACTACCATCTGTAGTGCCTTGCGGTCGGACGCCAAGCAATTGCCATTCCAAGCGGTCATGCATCGAGTCAAGATGCTCTCAAAAGGTGCAGGTGAAGAACTTATTGATAATCCATGCCAACTCTTTTCAGCCTCCTGAGGGGAAAAGGCATTGTCGTGGCCTCTTCACGACTGTGTTGGTGTGTGTGGACCATGATAGATCCTTAGTGATGTGGACACCGACGAACTTGAAACTCTCGACCCACTCCACTGCGGCCAATTGATGTGGATGGGGGCGTGATCGGCCCTCCATTTCCTGTAGTCCATGATCAGCTACTCTTCTTGCTCACATTGAGAGAGAGGTTGTTGTCCTGGCAACACTACCCGGTCACTGATCTCCTCCCTATAGGGTGTCTCATCGTCATCATCCGTGATCAGGCCTACCACTGTTGTGTTGCCAGGAACCTTGGACCCCAGGGAAGAGTAGCTGCAGCTTTCACAACAGCTCATGGGGATCCTAATAAAATACCAACTAAATGATGGAGTCGCACATGGCCACACAGTCATGGGTGAACAGGAGGAACAGGAGGGGAATAAGCGCGCACCCTTGAGGGGCACCCGCGTGGCGGATGTTGTTGCCTACACTCACCACCCGGGGGCGACCCATCAGAAAGTCCAGTATCCAGTGACAGAGGGAGGTTTTCAGTTCCAGGGTCCTTAGCTTATTGATGAGCTTGGAGGGCACTTTAGTGTTGAGAGCTCCTTGAAATCTGCAGCTCTAGCCTTTAGTTCAGTGCAGATGATGCCTGTAATCCATGGCTTCTGGTTTGGGTATGTACATACGGTTGCTGTGGGGAAGACGTTGTCGATGCACTTATTAATGATGCATTTGTATGCGTTTGTGTGTGTGGACGACAGGTGATCTAGATGTATTTTTCTCGCCTGTAGTTGCACAGGTGACATGCATGGAGAAATAATATGGATTTCCGTTTCCCTGCAATAAAATCACCAGCCACTTGGAATGCCGTCTCTGGATGAGCGGTCTCTTGTTTGCTTATGGGCCCATACAGCTCTTTGAGTGCGGTTTTAGTGCTGGCATCATTGTGGTGGTAAATAAGACAGCTACGAAAAATATAGGTAAATAGTATGGTCTACAGCTATTCCCAAGTTGAATGTAGATGGTTCTGATTGGGGAATCGATGTTTGCGTTGTCGAGCAGTGAACAGGAAACTATGAAAAACTGATTTTAAATGCTACCCCCCCATCCACAAATCAAAATCGAATATGGATGCCAATGTTTTGTTCTGGCTTCGTGCGCACACGTTTGCACTACTTCCCGTCTGTGTAAGCACGGTTGCCTACTGCAAGGCTGATTAGCTAGGACAAACAGGTGTGAAACATAGTTGTGCACACATACAAACAACACAACATGGAATCCATGTTTGGTTTTGATTTGGAGGGGGGCTCAGTGTTATACAGCTGGATGGAGAATAGGATATCCGTCTAGAAGCTGGGCTAACTCAGACAGTGCCCTGTCTTACAGCCAATCTATTTGAGGGTGGGATAATATGATATTATTATTTTGAATAATATGATATTATTATTTTGGATAATATTATATTAATACTTTGACTCCAATTATAGATTTGTAACACTAGGTAGCGTTAACGAGCGCTAGTCGGCTGTACCTGTAAAACATATAAAGAGTGAGACAACACTTTTATTTCCATGACTGATAAAAACTAATTTTCTCAGGCTCTCTCCTTTCTCTCTGCAGCGGGCATATAGTGAGCAATATGTTTGGAACATCAAATTGCAAAAAAAATCGCAGTATCGAATAATACGTATCAAATCGTGAGCAACGCAATACATATCGTGTCGGCACCTACATTTCGGAATAAAAATTGTATCATGAGGCCCCTGGCAATTCCCAGCCCTACAATCTATTCTCTCTGACTTTACCTTCTGAGCCATTTAAATTGTCCACAGGTTTTTTGGGATACATTTTGGATACTAGTGATCTTTAAATGTACAGTATATTCATGATAAACAAGAGCAAATGCAAAAATTACCCAGCTTTATTTAGAGCACTACTCATTTCCCTTGGCCGTGATCATTTTCAACCTAAAACGTTCCTCTTCAGACAATGGCAAAAACTCTTAAAACCATATAAATAGAGGGAGAGGGTTTGCTTTACCAGAACCTTTATTTCTATGCTTCAAACCTCAACATCCCCCCACACAAAGCAATACAACTTTAAAACACCTTGTTATGTGCTGAGTATGCTATTATTCAATCTAACAGTTTTCCACATTTCTCTCTCTTGCTCTCATTCTCTCTCCACATGTCTTTCTCTGCCTGCATAATATCTCTCTTTCTGTCGCTTTCTGATTCATTTATGTGGGGAATTGCTTGTAAACCTCAATGGCGTCCATGCAGCAGAGAGAATAGCCAGGTTCAGGTAAAGACAACCGTCTCCCTGTGGCCCCAGACTGATTGCTACTTTAGAGAAGCGAAGTTACTGACGTGCATGGTGCATACTCCTGTGAAGAGACGGGTGATCTGATGCCCTGTTATCTTTACATAACGCCTGAGTGGGAGGACATGCAGCGTCATTCAAGACGAGGGCCAGTGCCGAAGCCCTGCATTAGAAGCTGAGAGAGGAAAGCTCTGTTTGGAGCTGTTCCACGTGTAGGCAGGCGCCCTCAAACTGGAATCTGGTTCACCGAGGGGAGAACTAACAAATGAAATTATGCAAAACACTCCAATAAATTCACAAGGCAAACCGGAAATGGAAATGGACACTACGGCGTTGAATAAACAAAGTGGGTTTTGATTTGCAGTCAAAAAGGATATTAAGAGTAGTTATGCATTTTGAATCACTGCTGTATGGTTCTTGAAGAGCTTTCCAGTCTGTAATATAGCCTGAGCAAACAATCCTATAGTTAGGAAATTGATTTAGACTGAGAAAATGTTATGAATTAAGATAATGCATGACATAAACAGTGAGACACAGCCTAGACCTATAAAGATAAAACTGTTTACATTAATATCAGTGAATGACAATTCATATTTTCCCTTTGAAATGGAATGACAGGATCAGAATTACAATTAAGGTATTGTTGCCTCAATTCAAGATAGCTGAAGATTGCAATTCTACATCAGCCATTCAGTGAGAAATCCCTTTTGTGGCCAGAACAATACAGTCATCAACAGAACATTACATATTTGGTCTTATCTCCCTGGCCCATGCTGATGGCTTGACAGCTGCAGACCAATAGACTGACACCCCAGGTGCATGCGGTGGTTATTTCCTCCTGACAGCGCAGATCCACACGTGTCCCAAATGGCACCCTATTCCTTATATAGTGCACTACTTTTGACTAGATGCCTATGGGCCCTGGTGAAAAGTAGTGAACTACATAGGGAATAGGGTGCCATTTGGAACATATTCCACATAGAGGCAGCAAGCAGTGTCCCTCAGATCCCACAACAAAACCAGACAGAGCAGATTTCAAATGCTGCATCTCCTTCTAATATGGGGTCTCCCTGGGGGGGGGTCAGTTTTTTACTGCGGACAGAGTGTTACCTTCCTCACACCACTCTCCGCCCTGGTTATTTATCTGTAAATTGATCGCAAGCCCCCGGTTCCCTGGGATGTGTCTGATGCTGACTCCCTGGTTGAAATTGGTAGTATAGGCTTTAGCCTTGCTCTTACTTAACCAACTTTAGCCTGGTATAATGGAGCAATCTGCTCCCCTCTGTATATCCACCGCCAACCCCCAGATGGGCTCTTGCCGTAGTATTTATTGCTGTTGTACCTATGGCGTATCAGCTCCCCGAGACTACACTTTACTGGCCAGTTGACCCGCCTCATACATCCTGTATCTGGGTTTTATTTTATTTTTCTTCAGGGCAGATAGACCTCAATGTAAATATTTGTTTTTCCGAATTTAGGAAAATAAGGTGTTTCATTGAAGTCTTGAGATTGCATTTATGCTGCGGTTGATGATCCATTTAGTCTGAATGGTGCCTGTACATTTGTGTGGGTTTGCTGAGGTTTTGTTGCTCAAGCTAATCGGCATCACTCCCGCACATTTTAATCATCATCATTGGAACTAGTTGTATGACTGGTTGTATCTTCGAACACACAGTGGCATTGATGGTAAACCGTGTTAAAAGGATTTGCTAGAAAATACATCAGACGACGACGCCAAGCTGTGTCGGTCCTTGGGCAAAGTCAAATCTGAACAATGCGTTAAGAGAAAAATAAATAATTTGAATAATATTTTTTTTCAAGACCCCCCTTGGGCCATTGCATCAGGGCTAAGAAGAGTTTGAGGAAGAAGAGTTAGGTGGCTTGTTTTGGGTTGAGTGGGTGGGAGTGAGGAAGTTGAGCAGTGGTGTGCGTAAACAGTATACGCTTTAAGTCTTCAAGCCCCACTCTGACTCACCCCAGTGGGCGAGGGCCAGGAGAACATCAGGACACCCACGCCCTCAGCCCACACTCCCCACAGCTCAGCTCTACAGCTACTGCCCTGGAGGCTGAACAACACAGAGGGACGGGGAGGACAGAAAATAAGAAATACATCTATTTTTTTTTTAAACTATTAATAGTCAGCTGTCATCAACGTTATGTATGTTTTCCTCCAGATGCTGTAGGGAACATAAGTGTGTGGGTACAGTGCCGGACCTAAACTACAGATATTTATTATTTGAAATAGACATCAATGTCTGAAATAGACAAGGGTGTCCTGGCCACGAAAGACATTCAGCTGATAATGGAGGTCTTTCCTCCTGTTGTATCATCATACACCTGAAGAAAAAAGACAAACCATAGGCCTACAGGAAAAAAACAAAGACAAGAACATCATGGCTTTACGAGTGACCTCAAACCTCCTACTCCAATCGCTTGCCAGTGCTTGTGCAAATAGTCTAAGGCACAAAAGTCACACAGATGAGATCCACCTTTGGTGATTTGCAATCTGTGTTTTAAAACTTGCTGGCTATCACCAGACTAACCACCCTGTCCTTCTATTCTCCTCCAGTCACAGACAGATTACAATCTCAGCCCCAACTGGATGCGATTCAGCTGTGCTGGAGAAGCTGTGCCGTGGAATTGGATATGACATTTTCAGCAATACTGCCTTAGTGCCTTTCTTCAGCTCCCCTTTCAACCTACCAGCACACCAGGAACACAAGTGGACGGCTTTCTTGTGGTATTGATTTTTCTTTTCCAGAGATGTAGCAACCAGCATCCCAGGAGGTCTGTATTGGATTGCCATTACAGTCCCCAATACTGTGTTATTTGGCCTTTTACCCTTCTGTGGGCTACCTGAATGAGACTATAGCTTGTCCAAGGCACAGATGTACCAAGGTGGTGGTGCTTGTTTCTGTGTATACAACTCCCATAAAAACAGTACAGAAGCTACACATTTGTGACCTTTTGGCATTTAACCCTACCTGTATAAGGCTACCTTATTGTCCCAGGAACAAAGGCAGAGAGGCACACACTTGTTTCTACCACCTCCAACAACCTCTTCAGTAGCTACAGAGTAGTCTCCGACATCTTGCTCAACTCCCGAAAAAGACTAACCAGCACAAAGAAAGTTGGTGATAAGACCTCTGTAATAAGCGTGATATGAGGCATCAGTGAACCTGAAAGGCACAGGGAAGGGGAGGTAAAGCACAGCTGTGTTCACAGTAAAGATACAATTACATTTGTGGAGACTAAGCCAAGTGGAAACGGAGTCGCAGCAGCGCCGCAATTATGGAGGAGCAGTCTAGCTGCTGCTCATCACGCCACAAGGTGATGAAATCCACTGTGAATGCAAATTGGCGTGGTTAGTATGGTAATGCACGTGGATCACGACGTACCCGGTAGAGGGGTGCAAATGGAGGGAGGGTCAGTGACAATTAAGGCAGATAATTAGCCCAAGTCGTGAGCTGGAGTTACCATGGCATTGATGGCTATCTTTGTTATGAGAGCTAATGCATTGTAATGTTTTGATTTAAGACATTACGACGGCGCCTCATCATACATCAGACAGGAAAATGTGTGAGTGTTGAATTGTGTGTTTGTCTTATTTCCACTGTCCTCGTTCCCTGTCAGGCCTGTCACCGTGGTGCACCTGATCCTGTGTCAAAGGCTAGTAAAGACGCCGAGACTGGCACCAGGGGCGGACCACAGTTGATGCTAATGCCACTTTTCATTTAGCATCATTACTCGGCTGCCAACTACTAAAGCAATCTGTCTCTTACTGAGCTCTGTCTTAGAATGAATTAGAGATACAGTTTAACACCATAAATACTCCACTGGAATGCATCATCTTCTCTTCTTGAAGAAGGCATGAATCATGACCAACAGAACCAAGGGCCTATACAGCAACTGATGTGTAACGTCTGACCAAAGAATACTACAGAAGAAAATATGAAAATAAAATATATAATATGACATTTTGGACCTGAAAAGAAGCTGGAAAATTAATTATTATACCCCTTTTAATAAATTCTCTATTCAGAGGAGGCGCGATAATCTTGTATAGTTCAATTATGTCGTTATCACCAGATGGGACCCTCTGTGGTCCTTTCAGGGCTGCTTCTGCTCTGGCGTCTTCAGGCCCTTGTGGGTTTGGAAGATAACATTTCGGAGTTCTGCATGTTATTGTGAGGCAACCATGACCCAGGATGCCATGCTGTTTGGAGCTTGAGCCGCCGTGCGCCCCTCCGTAGACAGGGATGATGAATGCGCGGCGAGGCACCGGGTCCTGACTGAGTCTCGTCCATTGTGTATGGAGGCAGGCCAACAGGGAGAATGGAGCCCCATCAATTAAAAAGAGACACCACTGGCTACAATGACATTACTCAAATAGATTCAACTAGGGACCAGCAGGAAAATAAACCTCAGCGTCCCAGATAGATAGATATTTGTTATTCACCAAATCAGCACTAATGTTGGTTGTTTCTGGGACTTTTAGAGGCACAACTGGTGGAAGAGGGGAAAGCATAATATCTGTAAGAGGAGAATAAAACAGGCCGTGGTTACAACCTAGGCAACGGAAGCCAACAACACCATCAGCGTTGATTTGCACAGGTCTGCCAGACTCATAATTGCAGAGCTGTAAGGGGGGGAAACTGGGTTAGAGGCAAACAATGATGAAAATTATAATAATTCACAGTTTGCACATAGATGTTGGCAAAGGCTCAACCTGTTGATACCCCCCGGCCTCAACCTGTTGATACCCCCCGGCCTCAACCTGTTGATACCCCCCGGCCTCAACCTGTTGATACCACCCGGCCTCAACCTGTTGATACCACCCGGCCTCAACCTGTTGATACCCCCCGGCCTCAACCTGTTGATACCACCCGGCCAAGCATCACATTTATTCATCCATCTGCACATCAGAGACGATTTTTTGATAAGCAGTCAGGTCAGATATTTCAATTGACGCATGTATCTCGTGGTGTGTTCAAAGCAATGAAGAGGAGGTGATAATTAGGAGATCTGGCGCTTTTTCTAAAAGGTGTCAGAATGCAATTGCGAGAGGAGGGAAAAGAGAATGCAGGTGTTTGAAAGAAAATTATATTTACAGGGCCTTCAGAAATTATTCACATCCCTTTGACTTTCTCCACATTTTGTTGTGTTATAACGTGGGATTAAAATGGATATAAGTGTCATTTTTGGGGGTCAACGACGTCAAAGTGGAAGACAAATTCTAACATTTGTAAACAAGAAATATGAAAATTAACCGGTAATATACTGTATCTTGATTAGATAAGTATTCAATCACCATGAGACATTACATGTTAGAATCCCCTTTGCCAGTGATCACAGCTGTGAGTCTTTCTGGGTAAGTCTCTAAGAGCTTTGTACACCTGGATTGTACAATATTTACACATTCTTTTAAAAATTCTTCAAGCTCTATCAAGCTCTGTCGATCATTTCTAGACAGCCATGTTCAAGTGTTACAATAGATGTTCAAGCTTATTTAAGTCAACACTGTAACTAGGTGACTCAGGAACATTCAATGTTGTCTTGGTAAGCAACTCCAGTGTATATCTGGCCTTGTGTTTTAGGTTATTTTCCTGCTGAAATGTTAATTTGTCTCACAGTGTCTGTTGGAAAGCAGACAACCAGATTTTTCTCCAGGATGTTGCCTTTGCTTAGCTCTATTCCATGTATTTGTTATCCTAAACAACTCCCTAGTCCTTGCAGATGACAAGCATACAAATAACATGATGCAGCCACCACCATACTTAAAAATATGAAGAGTGGTACTCAGTGATGTGTTGGATTTGCCCCAAACATAACACTTAGTATTCAGGACATGAAGTTTTTTTTTAAATGCCACATGTTTTGCAGTATTACTTTAGTGCCTTGTTGCAAACAGGATGCATGTTTTTGGATGATTTGTATTCTGTACAGGCTTCCTTCTTTTCACTGTGTCATTTATGTTAGTATTGTTTTGTAAATACTACGTTATTGATGAATGTCCTCAGTTTTCTCAAATCACAGCCATTAAACTCTTTTTGTAATTGTTTTAAAGTCACCATTGACCTCATGGTGAAATCCCTGAGCGGTGTCCCTCCTGTCTGGCAACTGAGTTAGACAAGATGCCTGTATCTTTGTAGTGACTGGGTGTTTTGATACACGATCCAAATCGTAATAATACGATGCTCAAAGAGATATTCTATGTCTGCATTTTATTTTATTTTGACCCATCTACCAATAGGTTCCCTTGGCGAGGCATTTTAATACATTTAAATTTTTTTAAACCTAAAACCTATTTTTTACTTAAAAATTGCACTGTTGTTTAGGGCCTGTAAGTAAGCATTTCACTGTAAGTTCTACGCTTGTTGTATTCGGTGCACGTGACAAATACACTTTGATTTGATTGGTAAACCACCCTGGTCTTTGTAATGATATCTGTGTTTGAAATTCACTGCTCAACTGAGGGACATAACAGACAATTGTATGTGTGGAGTACAGAGATGAGGTAGTCATTCAAAAGTCATGTTAAACACTATTATTGCACACAGAGTCCATCCATGCAACTTATTATATGACTTGTTAAGCACATTTTTACGCCTGAACTTATTTAGGCTTGCCATAACAAATGGGTTGAATCCTTATTGACTCAAGACATTTCAGCTTTTTGTTTTTAATTAACTTGTAAAACTTTCAAAAAGCATAATTTCACCTTGTCATTACGGGGTATTGTGTGTAGGCCAGTGATACAACAATATGTGGAAAAAGTCAAGGGGTGTGAATACTTTCTGAAGGCATTGTACATCATCAATCATTTCTTTGGAGATGAGTTGAGAAGATTCTAGCAGTTCACTGTTGTGTCTGTCTCCAGTCTTCGACTGCTGCTTTGGAGTTTGTGTTTGGTGTTGGGTAGAGATATTGATCCATCCTCTGCTGTGCAGTACCAGACAGATTGCACCACCTAATCCCGTCTAATTGTTGAAATTCGGGTTTTGCCGGAATCCTGCTGGCATTTCACTTATGGCACCATGTTGCGGAACTATTGCCTTGGGAGCAGAGGTGGAAAAATACCTTGCATTCATTAGATACACAGTAGTTTATCATGCTGGAGTTGCTGATAAACTTGTCGTTCTGTCATTAGGCTAATCTGTAGGTAGATTTACTTTTCACTATCGTCAAATTGCATTATCGTCATACAGGCCTGTCTTTCTGCGGTTAATTTAGTTGTCACATTCCACGCTGTTTCGCTGACCTAACACGTTTATATTGTTGGAATTATCTGTTGAAAATGATGTAATAAATAATTCCCAAATTAGACTTGGTGAAGACACCTACTCAGCAGTCAACATTATTAGGCGGTCAATTCATATTCATTTTTTTCAGTCTTTAATGATGTGGCAGTGGAGTGAGCTGTCATATGTTAATAGTCCTTCCTTCACAGGCCCACATTCTGTTGTTGTCCTGCTGTTGTTTACGTTTTGATTAATTGTGGAGGCATCGCTGGCCTCTTGAGGAAAACACAGAAGCAACGCATACAATAATACTGTTTGTCAACACAATTTAGGCCTAATCTGTTCTCGATCCAAACTGATTAATCCTTGTTTTACAGGTTGCCATATTCTCTGTAATAAAGTATAAATCATTCATTAATATTCTCTCACCATCACAGAGTGAGTCTTGTGGACATGTTCAGCTGTCAGCGCTGTCATCTTTCATTAGCTCAAAAAGATCACTGAAAAAAGCACAGCGCCATGGAAGTGTATCAACAATGAAGCGCCGTGGAAATATTGTGTGGGCAATATAGCTCCAGAGGCTAGCTGCTGCTCCTGCTAACATTCCCTTTCTTCTTCTTGCAATGTATTGCTTTAATTTGTACCTCGAAACGTGTAATAATTTGTTCTGGCATTTGGCTTAAAGCACCGTGTTCTCTTTCTTGCCTCTTCATCGTGTACCATGTCAATTTTGAAATCCCACCACATTGTAGAGGACAAACCATTTGAGATTACATTTGACTTTGTTCTCATACACTGACTGTATCAATATTGATCAATATACATCTGAACCTTGGTGGTGGGAGGACCCAGCTCTTGGAGAATTGTCCTGGGGTTTCTGTGAGGAACGGGAAACCCAACATGCTTGAACTTCTCCTTTGCCGAAAGAACGATCTTTACAGAAAATAAAGAGTACTGTATTGAGTTCTGCAGCAGCCGGAAAGCATAACGAATCAGAAAGCACCAGCTTCCAAAGGGACAGAATGAAACTTTTGATGTTTGTTTTAAATGAAGATCAAGAACAATTGATTCTCATTAATGAGTATTTGAAATGTCTGGGAAGAGGCAGAGGGTACGCGTGTAAGGTGACCTTTATTCTCTCCGGTTTAAGAGCTCTAGTAACAGAACCATCCTCGATTCCCGTCTCCTTCTCTATGTAATTTAATTAACCTTTTGCGCAGATTAAAATGTTATCCGGTGTTATCTGAAAGTAGAGGGTGCAAAGAACGGCTTCTCGCTGCGTTTAAAGATTGTATGAAGTGAGACGTTCTGTTCTCCGCTATCTATTCCCTGCACGTTAGGGATACCGGTATAGGGTTTGCTTTGATATTTGGAGGAATTATCATTGACTATTGAAAGAGAAAGAGAACAGGTTGGCTGGTCTGTCTTTCCAGAAGCCTGCATGCTGCTTGGCATGGCAGCTCTGTGACAAATCACTGAGGCTGATTAGAAAACTCAGCTGCTGTTGGTGAGACCACAGCCTGTTGTTTCCGTCCTGCCTCCATTGCGTGGTCTATGGATGCAACACTCTGGCACATCTAAATGGGCCGGTTTGTCATCATTAAAAACACAGAGAGGATGTGTGGCGTGAAGACTATTAAGGGGAGAAAGTCCCCCAGGATGAGATGGAAAATCAATACAACAACGTTTGGCTGTCATGCTGTGAACTACGCAGTCAAATCCTAAACTGATGAATTAAAAGTAATAAACTAATGTCCTCATATGCATGTAGAGGATGTTCTGATGAAAATTACTATTGCTTCTTAAAGACCTCATGCAGGCCTTTTCTTATTTTGCCTTAATGAAGAAGTGTAGACAAAACAGTTAGGTGCTATCAGACCTGAACTGTATTATGTTTAATCAGTCTGGAATTCATACTGTTTTCAGAAATGCTTAATCTAGGCTACATAAAATGCCATGTTAATTACCCAAACTAACAAATCTACCAGTAAACCATTCATTGCTGTGTTTTTTGTTGAACCTTTATGTAATTCCTATTTACAATGACGGCCTACCCCAGCCAAACATGGACGACGCTGGGCCAATTGTGCCCCGCACTACGTCATATTACATTTTTGATACACAAGTGTAATACAATACTCTGTATTGGCTTGAGTGGTTGTAGGAGTTCGATACTGAAGGGTGAAACAAAACCTTCTCCCTATCCCTTTTTATGACAACAATTAATTTTCCTACCATGTTTACCACCACACAGGAGACGGTAAGGGGCTGCGGTTGAGATGATGAGGCTCCAGGATTCGCAGGGCTATAAAGTGGGTTTATTGTGATTTGTGTAGCTCCACATCTCCTGATAGGATGACGCCAGGATGTATCTGGGAATGGGCAGACCAGATGCTTCTAAAGGTGGATGTGTCAAACGATTTGCGCTACTGAAACCATACAGCTAAATGCTTGCATTGTACTAACCGGAATTGGCTATAAGGTGAGGGCTGATACTGCACGGTCTTTTGTACCTCCTCATTGTCCTTCCCTTCCCTGCGACTGATGGCTATAAACTCAGGTTGTCAGGGAGAAAAACTAGAATCGTCTCTGAAACCGCTGACACTCAGGTTTATAAAAGATTGATGTGATGCCTCCCAGCCTTGCACACGTTCTGCGTTGTTGGTTGTCTAGGAAACACGCAGGTATAATTCCCATGTGCTATCTGGCATGCTGAATGTTTTATGACTCCGGAGTGCATCGGGACAGAGGGGTGCTGCAACGTTTGGCTACTGCAGGAAATCGTGTTGTGTGGCCCCATGGGACAAAAAGAGAAGCAATCCTGAAAGAGCTGTAGCCACGCGATAGCTAGTGACAGCACTGCCGCTGTCTTTCTTTGGGAGATTTCCTCCCTCTTCCCTCCCTTTCTCCCTCCCCTGTCTTCTTTCTTTTTCACCAACAAAGGCAAAGTAGGACACCGTTTGCGCCTCCTTCGTTATTTGCGTTGCCCTTTCTAGCCCAACCGCAAAACAACCTAAAAAGAAAGAAAAGAACGGAAAGGAGAGAGAAAAGCTCCTCCACCCGCCCCCCTCCACGGCGCTCAGGCAGCCACTGCTGGATCCAGCATTGAGGAATGGGGGAAATGAATGAGAAAGGTATATGCCAGGGAAAAGACAAGAGACAGCATCCCATTCTGCTCTTCGTCGGTCTCAGTGTCTGTGACACAAAAGCGTGCCTGCTTTAATGCGCTTGAAACTACATTAGCCTACTGACTAGACTTATTCATTTTTATTATGGCAACAATTGGGCCCCTGCTAACAATGACTGATTTGATAAATATAACAAATGTTTCTATACATTGACGTAACCCATTCAACATACATGATGCATATAACTGGAATAATTGTAAATATGTTTAATTCAACAGTGGAAATGGCATTTGGAGAGTAATTTTGTAACATTTTGGTGGACTGTCTGTTCTGAAACTGCAAAGAACAATAAATATGTGACAATGTTCTTTGATCAAGAGAGGATGAATTGGTTAGAGACATTCATGTTGTTAAAGAAACATTCTTACAAATTAATGAGTTCTTGTTGTTCTGGCAGTAAACCCCATAGTATTAGTAATTTAATAGGATCTCTATGGAAATCCAGCACCAGGCAGGCTAGGTTGTCTGTTGCTGCCATGGTAACATTTAGAATACATCTCTGACCTTGCCTGCCAGGCAGTATGTATGCATGTTATTTATAACGTACAGTAAGTAGGCAAATATCCAATTTACTTCAAATTAAGACAATTTCTTTGCACATGGGTGTGGGTGTTTATAACCTAATTGTGCTTAATTGGAAGGTTGAACATGTATTATGTTCTCTTGAAGGAGAAAAATATCCTGTTCTTGGAAGAGGTTAACAGTTTAACATAAGGTATGGAGATCTGACTCAATTTAGTTGATATGTGTCTGTTTGGTTATGTGATCTGAAGACCTTTATTTGTTCTAAGTTTTCCTGCCATGAAAATGTGTATAATCTTTTATTATTTAAAATAGTCACATGCTCCCCTTGTTAGTCCGTCCCAGGGTGCATTGTGCATCCAAGATTGTCATGATAGTGTTCCTTTTGATCAGTAACTCACTAGCTCATCATCTGCATAATACAGTAATACACATGTTCTAGTCATTTGATGTTAGAGTTGACTCCTACTATCACTTTTTGAAACTACAGTCGCATTCAAAACTCATAACAAGCTGAAGTCTATCTGTCAGAGACACCGTGCACAGTGTTTTTTTTTCTTTCTTTTCCACATTTATTGTTTATGCTTCTTGATCTGGGACGGAAATTAAGCTAGCCACTAGCCCAAGGCTAGTATTTTTCAGACCGAGCTGGTAGAAAATGTTCCCAGCTAGCCTGCCGGGCAGTAAAATTTTGTATTTTCAAATATCGCATGGCACATATTTTGGACCTGGGCTATTAAAAATTGTGGTCTACTAGCCCAACTGGCCCAGTGCTTTTCTAGCCCAACTGGCCCAGTGCTTTTCTAGCCCAACTGGCCAGTACTTTTCTAGATCGTCTGGCCAGTGCTTTTCTAGATCGTCTGGCCAGTGCTTTTCTAGATCGTCTGGCCAGTGCCCAAAAACCTTAAGTTCCATCCTTGGTCTTGCTACACACTTTATTTTCAAATTAACAGCGCATATGTTATCGCTTTAATTAGAACGTCAAAATCTGCACGTACACAACAATAAATTATAAAATATAATTTGACATTTGATTTCCATAAGCGGCGCTATGGTGTATGGGATAGTTCTCATTTGGAACGTTCACTATCAAATTATCATGTACAAATTAAAACATTCTCACCCCTTAACAAGTGTTCAGACTGTTTCAATTAACTCCTACACTGAGCTGAAGTGTGAAGAACAGCTCTGAAAATAGCTCTGGCTTTGCCAGATGGCCTTATGTTCGCCTTTCTATCCACCAAACTTTAAAGTTTGATGAGCACATATTAATTTAACTGCTCTTACTGCATGTCACAATCTACAAGGGACTCCCAGTATGGTAAAATATATATATATATATATATATATATATATTTAAAAAATGTTATGATATGAGAATTGTACCTGCATAAGGTTTTCAAAATAATTTAAACATGTTGCATGGTAGGATCCTATAGGACCAAAACAAGCACTTTGGATTCTGTATTGGCCTTTGGCTCATTTGATGAAAATAACTGAACTCCATCAGATCCAATACTAAAGAGATTTCCACTACTATCTCCATAGAGATATGACTATAGATATGACTCTCCATAGAGATATGACTCTATGGCTATAGATCACCCTCATACAGATGTTGGAGTTTCTTGTAGAGAAGTAATATTAGTGACAGGCAGTTTCTAGTAAATATGTAATATTAGTGACTGTTAGTTTCTAGTAGAGATGTAATATTAGTGACAGGCAGTGTGTATGTTTCTAGTAGAGATGTAATATTAGTGACAGGCCGTTTCTTGTAGAGATGTAATATTAGTGACAGGCAGTGGGTATGTTTCTAGTAGAGATGTAATATTAGTGACAGGCAGTTTCTAGTAAATATGTAATATTAGTGACTGTTAGTTTCTAGCAAATATGTAATATTAGTGACTGTTAGTTTCAAGTAAATATGTCATATGAGTGACAGGCAGTGTGTATGTTTCTAGTAGAGATGTAATATTAGTGACAGGCAGTTTCTAGTAGAAATGTAATATTAGTGACAGGCAGTGGGTATGTTTCTAGTAGAGATGTAATATTAGTGACAGGCAGTGGGTATGTTTCTAGTAGAGATGTAATATTAGTGACAGGCAGTTTCTAGTAGAGATGTAATATTAGTGACAGGCAGTGGGTATGTTTCTAGTAGAGATGTAATATTAGTGACAGGCAGTGGGTATGTTTCTAGTAGAGATGTAATATTAGTGACAGGCAGTGGGTATGTTTCTAGTAGAGATGTAATATTAGTGACAGGCAGTTTCTAGTAGAGATGTAATATTAGTGACAGGCAGTTTCTAGTAGAGATGTAATATTAGTGACAGGCAGTGGGTATGTTTCTAGTAGAGATGTAATATTAGTGACAGGCAGTGGGTATGTTTCTAGTAGAGATGTAATATTAGTGACAGGCAGTTTCTAGTAGAGATGTAATATTAGTGACAGGCAGTGGGTATGTTTCTAGTAGAGATGTAATATTAGTGACAGGCAGTTTCTAGTAGAGATGTAATATTAGTGACAGGCAGTTTCTAGTAGAGATATAATATTAGTGACAGGCAGTTTCTAGTAGAGATGTAATATTAGTGACAGGCAGTTTCTAATAGAGATGTAATATTAGTGACAGGCAGTGGGTATGTTTCTAGTAGAGATGTAATATTAGTGACAGGCAGTTTCTAATAGAGATGTAATATTAGTGACAGGCAGTTTCTAGTAGAGATGTAATATTAGTGACGGGCAGTTTCTAGTAGAGATGTAATATTAGTGACAGGCAGTTGGTATGTTTCTAGTAGAGATGTAATATTAGTGACAGGCAGTTTCTAATAGAGATGTAATATTAGTGACAGGCAGTGGGTATGTTTCTAGTAGAGATGTAATATTAGTGACAGGCAGTTTCTAATAGAGATTAATATTAGTGACAGGCAGTGGGTATGTGTGGTGTGATGCTGTGATGAGTGCAATCAGGTCCCTCTGTTTTGCACGTGGGCAGCACAAAAGCAGCGTCTCAGTAATTGCTAGTTATTAAAGCTGATAATCAGCCCTGGTGTGCAATGAAGTATAATGAACATTGCTGATGGACCTATCTCTGAGGATATGAAAAGGCCTCGCACAGACGTACAGTATGTGGGTGAAAACATAGGGAGTGCAGTCGTGTGAGAATTAAACTTCATGCCGTTTCCCAGAACCACAACTGCTGTTGTGATCGACTGTCATTTGCTCGAGAAGTGGGTCTTCAGCGGGGTCTTCAGAGACCGAGTACTGCATTAGGAAAATTACCCACGTTCCTCTGGTATTCCAAGTTATATTCCATATAGCGATTCTATTGCCATAAAACATACAAGTGAACAACCACACACAGATCAAGCTGAACATCATTTTCTGTATTCTACTAATGGTGCGTTTTATTCCTCTCAGAGAGGAGAGAGAAATAACCACCAGTCTGAAACATATATATATATATATATGGGGTCTGAAACTTCTACATTAATGATGCTACCATGACTATGGATAATCCCGAATGACTCATAAATAATGAAGAGTGAGAAAGTTACAGAGGGTCAAAGATCATACCCCCAAGAAAACTCCTCTGTTATTGTAATGGTGAGAGGTTAGCATGTCTTGGGGGGTATAATCTTGACCCTCTAACTTAGTCACTCATAATTATTCCCGATTCATTTAGGATTATTCATATTCATGGTAGAATCCACATTAATGTAGAAGTGTTTAGAAAAATATTATATTCTTATTTACAATAAAAGTGACTCCAAAATGACACAATAACATTATTTCCCAAGCTGAAACACAACCAAAAACAAACAGCAAATGCATCCAACAAAATTGTAGTCACATGCTTGATGTAGTCATTGCGTTCACGGAATATGGGACCAAATACTAAACTTTTGACTTTTATTTATAAGAATCTTTAAGGGTGTCAATAATTTTGATCCCTACCTTTTTGAGAAATAAAAGATTACTTGTTAAACTAAATCTATTTCTCTGAGCATTTTATATTAGTGTAAAATATTATAATTTCCTCTTCTTTTTTTTTTAAACATACACTATAGCTCAGTATTTGAATTATTTATTTTATACAATCATTATTGCTCATCTTTATCAAGGATGTCAATAATTTCGGATCCCACTGTATGGATCAATCACAATTGAATGAGTGAATGAATAAATTATACCCGGAAAGGTAAAGAACTTGAAATAAATGTTGCTGCATGTGGAAGCTATTTTAATGTTACTCGGTGGTTGCTGAAATAGTTGGAATGGTCTTAGGCAAGTGCAGAGTATTATGTTACACTTAAAATGGCATTTTAAGAAACAAAAACATGGCAATGCTGACAGTGTTAACATGAAAACAGTCCATATTCATTCTGTATTATTTGAATAGTATGGACATTACATCCAGTTTGAAAGTTGTACGTTGAATGCTCTCAAATAATAAGGGATTGAGAGGACACTTCGAAAATTAAGAAACAAAAACATGGCAATGCTGACAGTGTTAACATGAAAACAGTCCATATTCATTCTGTATTATTTGAATAGTATGGACATTACATTCAGTTTGAAAGTTGTACGTTGAATGCTCTCACATAATAAGGGATTGAGAGGACACTTCGAAAAGGGTTCCAAAAGGGTTCTTCGGCTGTCCCCATAAGAGAACACTTTGAAGGTTCTTCGGATGTCCCCATAAGAGAACACTTTGAAGGTTCTTCGGCTGTCCCCATAAGAGAACACTTTGAAGGTTCTTCGGATGTCCCCATAAGAGAACACTTTGAAGGTTCTTCGGATGTCCCCATAAGAGAACACTTTGAAGGTTCTTCGGATGTCCCCATAAGAGAACACTTTGAAGGTTCATCGGCTGTCCCCATAAGAGAACACTTTGAAGGTTCATCGGCTGTCCCCATAAGAGAACACTTTGAAGGTTCTTCGGCTGTCCCCATAAGAGAACACTTTGAAGGTTCATCGGCTGTCCCCATAAGAGAACACTTTGAAGGTTCTTTGGCTGTCCCCATAAGAGAACACTTTGAAGGTTCATCGGCTGTCCCCATAAGAGAACACTTTGAAGGTTCTTCAGCTGTCCCCATAAGAGAACACTTTGAAGGTTCTTCGGATGTCCCCATAAGAGAACACTTTGAAGGTTCTTCGGATGTCCCCATAAGAGAACACTTTGAAGGTTCTTCGGATGTCCCCATAAGAGAACACTTTGAAGGTTCTTCGGATGTCCCCATAAGAGAACACTTTGAAGGTTCTTCGGATGTCCCCATAAGAGAACACTTTGAAGGTTCTTCGGCTGTCCCCATAAGAGAACACTTTGAAGGTTCTTCAGATGTCCCCATAAGAGAACACTTTGAAGGTTCTTCGGATGTCCCCATAAGAGAACACTTTGAAGGTTCTTCGGATGTCCCCATAAGAGAACACTTTGAAGGTTCTTCGGCTGTCCCCATAAGAGAACACTTTGAAGGTTCTTCAGATGTCCCCATAAGAGAACACTTTGAAGGTTCTTCGATGTCCCCATAAGAGAACACTTTGAAGGTTCTTCGGATGTCCCCATAAGAGAACACTTTGAAGGTTCTTCGGATGTCCCCATAAGAGAACACTTTGAAGGTTCTTCGGGTGTCCCCATAAGAGAACACTTTGAAGGTTCTTCGGATGTCCCCATAAGAGAACACTTTGAAGGTTCTTCGGATGTCCCCATAAGAGAACACTTTGAAGGTTCTTCGGATGTCCCCATAAGAGAACACTTTGAAGGTTCTTCGGCTGTCCCCATAAGAGAACACTTTGAAGGTTCTTCGGCTGTCCCCATAAGAGAACACTTTGAAGGTTCTTCGGATGTCCCCATAAGAGAACACTTTGAAGGTTCTTCGGATGTCCCCATAAGAGAACACTTTGAAGGTTCTTCGGATGTCCCCATAAGAGAACACTTTGAAGGTTCTTCGGCTGTCCCCATAAGAGAACACTTTGAAGGTTCTTCGGCTGTCCCCATAAGAGAACACTTTGAAGGTTCTTTGGATGTCCCCATAAGAGAACACTTTGAAGGTTCTTCGGCTGTCCCCATAAGAGACCACTTTGAAGGTTCTTCGGATGTCCCCATAAGAGAACACTTTGAAGGTTCTTCGGCTGTCCCCATAAGAGAACACTTTGAAGGTTCTTCGGCTGTCCCCATAAGAGAACACTTTTTTGCTTCCAGGTATTTTATTTTATTTCACCTTTATTTAACCAGGTAGGCCAGTTGAGAACAAGTTCTCATTTACAACTGCGACCTGGCCAAGATAAAGGTAGAACCATTTTGGGTTCCATGTAGAACCCTTTGTACAAAGGGTTGTGCAAGGAACCCATAACGGTTCTACTTGGAGCCAAAAAGGTTCTACGTGGAACCAACAAGGGTTCTTCAAAGGGTTATCTTATGTGGACAGCCGAAGAAACCTTTTAGGTTCTAGATAGCACCTTTTTTTCAGAAGAAGAACCTTGAAACTCACCAAAACAGGTATTATTGTCTTGCAGTGCGTACCAATGAAGAGAATCTTGTCCATCACTGCAGAATATTTATATTAGCAACATTCCCTCTAATACACAATCCAGGTGTTTGTTGTTTTACCATGCTGTCACAGTACAGCTTAATCTCTTGTGGACATACTACGTAATCTGAACAAATTACCCAAGATTTTAGTTCTGGTTTAACTGAGATTACAGCATAGTATTAAAATGCTTTAATGAAATTACATTTGTTATATTTTTCTAATGGCCATACAACATCACAAACTGATGTTTTTCCATTCGTTATTGATTCATAATTCATTCTAGAATAAATTACCCTAATTTCCATTTTATATACCAGCTAGGATAATTGATTTGGTCCTGGTGGCAGTATGAAGTGTTTAATTGATATATCACGTTATTTGCTGTGGTTGGGTCTCTCATTTTTGATTAAATTACTTTCTCTTTAATCATTAATATAATCTCAGAGCCCTGTGGTAGATTTGCATACGGTCTTTCCATGTGACTAACCACTTGTCTGCATTCTAAATGGTGCACTATGGGCTCTGGTCAAATGTAGTGCACTACATAGTGAATAGGGTCCCATTTGGAAGGAAGGCAGTGTCTAATAGCCTCCCTCCCTGTTTCAGATGACCCAATTGACATATCAAACTCGGCACCTCGCGGTATTAATGATCATGATTCGTCATCTGTGATTCAATTGGACACTTTATGTTTCGTCAGCATTTTTTTTTTTTTTTTGTGGTGAATTAGAGTCTCTCTCTGAGGGGATGGAGCATTTTAATTGCAGGTGTGTGTGCAAGGCGCCACAGAAAAGAAAACGCAGGGGACTGCCTGCTGCCCACACAAATTCACCTGTGCATCAGCATTTTCACTGTGCCTCGGTCTGCACAGAAAACCTGCTAGCAAAGGCAATACTGCTGTAGCAAAAAAACTATTATTTTCAACATTGCCATCACAGCACTTCAATATCAGCATAATTTTTTTTTACCAATGTACAATATGTTGGCTTTCTCCTTCAGAGCAGTTGTTGAGTGTGGATGCAATGAGAGAGACTGAGGAGAGCCAATCCATTTTGTTCTTCCAAACACTTTAACACACACATGCTTTCTAATGCAATCTGTATGGAAATGGAGAACCGCATGTTAATTTATGTTATACTCATCGGTCTTACTAACATGAACAACAATTTATGGAAGTCAGCCCTTTTCTATTGAGCCAAAATTTAAATAAAAAATCATAATCCTCAGATGCAAAGTAGGTTTTTCTAATAAACCGGTATGGATCACACGTTAGTAACCTATGTTAGTGTAATTTAGAACGCTCTTTATATTTCTCTACATATTTATTGAACTCTGCTGCATTGTGAAGAAGCAACATGTTTAGAGTCCATATAAATTATTTTGATTTAGATTAATATGGCTCTGGAGTAAAACATAAACATGAGGCGTGGCGTCCCCTTTAGAATGAGATCTGAGGCAGCATGTCTGTCTGCCTGTCTGTCTGCCTGCCTGTCTGTCTGTCTGTCTGTCTGTCTGTCTGTCTGTCTGTCTGTCTGTCTCTCTGTCTCTCTGTCTCACTCACTCACTCACTCACTCTCTTTCTCTCTGTATCTCTCTCTCTCTTTCTCACACTCACTCACTCACTCTCTTTCTCTCTGTATCTCTCTCTCACACTCACTCTCTCTCCCTGTCTCTCTCTCTCTCTGTATCTCTCTGTCTCGCTCTCTCTCACTCACACATACACACAGGAAGATGCAATGTAGTTTACGAATGTTCAATCAGGAAGGCTGATCTGAGTGTTCAATCAGGAAGGCTGATCTGAATGTTCAATCAGGAAGGCTGATCTGAATGCTCAATCAGGAAGGCTGATCTCAGGGTGGGGGCTCAGGGTGGGGGTGGAGGAGATCTCAGGGTGGGGGTGGAGGAGATCTCAGGGTGGGGGTGGAGGAGATCTCAGGGTGGGGGCGAAGGGAGAGATGGAGAAGATAAAAATAGAGCCTCATTACTCCATCATTGCAGCCCATCCTCTGTTGCTAGGCAATGGTATCAGATTAACACTAATTATCACACTTTTTCCCCCCTGTCATTTTTTCTTCTTCTCTCTAATATCTGTCTCTCTCTCATTCTGCTGTAGAGTCAGAACTCTGATTTTTATCATTGGCGTTGAGGAGTTACTGTATCCATAGGCTGTAGGAATTCAAGTTAAGATATTCACATTCAGAGGCATTTCATCTTCCGATATTATGACAAAATACTTAACGAATAAGAGGGATCCAATATTGGTAAAGGGCCAATATAATGTTATATTGAAATGTCCCTTTCAGAAATACCAGCCGTTTGGCACATCACATTAAAAACACTAATGTGCTGTTTGTGAAATGCAGGACACAAGCAGAATTCAGAGTGAAATGAGATGGCCTTAATCTGTTCATCTGGAAAGCCTCATTTCAAGGTAAGGCACCAATTTTCAGATTAGCATCAATGAGTTCCCAGAACCTACAGTAATGACTGTGCCAAGCTAATAGTGTACTCAGACTGCAGGCTTTTCTCTGAACCCAATCCAGAGGTGTGAACAGAATAACGTTTCTCCCTCCACACACTGTGAGTTCCTCCCAATGATTTATATATCAAAGCCTCTAATTGGCCAATACATAGCATCAGCAATCCAAGGTTTATACACATTGGTTTGTTCCTCCTCTGCCCTTTGAAAATGAGTTTTCCTGCTAACGAACTAGAATGAGAGCTGTATGTAATGTAAGCTGTATTTTTGTGTTAAATACACCAGCAGAACAACAGCAGAGAGAGAGACAGAAGCCTGCTGCTCCCCCGGCCCAGTCATAGTGATTTATTCCTGTGGATCTCTGGCACCCATGTAGGCCACAGCTCGGGGGCACACAGCATTGTTCTAAACCGACCCATTGTTTCTTTCCCTGGCAGTAATGAGAGCTTCCACAGGAACAGAGCTCATCTCTCCTGTCAGGGTGAAGAATGCAGGCAGTGTGCTGCGTGGAAAAAGCACACACAGATGTGCGCAAACACACACACACACTACAGGGAGGCAATCAAGAAACACGTGCGCACCCAGACACACAAACATACACACACCCTCCAGCAATAGAGACTGTGTTCACACACCTCAACCGCCCATAAATCACACAGTGTCATTTTACACTCGCCTCCTGCAGTTAAGACAATTAGAAGCAGGAAAATGTACTTATTTATTCCCCAGTTTAACATGCAGTAATATAATGAATACAACATTATGCACATGTGAAGTATACATTCCCTGATATACACTGAGTTGACAAAACATTATGAACACCTGCCCTTTCCATGGCAGACTGACCATGTGAATCCAGGTGAAAGCTATGATCCCTTATTGATGTCACTTGTTAAATCCACTTCAATCAGTGTAGATGAAGGGGAGGAGACAGGTTAAATAATCATTTTTAAGCCTTGAGACAATTGAGACATGGATTGTGTAAGTGGCCATTCAGAGGCTGAATGGGCAAGACAAAAGATTGAAGTGCCTTTGAATGGGGTATGGTAGTAGGTACCAGGCATACCAGTTTGTGTCAAGAACTGGGTTTTTCACGCTCAACAGTTTCCCGTGTGTATCAAGAATGGTCCACCACGTAAAGTACATCTAGCCAACTTGACACAACTGTGGGAAGCATTGGAGTCAACATGGGCCAGCATCCCTGTAGAACGCTTTCGACACCTTGTAGAGTCCATGCCCCAACAAATTGAGGCTGTTCTGATGGCAAAAGGGGCTGCAACTCAATATTAGGAAGGTGTTCCTAATGTTTTGAACACTCAGTGTATATTGTGACTGTCTGTACATGTCTGGCTTGACTGAGAAAAGCTGGATTTGGGACAGAATGAGAGTATTGCTAATTAAGAAACATAATAATAATTTGTAACACAAACTGGGTTTATAATTGGTTCAGGAAAAAATGATGGGAACTTAAACAATCAATAGCAGCATGCAATTAATTCAAGTCAACCATAGCCTACTGTAAGTGTTTCAGTTTCACTGTAAGTGAGATGTGTAATGATCGATAAACTGTCATCCGGTCACTGCTCTGAGAACTTCTCTTCGTCCTTCTCCAATGGTCACATATTCCCTGATCTCCGTCCGTAATGTAATTGTCTGACTTTCCAAATTCCATAAATGTGGCTGGCTCTTCACCTTAAGAGGAGCTATCTGTCTATGATTTATTATGGTGGAGAGCTGAGTTTCCATCTTCACCCCTGGCTTGTCACCGTTGTTCTATAATTGGGCAAACCGCGTGACCGACCTAGCCAGTGTAGACGCTTCAGCCACGCGATAGCTAGCGACAGCACCGCCACTTGTCTTTCTTTGGGAGATTTCCTCCCTCTTCCCTCCCTTACTCCCTCCCCTGTAATTCTTTCTTTTTCACCAACAAAGGCAATGTAGGACACCATTTGTGCCTCCTTTGTTATTGGCGTTGCCCTTTCTAGCCCAACCGCAAAACAACCAAAAAAGAAAGACAAACTAAAAAGAAAGAAAAGAACGGAAAGGAGAGACAAAAGCTCCTCCACCCGCCCCCCTCCACGGCGCTCAGGCAGCCACTGCTGGATCCAGCATTGAGGAATGGGGGAAATGAATGAGGCTGTTGGACCCAGGGAGTTGGAGGGAGGTAGAGGAAGCTTGGCTCGCCCTTTGAGAAAGTCATTATGATGGTGCTTTGTCTCCTTCACTTCTCCCAGTTCAAGGTGGCGATGGAGCTACAGGCCCTGGGCTTGACCTGACCACTGTGACTGGCCTCAAAGTGTAATTCTCCCCTGTGACCCTGTTACGTTTCCTGCATCTTCCATCCTCTCTTCCATCCATCCTCCCCACCTCATTGTATCATCCCTCCCTTCATTACCTGGCTGAGAGGACCTATAGGAAACCATCCATCTCTCCCCTCTACCTCCCCCATCTCTTCCTCCCCTAGCTAGCCATGTGGATTTCTCTCTCAGGGGAGTAGGTCTGCTTCCAGGCATGCAGGCAGGCCAGTTTACTCCTCACCAACTCCATCCCTCCTTTCCACTCACTATAGATTCGTTCCACCTCAAAAAAGCACTACAAAGAGGATTGACACCCACCAAATGTTCTGAAATCATTTCTGTTGTTAGAAACAGATACGATTAGTATTCCTGCAACATTATCTTGTTGAAATATAATTAAGCTACTTGATTACACCCGAATTGGCACTTTTCATTCAAAGGATTTATATAAAATGTGATAAATATAGTACACAACATCCAATTTGGACCAAACTGTTTTTTAAACAATTTGTAAGACATGAGGAATCCCAAAGAATTGTCAAAAGCCACCCTCGGACCCCTGAATGGCCCCATTTGGGTGCAATCAATTAGCTTAATTTCTCACGGATCAAATTATGGTTCAACAAAATAATGTTTCTGTAATGCTTATCTTATCTCTTTCTAACTACAGAAACGATTTCGTATAATGTGAGATGGTGTCATGACTTGATGAAATGACATGGATCAACCCCATAGTGAGTCAACACACGCAGCCTATTTTATTTAAAATATGTATTTCACCTTTATTTAACCAGGTAGGCCAGTTGAGAACAAGTTCTCATTTACAACTGCAACCTGGCCAAGATAAAGCAAAGCAGTGTGGCAAGAACAACAACACAGAGTTACACATAAACAAACATACAGTCAATAACACAATAGAAAAATCTATGTACAGTGTGTGCAAATGTAGAAGAGTAGGGAGGTAAGGCAATAAATAGGCCACAGAGGCAAAATAATTACAATTTAGCATTAACACTGGAGTGATAGATGTATATGATGATGTGCAAGTAGAGATACTGGGGTGCAAAAGAGCAAGAGGGTAAGTAATAATATGGGGATGAGGTAAATGGGTGTGCTATTTACAGATTGGCTGTGTACAGGGATCGGTAAGCTGCTCTGACAGCTGATGCTTAAAGTTAGAGAGGGAGATATAAGACTCCAGCTTCAGTGATTTTTGCAATTTGTTCCAGTCATTGGCAGCAGAGAACTGGAAGGAAAGGCGGCCGAAGGAAGTGTTGGCTTTGGGGATGACCAGTGATATAAACCTGCTGGAGCGCGAGCTACGGGTGGGTGTTGCTATGGTGACCAGTGAGCTGAGATAAGGTGGAGCTTTACCAAGCAAAGACGTATAGATGACTTGGAGCCAATGGGTTAGGTGACGAATATGTAGTGAGGGCCAGCCAACGAGAGCATACAGGTCACAGTGGTGGGTAGCATATGGGGCTTTGGTGACAAAACGGATGGCACTGTGATAGAATACATCCAGTTTGCTGAGTAGAGTGTTGGGGGCTATTTTGTAAATGACATCGCCGAAGTCAAGGATCGGTAGGATAGTAAGTTCTACGAGGGTATGTTTGGCAGTATGAATGAAGGAGGCTTTGTTATGAAATAGGAAGCCGATTCTAGATTTAATTTTGGATTAGAAATGCTTAATGTGAGTCTGGAAGGAGAGTTTACAGTCTCACCAGACACCTAGGTATTTGTAGTTGTCCACATATTCTAACCGTCCAGAGTAGTGATGCTAGTCAGGCGGGAGGGTGCGGGCAGCAATTGGTTGAAGAGCATGCACTTAGTTTTACTATCTTTTAAAAGCAGTTGGAGGCCACGGACGGAGAGTTGTATGGCATTGAAGCTCATTTGGAGGTTTGTTAGAATAGTGTCCAAAGAAGGGCCAGATGTTTACAGAATGGTGTCGTCTGCATAGAGGTGGATCAGAGAATCACCAGCAGCAACAGCGACATCATTGATATATACAGAGAAAAGTGTCGGCCCGAGAATTGAACCCTGTGGCACCCCCATAGAGACTGCCAGAGGTCCGGACAACAGGCCCTCCGATTTGACACACTGAACTCTATCTGAGAAGTAGTAGGTGAACCAGGCGAGGCAGTCATTTGAGAAGCCAAGGCTATTGAGTCTGCCGATAAGAATGCGGTGATTGACAGAGTTGAAAGCCTTGGCCAGGTCTATGAATATGGCTGCACAGTACTGTCTTTTATCGATGGCGGTTAAGATACCGTTTAGGACCTTGAGCATGGCTGAGGTGCACCCATGACCAGCTCGGAAACCAGATTGCGTAGTGAAGGTACGGTGGGATTCCAAATGGTGGGTGATCTGTTTGTTCACTTGGCTTTCGAAGACCTTAGAAAGGCATGGTAGGATAGATATAGGTCTATAACAGTTTGGGTCTAGAGTGTCTCCCCCCTTTTAAGAGTGGTATGACCGCGGCAGCTTTCCAATCTATGTAAGACAATGTTTACCTTTATAGGCAACGTCTGTGTGTTTGACATGACCTGTTAATGCATGGATCTCAGTGGAAATGGAGAGGCATCACGGGTCATTGCTGAGTATCTCTGTCTCTCAGGGGAGGAACAGACCAATTAGCCAGGAAGAGAACAATGTCTTTCTGCTAATTACTCATGCTTCTTTTATGTCTGAACAAAGAGGATCCACATTTAAACAGGAAAGAGGTGGGGGCGGGGGGGTGCTGAACAACACAACACTGGCACAGAAAAAGAGTTTAAACTTCCTGTATGCAGTGGGTTATAGGACTGAGAAGTTAAAGTGTTTTGAGAGAAGACTGTGTCCTTACAAAGATAAAAATGTTATTATAGCAAGTTCAACAAGGATAGAAATGGACTTACCCGAACGCCCAGATGGCTTGCAATCCGCTGCCTGTGTCAGAGAGATTCGGTGTCTCTCTCTGTCAATACTCTTCTCCACCATAGAGATGAAGACGTCTTGCTGGTCTTCAGCTGCGCCATTTCCATCAAAATCATGTTTCTACCTTGTGGTGTCTTAGCTAACTACTACTACTAATATAATGTGTCCCCTATGTCTTAAAGCCAGAGTTGTCCTGGCCCTAGTTAGCTAGCAAGCTAGTTAAATTATATATGGCGTACCGGAAAGTGCACCCTATTTTTTTATTGTTTTGCTGTCGTTGTTTCTTTCTTTCACTCTCTTCTAGCAGAAGTGTCCATGTGGTCCATGCTCTCTGATTGTCTCAGAGTAGAAATGTCTCTAGACAACACTAGAAAATATAGGCCGTCAGGTGCTATCGGAGGGTGGTCCCCAAAACACACCATATATTCAACATATTACAAATGTCAGATAAACGCCAGATGATCGGTAGAAGAACATTTGTCGTGGTGTGCAAGCACCTTAGGACAACAAACATTTGTTGGGGATAATCTTCCTCTTCCCCTTAGTGGCCAGTATCTCTATGCTATGGTGTCAGTGTTTCACCTCTGACGAATGTACTGCCCTTAACAGGAACAAGGTTGATTAGTACCTCTTTGATTGGCTGTTTAAAGATGTGTAACCTGTAATAAAGTTATGGACAGGCAATATTGATCCTGTCCTATAAGCTCCACACCTCCCTTTTCTCAGCTCCTCTCAGCACCTCACAGCTCCTCTCAGCTCCTCAGCACCTCCCTTTTCTCAGCTCCTCTCAGCTCCTCACAGCACCTCTCTGCTCCTCTCAGCTTCTCTCAGCTTCTCTCTGCTCCTCTCAGCTCCTCTCAGCTCCTCACAGCTCCTCACAGCTCATCTCTGCTCCCACAGCTCCTCACAGCTCCTCACAGCTCCTCTCTGCTCCTCACAGCTCCTCTCTGCTCCTCACAGCTCCTCTCTGCTCCTCACAGCTCCTCTCTGCTCCTCTCTGCTCCTCACAGCTCCTCTCAGCTCCTCACAGCTCCTCTCTGCTCCTCACAGCTCCTCTCAGCTCCTCACAGCTCCTCTCTGCTCCTCACAGCTCCTCACAGCTCCTCTCTGCTCCTCACTGCTCCTCTCTGCTCCTCACAGCCCCTCTCTGCTCCTCACAGCTCCTCCCTTCTCTGCTCCTGGTACCACTCCTGGAAACCCGAGCCGCAGAAACCAACCTTCCTCTTCCAACATTCCTCTCTCTGAAGCGATGGTTTCCATGACGACCTCGGGAACTCAGCTGGCTGGAAAGTTTATTTTGTTCTTCACTTCCCTAGAAAGAAGAAAAAGTTAAATAAGTGAAGCTGGTCAGGTGCTACGAGAGTCACAGAGGTGCTTTAACCACAGGTGACATGGGGAGGAGAGGAGCGCTAAATATGCAGAAAAGCAAAGCAGGGAAGGAGCGGCTTTGAGACGGATGGTATTATTACGTTCAGCTCCTAACCCTTCTCTCTCTATGCCATGAGCAGTCATGAAGTTGTCTGCTAATGAGAGGAAAGTGATAGGTGTCAGGCACTATTTTGATAAGGCACCCCCAAGAAGAGAGTGGCTGCCGTGGCTCCTGACAGAAAGTGTGCCTTTTTTAATCTGGTGTTTTCAGATTCAAATTCACCAGGCGGTTGATGGGAATTTAACTGCAGTTTGCCTCATCCTCTTTAAGTCCTACTCTCCCCACTGTTGTTCACCAATGCAGACACCAACCGTGTTTCGTTCCCTCTCCGCTTTCTAAACATTAACCACACCACCGGAGGGGTGAAATAGGGCATTGTGAGGAGCACATCGGCAAATCCCCTCGACACACACGCCTGCATGTACTCAAGCACACACACACACACACACTATTATATGTACTAGCTCTGTGATGGAAAGAACCCAGTGACAGTGTGAAGTTGTTGTTTTCACATGTTGAGTTTAAATTTCACATTTTAACACCGCCTTTTCACACGTGAGAAGAAAAACATGTTTTCACCTCATGTGAATTGCAGTTACTCATGTAAAATTTGCAGTTTCACATGTTAACTTTCCCATGTGAAAATTGGATAGGCAGTTTCACAACTTTCTTTTGAAAATCTCACTTTCACATGTGGAGTTTTCTTACTTTCTTAACTGCAAATGTGAAAGTGAGATTTTCAAAAGAAAGTTGTGAAACTGCCTATCTCACTTTCACATATGTAATTGCATTTCACATGCAAAAAAACTATCACATTTATAAATCACATTTACAGTTTCAAATGTAAGAAAATCTCACTTTCACATGTGGAATTGTACGTTCCAATTTGCCGGTGAAATAGTTCTCCTCACATGTGAAAAGGTGGAGTGTCCACATATGGAATTGCAAATTCTGTAAAAAGGTAACTTTGCCTACTTGAGTATAATGACTGAAGAGTGTAAAACATACTGATTTCTTATTTCTGAGCAATCCATTCGGATTGTGTTAGTGCTGCAGGAGCCGAAACCCAGTAAAAAGACGAGAGAAGCTAGCGCTCCGCGTGTCCTTATTTATCCTTTTTAACATGTTCAAATTAGCGCTGTCAGAGGTAATCAGTTAACTCAAGTTAACTTTTCGTATTTTTTTTGTGCATACTTTTAATATCGCATTGTCTGAGAGCTGTCAAAAATACACTGAAAACATCCCAGATCCGTAATCTATACAGATCAAAACAACAATTCGATCCGCAATCTATACAGATCAAAACAACAATTAGATCCGTAATCTATACAGATCAAAACAACAATTAGATCCGTAATCTATACTGATCAGAACAACAATTCGATCCGTAATCTATACAGATCAGAACAACAATTAGATCCGTAATCTATACAGATCAGAACAACAATTAGATCCGTAATCTATACAGATCAGAACAACAATTAGATCTGTAATCTATACAGATCAAAACAACAATTAGATCCGTAATCTATACAGATCAGAACAACAATTCGATCTGTAATCTATACAGATCAGAACAACAATTTGATCTGTAATCTATACAGATCAAAACAACAATTAGATCCGTAATCTATACAGATCAGAACAACAATTTGGTCCGTAATCTATACAGATCAGAACAACAATTCCATGTCAAAACAAGTTGACTTTGAGGTTAAAAAAAGTGTTTTGTTATCAATTTACCTGATTTTGTTAACTGTTACTTTGGACAAAATCAAAAGTTCAATTTGAGCAAATTATGAATTTGCAAATATACGTGACTAATCACAGCAAATTCTGCAATAAACTTGATTGCATTTAAAAAAAAAATAGTTTGACAGCCCTAATTGACATTAAAATGTAAAAATGTACATTTGAAAGTGTAGCCGACAGGAGTGGGTGATGGTTGCTCATGGTCACGTGATGAGGCAGCCTCCCCCCCCGCGACTTCAAATGTATGTTGCCCTCTTGTTCAAATGGTCAAGAAATTGGCTTCTCCTGTGGGAGACCCAGATTATAATCCTGCCAGTTGCAAAATTTCGGACACGTGTGATTTTTCTCATGTTAACAACATTTTGCAGATGTGATTCACACGTGTCTGAAAACCACGTTTTTTTTTTTCAGATGTGATTTTTTCATGTGTTGTTTTTGTAAGGGTGTGGTTCCTTTCTACAAAGACATTTTGCAAGGAACAGATTGGGAACAGATTGGGAGCTCAACGCTCCAATTAAGGATCGGATCAAAGACACAAGCAGGTGGTGGTGAGAGCTCCTGTGTCGCACGTCACAAAGACTTCCAAGCCACCTGCGCGAGAGGGAGTCTGAGACTGAATGTGTGTGTGTACCGACACTGTAGGTAGCTAGTGCATCAGCTTGTTACTAAGGGAATTTCAGATGTGTGCAGTGTGTCACCTGGGGAATGTAAGGTGCTCAAAAAGACTCAATCACATGCAGCACGCAATCACAGACGGACTCACGCACACACCATATTCACATTGGTCATCGCAACACAGTTCAGGTGTTTTTATATATATATATGTATACACACATATATACATACATACATATATGAGAGAGGTAGAGAGTGCTTCTACACCTGCATTGCTTGCTGTTTGGGGTTTTAGGCTGGGTTTCTGTACAGCACTTTGAGATATCAGCTGATGTAAGAAGGGCTTTATAAATACATTTTGATTTGATTCGATTTTAAATAAATTTGATTTGAGAGACAGCGAGTGAGAGAGATTAACAGAGAGAGATTAGCAGAGATAGATTAACAGAGAGAGATTAACAGAGAGAGATTAACAGGGAGAGATTAACAGAGAGAGATTAACAGAGATAGATTAACAGAGAGAGATTAACAGAGATAGATTAACAGAGATAGATTAACAGAGAGAGATTAACAGAGAGAGATTAACAGAGATAGATTAACAGAGATAGATTAACAGAGAGAGATTAACAGAGATAGATTAACAGAGATAGATTAACAGAGATAGATTAACAGAGAGAGATTAACAGAGAGAGATTAACAGAGATAGATTAACAGAGAGAGATTAACAGAGATATATTAACAGAGATAGATTAACAGAGATAGATTAACAGAGATAGATTAACAGAGAGAGATTAACAGAGATAGATTAACAGAGAGAGATTAACAGAGATAGATTAACAGAGAGAGATTAACAGAGAGATTAACAGAGATAGATTAACAGAGATTAACAGAGATTTAACAGAGATTAACAGAGAGAGATTAACAGAGATAGATTAACAGAGAGAGATTAACAGAGATAGATTAACAGAGAGAGATTAACAGAGAGATTAACAGAGATAGATTAACAGAGAGAGATTAACAGAGATAGATTAACAGAGATAGATTAACAGAGAGAGATTAACAGAGAGAGATTAACAGAGATAGATTAACAGAGAGAGATTAACAGAGGGTAGCCTAGGTTAAACAAAGTGGGGGTAGCCTAGTGGTTAGAGCGTTGGACTAGTAACCGGAAGGTTGCAAGTTCAAATCCCTGAGCTGAAAAGGTACAAATCTGTTGTTCTGCCCCTGAACAGGCAGTTAACCCACTGTTCCTAGGCCGTCATTGAAAATAAGAATTTGTTCTTAACTGACTTGCCTAGTTAAATAAAGACACATTATTTTTTTAAAGAGATAGATTAACAGAGAGAGATTAACAGAGAGAGATAAACATAATGTCAGAATCTGTATTTTTATTATGACACTATAGCCAATGTCCTGACTCGGGTAAAGGCATGATCTGATTGAGTCTAGGCCTAAATGTACAATAACTGCAATGATAAATGATTTCACAGTTACTTCTGATTTCAGAGTGATTTCTTGGGCATTTGTATTAAGGAGTTTATATGATATGGGAATACAGTAGCATGAAAACATAGGAAAAACCACGATATAAGGCATGCCAAACATTATTACATTGCACTCCCACATTTTTGGTGTGAATTGCTTGGTTACATTAGACGGGAATACCCTTAAATAATCTCTTGACAAAATAAAAATAAAAGCTTAAGTGGTGTTACTTTACTTTCAGCCTGGTTGTTATGAGCTTTGGCCTGCATGACACTGTGCTGTCAGGGGACGGTGAAAATGATGGCAAAGCAAGTCTTAAAATAAGAAGAAAATTAGATGTTTTATTGCCGTTGTGTTGCGCCGTGCTCCTCTCAGAGACAGCCCTCCACAACTCAGGAAGCTAATCTTCTCCACACGCTGTTAATAGCACGCCAGACAGAGTTGTGAAAAAGAAGAAGGAGAAGACAACAACAGCAGGAAAGAAAATGTCTATCTCAAAGTACGCAATTTCACCTCCCCACGTGAACATTTTCAAAATTCAGATTTCTCACCTCCAATTAACAGGGAAAAGGAGGCTGAATTTAGAGCTCCCAGGACATGCTCAATCTGATCCCAACTCGTGGTTGGTAAGAGACCCCAAGAGCAAAGCTGCCTCACAAATCGCACCCTACTACCTTCATAGTTCACTACTTTTGACCAGAGTCCTATGGGCCCTTGTCAAAATTAGTGTACCCTATAGGGAATAGGTTACCATTCCGGACGCAGCCTAAATTAACGGGATTGCTGTTGGCTGACTGAATGAAACCCTGGTGTAAAAGGCAGTAAAGTTAGTTAGCTCAGTTGCTGGATGACGGGCGCCCTGTGGTGTGGCCAGCAGTGCCTTCCCATCGATCTCATCAGCAGCTCACGGTGGGAGACAATCAAAGAGGGCTTTGGAACACTTTGTGTTTTAGAATTGTAGAATGAAGGAAATGATTAACTATTGTGCTGTTGACAATCTGGCTTAGAGGGTGGTATGGGTTGAGGGCAATATGTGGCATTTGCCTGTCTGCCAAATAATCAATGGTATTATGGTCTCTTTTCAATCAAGTTCTTTAGTGACGCCTTTTCCTAATGATGACAATGTATCACACTGTGAATGTAGTTCTGGAACACATGATAAGACAATAGAATCCCAGTAAGACATACGGATTAATCTGATTACAAAAGGAATGGCCTTCGATTTAGATCTTTTTACTATGTCATCTATGTATGAGGGCTCTGGGAGTGTGGTGCCAGGAAAATAACCTCTTGCTCAACGTCAACAAAACAAAGGAGATGATATATATATATATATATATATATATATGTTGTGTAATTGATACATATTACTTGTTAGATATTACAGCACCGTCGGCGCTAGAAACACAAGCATTTCGCTACATCCGCAATAACATCTGCTAAACACGTGTATGTGACCAATACAATTTGATTTGATTTATGTATTAGAGCATTTTTTTACTTTGTTTTGTGACTCAATTGAAATCCTTTCACCACCCCATACAGAGCTGCAGATGTGTCATGTGCGT